>NW_012110508.1:712808-742351 GCF_000951045.1 Mandrillus leucophaeus
AAGCTTGTTTTGTTACCTAACATATAGTCTATTGAGTGCTGATGCGACAAATGTGTATTCCATAGTTCTTAGAAAATGGTACTTTAAATGTCTGTTAAGTTCCTCTGATCATTGTTTCTTTGTTAATTTTCTGTCAATATGATCTGCCTAATGCTGAGAGTAGGTGTTGAGGTCCCCACCTGTTAACTGTATTAGAGCCAACTTGATATTTGTTTATTTTAGGGTTTCCAATGTGCTACATAGAGTTTGTTCATTCTTTTTTATTCTTTTTCTTATATTTTTTGGTCTAAAATAATTATTTGAAAAGATCTGTCTTCATGTTCTGAAATACGTTCTTCTGCTTAATCTATTCTATTTTTGAGGTTCTTAAATTTATACTTGTATTTGAGATCTAACATTTGTTTTATGTATCTGAGTCCTCCAGTGTGGGTACATATATATTTGGAATTGGTATGTTCTCTCGTTGCATTGATTCCTTTATTCTAAAATGACCTTCTTTGTCTCTTTTTACTGTTTTTGACTTAAAGTCTGTTTTATCTGATTTAAGTGTCATGGGATCTTTAGGGTGTCACTTCACCAGCCGGAAACCTCTGTGGCCAGCTGTGTCTCTGCTTAGATTTTACTTGTGCCTGCTGGGCTTCTTGTGCCTGGCAGGTTGCACTCAGCTTGAGCTACCAGTGTGGATCCCATGCCTGCCAAGGGCAAGCCAGGCGCAGAGCAGTGAGGGGTATGTGAGGGAGCAAGCACGGGGTGCAGCCCCTGCGCTTAGCCAGGTGCACCAGCTGCAGCAGGTTGGACAGCTCCAGGCACCAGCACAAGCACCAGCTTCGTGTGAGGTTTCGGCTGGAGCAGATATACCTCAAGTGGCTTCCACTGCGGGCACCAGCGTCTGGACAAGAGGAACATGGTGGTGCCCAAAAGCTCGGAGATGCCAGGAACCACATAGCCCCAAAGAGGGTGTTAGAGCATGTCAGAGCCCTGGCTCAGGGAGCCTCAAAGTCTGGGCTCCTAGGAGGACCACAGCTCTTCTCTCCTTCTTGTCACCCACAATGTGGTGAGCGGGAGAGAAATGTTTCAACCCTATTTGCGTTACAGCTCGTTCAGTCCTGCCATTTTGAGGGTCCCGAGTTCTCGTCCCACATCCAAAAAGAGTGAGGTATGTGGACAAGTGGAGGGTGAGCAAGGCAGAGAGGAGCTTCTTTAAGTGACAGAAAAGCTCTCAGGAGAGCTGAGGCAGCTCCTTTCTGCAGTCAGGTTGTCCTGATGAGGGTCCAGCCCCCAGCAGAAGAGACACATGGTGGGTAGCTGCTTTCCACAGGCGGATTGTCCCAGCAAGCATCCAGCCCACAACGGAGAGGAGACCTGTGGTGGGTGGCTCCTTTTCACAGGCAGGTCATCCAAGCGAGCGCCCAGCTCTCGGGGCAGAGGAGACCCATTGAAGATAGCTCCTTTTTGCAGGCAGGTCGTCTGGGTGAGCGTCCAGCTCTCAGCGGAGAGGAGAACTGTGGTGGGGAGCTCGTTTCCTCAGGCAGGTCATCTCAGCGAGCGTCCAGCTGTCAGTGGAGAGGAGACCCATGGTGGGGAGCGCCTTTCTACAGGCAGGTCATCCCGAAGCGTCAACAAGACCCAAAGTATGTAGCTCCTTCATGCAGCAGGGAGCCACGACATCTGTGTGAGTCTGAGTCTGACTGATTCCAGGGCTTTTATGGGCTCAGAAGGGAGGAATCATGTGCTGATTGGGCCATGAGTGGCCATAGGTGGGCCTGGAAAAAGCATGTAAGTTCTCACTCTGGACAGTGGACTCCACTTGGAATGGGCAGCCCAGGCCCCAGGCTTCAGGTAATTCCTGGCTTGCAGGAGGGGTTTCACTGGGGACCTGCCCCTTCCCACCCAGGAGCACAACTGCCTCCTGCTTCCATCATCATGTCCATGGCGCCGTGACTGTCCATGCCGAGGTGGGCCTGCAAGCCTGTGCCAAGCCACCTTCAGCCTGCCCGGCCTCCCTCCCATGCTCATCGGTGCCCAAAGTACAGGAGTGGGGGACCGAGGAGGCATGGTACTGACTCAAGCGTGCAGACCACCCAGCTGGGGCGCAACAGCGCCCAGGTTCAGCCACAACATTGCTCCAAAATCGTAGCTGGTGCCAGGAGCAGGGGGAGGCCAGGGAGCAGGAACTGGTACTCCCAAGCCTGTGGGAGCAGGAGAGGCTTCCTGGACCCCAAAAGCACAGGGATGCCCAGGTCTGGAGCCACAGCTGGGCAGCTGCAGCTGCATGTGGGAGTGCAGGGCCCCTGCTCTGCCAATTTATAGTGGGCAGGGCTCCCACCTTTTCTCAGCCCCCACTGAATCCATAGAGCGCACAGTCACCAGCCATGCCTCCCCCACTTCAGCCGGCAGCTTTGCAGTTGCTGCCCCAGATGGACAGCTATCACAAGTACAGCCACTTTGGCTTGCTTGGTTTCTATTTGTGTATAATTAATGTCTTTTTCCATTTCTCTACGTTCAGTCTATATGTGTCTTTACAAGTGAAGTGAGTGTCTTGTTTGCATGACATAGTTGTGTCATTTTTAAAATTCATTCAACCAGTCTATATTTTTCAGTAGAAAATTTAATCTGTTTACATTTAAAGTTATTACTGATATGTAATTAGTTATTTCTGTTATTTTGTTAATTGCTTTTCATTATTTTGTACTTCTTTTACTGTTTTTTGTCATTGTTTCTCTCATTGTTTATCATTGCAGTTTGGTGATTTTCTGTAACGGTAACATTTGAGTCCCTCCTTATCTTCATTTGTGTGATTGCTCTAGCAGTGCATTTTATACATTCATGTATTCTTATAATAGTATTGTCCTTTTATTTCCAAGTGTAGGACTTAAGCATTTATTATCTGGTTGGTCTAGTAGTAGTGAATTCCCTTAGTCTTTGTTTCTGTGGTAGAAACTGTATTTCTCCTTCATTTATGAAGGATAACGTTGCTGCGTATATTATTCTTTCAGAACATTGATTATATTTCCCCATTCTCTCATAGCCTATAAGGTTTCTTTAGATAATTCTACTGTTAGTCTGATGGAGGCGTCTTAAATATGAATAGATGCTTTTCACTCACTGATTTTTTGGAATTCTCTCTTTGTTGACAGTTTGACTATAATGTATTGTGTAGAAGACTTTTTTGGGTAATAGCTATTTGGGGATCTCTGAGTTTCTACATCTGGATGATTAAATATTTTGCTAGACTTTAGAAGTTTTTACCTGTTACTTCACTAAATTGGTTTTCTGTGACTTTGGTCTCCTCCTGTATCTTCTGGAACACCCAAAATTTAGATATTGTTTCACTTTATCATGGTCCCTATGTCACATAGACTTTTTCATTCTTTTTTATTCTTCTTCCTTTTTTATCTGACATAGTAATTTCAAAAGGCTTGTCTTCAATTCTGAAATTCATTCTTCTGCTTGATCCAGTCTATTTTTGAAGCTCTAAATGTGTTTTTTTATTTCATTCATTGAATGCTTCAATTCCCGAATTTCTGTTTGGTTCTTTTTTATGATATCTATCTCTTTGGTAAATTTATCATCCATATCCCTAATTGATGTTCTGATTTATTTGTATTGTTTGTGTTTTTCTTGTATGTCACTGACTTCCTTAAAATCAATATTTGAATTCTTTTAATTTTATCAATTAATTTTTCATTGTAGTCCTTGTAAACATTTTCTTTTTTTCAGGTTCCTTGTCTTTATGTTGTATCTGTGCATCTGGTGCAGCAGTCACTGTTTCCAAATTTTTAGATTGGCTTTCATATGAGAAGACATTTTACTGAAGAGGTATTGATGGTATTTGCTGCATAGGTCACTTCATTTTAGCTTTGTTTTTTATTCATTCAGCTATACACACAGTCAGTGGTGTCCATGATTTCCTCAGTGTGTTAGTCTGTGGTTTTCATTGGAGGCTGTGGTGAGGTTTTGCTGGGGATGGGGATATCAGGTGGACCAATATTCAGGCCCCAGTGATGGCAGTGGTGGGCCAATCATGCCTATCCTTGGGACCCTGGATATGGTGAATGTGGGCACCGGTATTAGCAGGTCTGAGCTAGTTGATTCTTGGATATTCATGCAGCTTGCTCAGATGCCAGCAGTGGAAGTGGTTGGCCAGGCAACTGTGTGGGTCCTAGGTCCTCTAGACTGTATGTGGCAGGGTAGTGGCAGTAGCTGTAACAGGACAACCTTTGGGCTGCCTAGTGACTCATACTGTTATTAATGGTGTTTGCAGTGGGCTGGGTGGGCCAGTCCCCAGACCCCTAGGAGGCACATTCAACTAGGTGATGGCTGCAGTGGTAGCAGCAAAGCAGTCAGGCCCGTACCCCTGGGAGAAGTGTGCAGATACCAGCAGTGTTGGATAGTATAGCACTATCCCCAGGACACTAGACAGTGTGCTCAGGAACTGGGATGGGGACAGTGCCAGGGAAGGTATACCTCTTCTGTTTTCCTGGTGATACAGATGGGTACAGGCTAAGGTGGGCAGTGCAAAGTGATCCCAGTTCCCCTTGAAGAATGTTGAGGTGGCAGCAGCAATGGTATCCGTGGAGAAAGCCAGTTTGTAGGGAGCGTGCAAGTGCACAGCAGCCATACTGCTCAGTGGGGGTGGGTTGCTGTTAGTGGCAAAAGACAAAAGCTGTTGGCTCTCAGGCTCTGGGGAGTGCACACTTTTATTCCCAGCAGCAGCACTGTCAGTGGGAATAGCAAGGAAATCCAGTCTTTGGGATGAGTGCAAGTGTACCATGGCCCTGTTGTAAGGGGTAGCAGGATTGCTGTCAATGGCAGCAGTCACAGACAGGCTGGTTCTATGCTCCGGGGAGCAGATGCTTTGGCTCTCTTTATCCCGGGGGCAGCCTACTCAGTGCACTGCACCACCTTTTCTCTGGGGTTCAGGACACTGTATGCTAGAGTGCTACATACCCAACTGGGTCCAAGCAGCATCATCCCACTGTAGTCCTCTGGGTGAACACAGGATAATATCACTGGGGCTCCAGGAATATGGAAAAGCAGGGGCTGTTGGGCCCCAGAGAAGAACGCAGTCTGGTCGGGGCTGGATTCTTAAAACGGCAACATAGTGCAACCGCTTAGGTTTTGGGACTCAGCGTGAGCTCTGTCTTTGGAGTAATCCCGTCACGTGGTCTTCAGGCAGGTCCCTAGTCTAGTCTCAGGCCCTGTGAGGGTTGAGAGACTCTCCTGTCACTAGGGTTGTAGGGGTTCACACTGGAATGTGGACTTCTGGGGATCTCTCACCATTTCACACACTGGGGAGCCTCTCCCGGCTCCCAGCCGTCACCAGCTGAGTGAGCTGCCTCATTTCCCTGCCCTTCCTGGCGTCAGGTATTTCCTGTCAGGTCTCTATTCCATTTCAGTGTTCTCTCTTAAATGCACTATTTGAAGTATGCTTACCTATTCATTATTTTGATTGTTCTTTATGGAAAAGACTAGTTCTGGATGCCTTCAGTCAGCCATCTTGAAGCCTCCATCCTTGATTTTTACCTTTGATGTCAATTTTTAGGTGAATCTCTTCTCTAGCTCTACATTTAAATAATGGAAATATGACTTTGCTTATGGTGATTGTGTAAAATTCGTGGAGTTTACATGCTTTACAACAGTCCATGTGGTAGCAATGTGAAGGTCCCAGAAGGTAGAAAATAACAATAAAGTTGATTTTTCTAGAAAAATAACAGTAAAGTCCATATCTCAAGATGGAAAAACTATAAAGCATTATATATAGCATACTATGTCTTGCCATGGGAATGATGTGTTGAAGTATTTATGTTTCTTGCATCCTCTTCAACACCTTAATAAACGACTTGGGTTATTATTTTATTTATTTTTTATTTTTTTTAGACAGAATCTCACTCTATTGCCCAGGCTGGAGTGCAGTGGCACTATCTTGGCTCACTGCAACCTCCACCTCCCCAGTTCAAGTGATTCTCCTGCCTCTGTCTCCTGAGTAGCTGGGACTACAGGCACGTGCCACCACGCCCAGCTAATTTTTCTATTTTTAGTAAAGACGGGGTTTTCACCATGTTGGCCAGGATGATCTCGATCTCTTGACCTCATGATCTGCGAGCCTAGGCCTCCCAAAATGCTGGGATTACAGGGAGGAGCCACCGTGCTCAGGTGGGTTATCATTTTAAAGAAATTTTAACTGCTACTCTATTTTTACTCCTTTTCCAAATACTTTGATAGATTTTAAATCAAATGCAATGCCACATTTGCCTTATCAGTTTAATGTTGTACCAAAACATTATATTTCCATTCCTGTTATTGTCTGCTGTATTTTGCCCAGTAATGGGAATTTCAAACCTAGAGATGAGTGAGTTTCAATCAAGCTTTATGGTTAATTTCTATAAGAAATGGCAGAGTTAGGACTTCTACACATCCATCTCAGTGTGGCTATGATTGCACTTTTTCCCAAGCATATGCATGTGTTAGATAACAATGATTACTAAGCCAAAGGAATCATAGCATTTCGTTTCACTCTTAGATGCCTGTTTCTAGGACATGGGGACAGCTTAGTAAATAATTAATTACTGTGGGAAGGCTACTCCTTTACTTCACAATTACTTTAAAAAAAGAAACTATACTCTTGGATCGTTCTTTAACTAGTTTTCTTAAACTTGAGCCACGCCTAAATTGTCTATAATGTGATAGGAATGCCTAATTCAATCTTAATTACCAAATATGTAAAACAGATGAAAATGTTCTGTTAATCCTAAAAAGGAAATAGTATTTAGTTATTATTTCTTATTTAGTTTAGTGTTTAGTAATAAATGTAGCCATTATTCACAATAATTCACACACATATATATTGAAATATTTTTAGATTGATTTTCCAATCTCTACCAAAGCACCATTAATACAAGTGTAATGACTGAAATGTATTTTCTAAATATTAGGAAAGAAAATAATCATTAATCTACTCCTAATAAATATATAGGATGTGATTAGAAATTTGAACTTAAAATTCTAACTTTATCAAATTCTTCTTCTTTAACTTGAAAAAAAATCACTGCATTTTCCTACTAGATTTTCTGATTTTGAAGTGATTATATTGATTTATTTAATATGCATCTTTAAAACACTGCCAGTTGATGATCTTATAAATTTTTTCTCAATGTTTACAAAATGGAATGTTTCTGGATCAAAGATTCTATAAAAATTGGCTTTATTAAGTCAGATTTATAACGATATAGTCTTCCAAACTTCATTTTCTCTTAAAATTGAACCCCTTTTGGCTGGATAGTTTTGTACTGATGATCAGGTTGCCTGTGTGTGTGTGTGTGTGTGTGTGTGTGTGTTTGTGTGTTGTGTTTTTTAGACCCCATCAGTTTCCTATGTAAGGAATATATGGCCATATGAGAGCGTATTTCTTAATCATTTAGGTAAACTATTCCTTTCAAAACTCAGGTAAGATAAAAATTGATTTAGGTTGACACCAGATGCTCCAAGGATTAAAGAGCATCGCTTTGCCCTAAAACTGGTCCAAAAAGAACTTAAAGTGGGAGAGTTTGCTTTCTTTTAAGTTGGAAAGATTTTTTTCATATTTCCAAGCTTCCTAGAAGTCCCAAAGCAGCTATTTGAGAGGAATAGATGAGTATATTTTTTATTGTTTATTTTTATGTGGAAAGAAGTTTTAAGAACACTGAATGTCCATCAGCATTATAGTCATTATAAAGAGAAGATGAAGTCCATGATGTAGAATATATTTGTATGATACGATGATTTTGCTACCAAATTATGCCTATGATTTAATTTTGTTAGTTAAAAAGGAAGTGTATTTCAGGGAATTTGTTTTCTTCTTATAAATTGACAAATCATATATAGGTTCCTTGAAACCCAGAATAAAAATTGTAAATTAACTTTTCTTAGGGTGTGCCTCAGTTGGTAAGGAAAGCTTTAATTAACATATTTCACAAGGAATGCATGGCCTTTAGAGAATAGGATGGTTTAACTGAACCTACTGAATAATAGATTGCATACTGTTGCTTAATTTATTTGCCACCTGTTCCGTTCTTACAGTATAATAGAAAAATTAGGATTCCTTCACCACATGTGAAACATTTTATACTCTGAATGTTCAAAGGAATATTTCAAATCAGATGAAATCTCAAGAGTTGAAATTGAGGATTAACAAATGTTCATAACTTTAAAGATTAGATATAAATTCCATTTTAGATATTTTCCTTTACTATTCTCTTTATTATAATCGCCTTTTATCACAAAAATCCATACTGAATGGAGAAAACTCATGCCAAGAATTCCTCAGATCTTCAGGTGCCTTAAAAACAGTAAAAAAATATACTTCAATACCTGAAGTTACATTTTATCTGTCTCAATTAAAAGCCACTATGCACTTCAATGATAATTGTAATTTTGAATGAAGACAAGAACATCTGTTGGTATCCAGGATAAAGGACAGTATCTTTGTCAGATACTACTCTTGACTTTTGTGTAAGACAGTGCCCATACCCCACCCCAATCACTCAAAGTGCGCCCACCATACAGATAATTATTTTCACTTTCTCCACAAAAAATGACACATTTCACACACAAATGTAGTAGGCAGTGGATCAACCTTGGTAAATTATGGACATGTTTGTGGTGATATGTCAAATAAATGGTAGGCATATGACTAGAGCTTTTGCTACCTTATTTTGCAGTTCTAAATACCGGGAGACCTCTAGTCCCATCCCAGAATCAGACATATTCTGTGAGGTGCACTCGGGCGTATTTGGATTCACCTAGCCTATCAAAGGGACAGGGGTCAGGGCAAGAAGTCCAATACACTTGGAACTAGTTTAGAATTGAGAGCTGTAAGCTAGCAGGCTTGAAGCATGACCTTATACGTTCAAGCCATAACAAAAAGAAATTAAAAAAAAAAAAAAGTAGTAGTTCCATCTCTACAAATTTATCCTGGCATTTAGGATTTGCCTCATGAGATTCTCAGTAACACTGCATCCTTTGAGAGTCCTGAAATGATATGCTCCCTCTCATTAAGCTGCACAGAAAACACAGTGCTTCTTGCAGCAGGTGACCTCCAGCCATCCTGATCAATGCCCGTGAGTTAAACTATCTGCCCAGACTTTGATATTCTCATTTCCAGCTTCTGTTGATCCAAAATAGTAGTCCTGGGAACAGCCTTCAGTCCTGGCAATGATCACTTGTGTATCTTCTCCCATTACTTTGAAGTTACCTGATCTTGGCAGGATATTTAAAAAAGAGAGAATGAGAAATGCTAGGTAGGAAGCACATTTTAACTTCAAATATTTTCTATTTTCTCTGCTTATTCCACAATCCAGAATGTTTTTCCCTGCTATTTGTCAAATTGTCTTCTAGAATTTACTGAAGGATCACCATGAATTCAGCATGCCGACTAAGCAGATTTAAGTATTACCTCTTTGATCCTTTTTACCTATTTAATATTATTCAATTCATTTAACAAACACGTAGTCCTTACGATGTATCAGGCAGTACTCAACTTGGTTTACCAATTTAGATTCATTTATTCTCACAATAGAACTATGAAATAATTATTTTTCCCAAATTAGTGATAATGAAATTGAGGCAGATAAAGAATAAATAGCTTGTCCATCACGTTCAAACAGCTTATAAGTGTTGGAACCAGGTTTCAAACCCGGGCTCTCAGGCTCCTAGACTATTTTGTTAGCCATTTGATCCAGTGCTCTGATAAACTGTGCCATAATCTGGCAGTTTGCCCACATATTTCTCCTTGCTACTCAGGACATGACCAACACATATTAATTAAATGAAAGCTTTTATATAAATATTTCTATTTAGACTGCTAACTAGTTAACTTAAAAACATTGACTAAAATAAATTGTACATTTTGATTAATAATTAACTTATATAATCAATCTCTTTTTTTCTATAATACTTATAGATCACTCACCCATCTATTGAGCAACATGTAGCTTATTTTAATCATGTTTGAAGCCACATCACCTAGCAGAGAAAGGTCTTAGAATGTACAATAAAGGCTTGTGGTGGCAATGAATATCTGGTAACTTGCATATGCGTAGTACTCTTACTACCAATGTTGACTTCTGTTTGCCAATTAATGTACTCTAAAAGAAAATTGTTGACTATGTTTCTTTCATGTTTATGTTGAAATTTGATGTGGTTGTTGACCCTACATGCATCAAACTTCTACCAAGTTAAAATCATATTCCCTTTCTCTACAGTATTTCAGAATAAGGGCTATTGATAATTTGGACTGTTTTTCTCAATTGCATGTACAATTTAATTATTCTTTAGGCAAAAAGATTATTTGGTATGATGATTTTCTTTTATTTTTAAATCTGTTTTATTCTGCACAAACTAGTTTGAAAGTAGGAAAATGAACAATTCCTCTCATAATAAAGTACTAAAAATAAAGAGTAAAACTTCTTCCTAAACCATTGTATATATTTTTGTCAATATAGATTTTCCTAAAGTCTGATGTTGTTGCACAGAGATTTCATTAGGCAATGATACTTTTAACCACAGGTTTTTAAAATTTTTATTAGTATTTTAATTTTAAATTTTTTTTTTGTCACAGTCAAAAGTGACAGCTACCCTTAAGTGGTATATATTGTCTTTGCATAGGAAAACAACGTATCTGGTGGCTTATTACATTAATGATAAGTGCAAACAGTTAAAAACTAAATTGTCAAAAATGTAATAACACTGTTTACCTCTCTAATATTTCTGTTTGGTAGACAGTTTGATCTTTGTCTAGAAAGTTAAAGGCACAGCAAGAACTGTTACCTTATTTTCAGATAATATTCTATCTTTCCCACTGAAAAAAGGATAATTCCTTAATGTTCTATATATTCAATGGAAATATTTCTCATTTGGGTATAAATTATACTATGTAGTTAGAAAAAGTAAGCATTTCATTCAGTATAGCTTTTTTCTGCTATATGACCAAATGTATATAGTCAGCTTTTCTAGGAATAAAGCAGTAAGTTGTTGTTTTTATGTGATAAAAATAATGACTTCCATATAACTTAATGTTGAGGTAAATGGAATATTCACACAAGTAATGAAACCAAGGAATGAAGAGAAGAGAGAGAGATTTAATTATTAGTGAAATTACCTGCAAAACACTAAAGAAAACCCTTCTAATTTTAAAAAGTGTTAGACAACTCGAAAAAGTAGAATCGTTTAATACTGAAACACTTATAAAAAGATAATTTCAATGACTTTGATGTTAGAAAGATACATATTATAGAGTCTTAATGCAATCTTAATCCAAATCCAAAGCAAACATTATTTTAAAAATGACAAAAATGTGTAATCTCTCTGGAATAATATAAGGACAAAAAATAGGCTAAAAGAATTTTGAGAAGGGAAAGATTCAAGGAAAACTCAGCATTTCAGTTACTAAGTACGTAATAGAGAAATTCAAACATGGTGTTAAATAGTATATTAGTCAGAGTTTTCCAGACATAACAAACAGAAGAGCGAGAAGAGCGAGAGAGAGAGAGAATTTATGAATTAATTAGGGAACTTGGCTTAAACAATTATGGAGGTTGAGAGGTCCCACAACAGGCTGTCTGCAAGCTGGACACCTTGGAATGCTGGTAGCACCTTTCTGGTACCAAAATATGTATTGGTACCAGCACAGAGAAGTAGAAAGATTATGGAAAGAAACAAACAATTTAAAACAGGGCTAATATATATGAGAATTTCAAATATGATAAAGGTGACCTTTCAATTTATTGAATGAAAGATGAGTTATTTTCTATATTGTGGTAACTGGGGAGCCATTTAAAAATATGAATTTGGATTCATAAGACACAACTTTTCCGAGAAAAATTACAAATAAATCAAGGTTTAAAATTTTCAGAAAATATATGGCCTTTTTTACAATATTGATTCTTCCTATCCATGAGCATGGAATGTTTTTGCATTTGTTTTTGTCCTCTCTTATTTCCTTGAGCAGTGGTTTATAGTTCTTCTTGAAGAAGCCCTTCACTTCCCTTGTTACCTGTATTCCTAGGTATTTTACTGTCTTTGTAGCAGTTGTGATTGGGAGTTCATTTATGATTTGGCTCTCTGCCTGTCTATTGTTGGTGTATAGAAATGCTTGTCATTTTTCCACATTGATTTTGTATCGTGAGATTTTGCTGAAGTTTCTTATCAGCTTAAGGAGCTTTTGGGCTGACACAGTGGGGTTTTCTAAATATAGGATAATGTCATCTGCAAACAGAGACAGTTTAATTTCCTATTTGAATACCCTTTATTTCTTTCTCTTGCCTGATTGCTCTGGCCAGAACTTCCAATACTATGTTGAATAAAATTAGTGAGAAAGGGCATCCTTGTCTTGTGCCAGTTTTCAAGGAAAGGGGCAATGCTGTTCCTATTAAATTACCATTGATGTTCTTCACAAAATTAGGAAAACTACTTTAAAATTCATATGGAACCGAAAAAGAGCTCATATAGCCAAGACAATCCTAAGCAAAAGAACAAAGCTGGAGGCATCATGCTTTCTAACTTCAAACTATGCTACAAGTCTACAGTAAACAAAACAGCATAGTACTGGTACAAAAACAAAAATATAAACCAATGGAACAGAATAGAGATCTCAGAAATAAGACCACACATCTATAGCCATCTGATCTTTGACAAACCTGACAAAAACAAGCAATAGGGAAAGGATTCCCTATTTAATAAATGGTGCTGGGAAACTGACTATCAATATGCAGAAAATTGAAACTGGACCCCTTCCTTACACCTTATACAAAAATTAACTCAAGATGGATTAAAGACTTAATTGTAAAACCAAAAAAAGCCCTAGAAGAAAATATAGGCAATACCATTCAGGACATATTTGTTTTTCATGACAAATATTTCATGACAAAAACATCAAAAAGCAATTGCAACAAAAACAAAAAGTGGCAAATGGGATCTAATTAAACTAAAGAGCTTCTGCACAGAAAAAGAAACTATCACTAGAGTGAACAGACAGGCTACAGAATGAGAGAAAATTTTTGCAATCTATCCATCTGACAAAGTTCTAATATTTAGAATCTAAAGGGAACTTAAACAAATTTACAAGAAAAAAACAACCCCATTGAAAAGTGGGAAAAATACATGAACGGACACTTCTCAAAAGAAGACATTTATCTGGCCAACAAACATCTGAAAAAAACCTCAACATCACTGATTATTAAAGAAATGCAGATCAAAACCACAATGAGATGCCATCTCATGCCAGTCAGCATGGTGATTATTAAAAAGTCTAGACAAGACAGATGCTGGTGAGGCTGTGGAGAAATAGGAACAGTTTTACACTGTTGGTAGGAATGTAAATTAGTTCAGCTATTGTGGCAATTCCTCAAAGACCTAGAACCACAATTATCACTTGACCCAGCAATCCCATTACTGGATATATATCCAGAGGAATATAAATTATTCTATTATAAAGATACATGCACATGTGTGTTCATTACAGCACTATTCACAATAGCAGTGACACGAAATCAACCCAAATGCCCGTCAATGATAGACTGGATAAAGAAAATGTGATACATATACACCACGGAATACTATACAGCCATAAAAATGAATGATACCATGTCCTTTGCAAGGACATAGATGGAGTTGGAAGCCTTTATCCTCAGCAAACTAGCAGACAACAGAAAACCAAACACCACATGTTCTCACTTATAAGTGGGAGCTGAACAGTGAGAACACATGAACACAGGGAGGTGAACAACACACACTGGGCCTGTCGGTGGGGATGGGGGGAGCGAGAGCATTGAAATAAACAGCTAATGCATGTAGGGCTTAATACCTAGGTGATGGGTTGAGAGGTACAGCAAACCATCCTGGCACACATTTACCTGTGTAACAAACCTGCACGTCCTGTACATGTACCCCAGAACTTCAAATAAAATTAAATGAAATTTTAAAATTTCAGAAAATAAAACTATAAAATTGCCATAAGAAATAAAGGGAAAAATATTTTAAATTTTGCATAAGCCAACACAAGCAAAGTTTAAAGGCAAAGATAAACTAAAATATAGATGATATAGGTTATAAGGGAATATATGGACATACAATGATATATATGAGACTGAGAAAATAAAAAGGCTAAAATTGCCCTAAAATCCGAAAAGGTTTTAAGAATCAAGGAAAATAGACATTCATGCATTGCTGATGGCCGTGTGAATTGATACCAACTTCACAGGTTGGTACCTATCCCTCTATCATGTGTAGGAAGGATACATACAGAAAGACAGTCAAACACATTTATACAAATTACCAGTGCATTGTTTGAACAGGGGAAACAATGTACTCAACTATATCAGGGCCCTTTTTTTTTTGTTTTGGTTTTTTTTGTTTGTTTGTTTAAGTGTTCTTGTTACCTATTGAAATTACCTGAGCATCCTCCACTTGACGATTTTCTCTCCAAGTCTGCCCTGAAGGCACACTACAAGTACTAGGGCATTAGCACTCTGGGAAGACCACAGCAGGGAGAAATGGAAGTGCGAGAACAACATCCCCAGCTTCCTAACCTCAGCAGTCGGTGGTCTCTAACACACCCTGTTCTGATTTCCTTCCCCTTCCTCTTACCTTCCCATACCATTGCCAGATCCCTCCCAGTGAACCACAGACACAAGAGGTCCTTGTCTAGGTATCTGCTTCTCAGGAAACACAACCTAAAATGCTGGATGTACAGGAAACAAGCAAGAGGGAAGTTTCTCAGAGTAGTTTCTGTTCCTTTCAATTTTGAAGATGCTACTATTAAAAATTTAAATATTACATGCTAGGAATTGGTTTATAGGACTAGGCACATTAATATCCTGAGCTCTAGGAACTACCTTTTGGAGTTTGGGTGTCCCCATAAAATATGGCCTACCAGTTATGTAAAAAAAAAATTTTTTTGAAGTAGGATATTGCCACAAATGACTCATTTGTCACCTACATTTTTTTCTTTCTTTTTTTTTTTTTTTTTTACATTTTAAGCTTTGAGGTCAAATTTTGCTGTTACCTTATGTGTTGATTTCATTTCCCTCCCTGTATTTGTAAATATTGGTGACAGTTGCCTAATCTAACATCAAATTGAGCTATGAAATATTTTTTATAAATGTATTCTAGCAGCCGAGCTCATCTAATTCTCTTCCTCAGCATATTCCTAACAATGCATTTTATTTTAGAAACATCTGCTTATATCTAGTTATTTAAGGACCGATGGTTTCTGCACATCTTTTCACTGTCAGTTTGGATGCCATTTTCCTCGGCCCCGCACACTCTTCTAGAGATTAGTCGATTTTAACTTCAGGGACTTCACAAGGTCTCAATTCATGAAATTCCATACAATAGAGCTGGGGTCAGGTGTCCCAGATTCAAATTCGAATCTCACCACTAGTAAGTGGCCTGTAAAAGCACTGTGCACAAATATAACCTGAACACGTCTCAGAGGGTCATAGTGTTAACCAGGAGGAAGGCAATGAGAATGAGAATGTGTTATTGGACTATTTTTATCATGTGTTGTACATGTCAGATTCCCCATCAGAATATAATATGTAAATTTACCCATACTTATCTCAGCTGTCATATGAGCTCTGACAGAACTGAGATACATGTTTTAGTTTGGAGATGCCAGGAAATACTAGTTTCGTCTTACATTTTCTTGCCTTTTTTTTAATTTAAAGTTGATATCTACTCTTAAAGTCAGATTTATGGCACTTTCTCTGTATTTAAGATGAATCTCCATATCTTCAATACTTTCTTTTTCATTTGAAAATATAGTCTATGTGTCTTTCAGGCAGAAATAGTTATATAGCATGTGTGTAGTGTTAAAAGGCATGCTTTAATTTTACATCTGTAAAATTCTAATTACACTAATTAATCTACATTTCAACCTCTCTCTTTCTCTACAAGTTTAAAACTGAGATTTTCAACTGCATAAGCTAATTATATTTATCATAGACAACATAAACTCAGCATTTCCAAAATTTGAGTCAATATAGTCTCTTCTCCTCTCCCATCAACCTTCTTTTTTTCCTTTCATATTCTTTTTCCGTTGCTTTCAATACTATACACACAGCCCAAAACCTGGGGTCTATCTTTAACTCCTTATATTCATTCATGCTTCCAAAAACTCATCAGTCTTCACCTCTTGATAATTATACAAATTGTGCTTTAAATTATGTCCCTACCTTTCCCTTTTCTAATTCCATTCATTTCCTTAATTCAAGTCATGATTATTTCTTATCTGTATGATTATAGTAATCAGCTATGATCCCATTTTCCATTGTTACTCCCCTCAAACTCATCCCTCCCCAAACTGCCTATGTGAAATTATAACCATGTAATCATATTCTTTAAAATCTCTCCATAGGGAACCCACCACCTATAAAAGAAAGATTGGGGAACTCAGCATAGCAAGCAATTTTCTCTGAAATCTTGCCTTTCTACCTCTGTAGACAAATCCTAATGTTCTTCTATTCCTTCTACTTATAAACTAGTAACACCGAATCAATTTGTAGCTACTCCTAGCACTATGCTGCTGTTGCCAGTTCACCTATCTGTTCTCTTTGTGCAGAATTTCTTTCATCATCTTATCCCTCTATTAACTCCTAATTCTCTTTCAAAAATCCAACTCAAGTTTAATATCTGTGATATCTTCATTGTTCCACACAGAAAAATAAAATGAATGCTCCCTCTCTGTACTCTGCAACACAAACTTTATACACAAACCTCTGCTACAGAACTTATTTCACTATTTTATCATTGGTAGTTTGAATGTCTAACAAACCTACTGTAATATTAGTAAGTTATAGATAGCAATAATTCATTATTTGAGCACTGCATTCTACCCAAGTATGGCACATCATGTGTACTCAATGAATAATCTTAGTCTGAACTGAACTGTAAACCACAGTACTTTGATTGCTTCAGACCCATGAGGTCAGACATAACTTTCAGTGAAATAAATCACAGCATATATGAGTTTAAATCACTGTAAAAAATTATATCTCACTTATTCTCTTGATGTTTTGCTTTTGTTATTTTCTACAGGAGAATTAAAAACAAAACTGCTGCATAATAACAAAGACAACATATCCTTGAATGATTGATTTGTGGATGTGGTCTTTATTTTGTACATGCTTTCTAAATTCAGTTCAGAAATTATAAACAAAGCAAGGTGTAAAATTTTAGTTAACTTATAAAATGTATTGTAAAACAAATTTTATTATTTCTAACACAGTCTATTTTTGTGTTATAGACACATAAAAATAACATTTAAAGTTATTTTTCCCCCAACACTGTCTTAATTTATTGGAAAGAACACTGGGCAATTTACTGCTTACTTGTCCATTAAAACCAGGGCAAGGCACTCTTAGTTTCCCAATTTGTTTAATTGGTACAATATTGTACAATAAATTTTTAACGATTCAAATTTAGTAACAGACATTAAAATAATTGGATACCTCCAAAACTAAATACCAACTATTTACTAATACGTGTTAAGTATTTAAATATAAATGAGGAAGTATAAAAGTTTAATATGAAAATGGCTTACTTACAAAATATGTTTGTAACAGAAATCAAATATTTAAGTTAACTATATACTGATAGTAGGTACGGAATTAATTTGAAAATTGGTAGTTTACTGGCAACATATTTAAGTACTTCTTATGTCTTTAATTATCTTTTTTATTTCTTTATTCCCAAAACTACTCCACTAATTAGAAGATACGTTTTATTATAATTTCTGTAATACTCAGTGTAAATACTCAGAAAAGAGTATAATCAGCAAATACATTTTGACAGAATGAGACCCTGGGGAAAATGTCTAATAAAATTTATGATGAACAAACAAAATTTTTTTAGTACCCACCTTTGTAATTTAAAAACAATAAAACAAAATTAAAAGATGAGCATTTTTCAAAGTTGTTGACTTAACTGTTTACAGTAACCACCATAAATCATTGAACTATCTTATAATAACTTTGAACTATCAAATAATAACATTAATATTGTGAAGCTTCACAATACATCTGTGAACAGTATTATTTATCCTGAAGATTCATTAATAAATCTTCAGGAAACAGCTTGATTACATAACTCTTTTGGTTAAAAGACTTCAGTGGCTTTTTTCAAAATAAAGCCAAAATCATTACCCTTCACTCCCACACCCACCATTTGTCTGTGAGAACTCTTATCTCTTCCTACATTTTCAATACTATATTGGTTAGAAGTGTTTTATTGCAAATGTCAGAAAAACCCAACTCAAATAAGTTTATTCAATAAAAAAATACTTTCTCACAGTGGGTTTGCTGGCAGGTAATAGGTGTTGTGAAAGACATTGATGAACACACATCAACTTAAAAAGGAGAAACCCTTTCAATCTGGAAAAGGCAAGCCTCTACGGACCACTAAGAACCACTAAAATATTTGGGAAGGAGACTGAGTTGAAAATGAATTTCATGAAGTATACCTGAGTCTTGAATAATGGGGAAGCTCAATGTAAGCATGATTGATTTTCACCTGTGGGGAATTTGAGAACAGCATGTATGATTTTGATCTACATTATGGCCCTCAAAATTCATGCTCAAAAATATTATAGGCACAAAAAGAGTCTGATCACACTCCCTCTGTTGTTACTGCTAGTGGTGGTAAATTTGAAGTCAGTTATCTCAAATGAGAGAAACAGCACTGACATACCCTTCCAGCTTCAACATAGTAAGTCCTCAGCAAGTGCTGATCCTCAGATAAATTTTTAAAGGATCCTCTCCCAACTAGATTATAACTTAAATTATTGGCATCCAAAGTGTCCATTAAGTGTTTTAAATATGCAAATTACTCCATAAATATTAACTGTTTGTTATTCCTTGAAATGGCTTAAGCAACGAATCTGCCAAACTCTTTCTGAGATCCGTTTGTATAGTACAATGGCGATCACAAAAATCCATGTTCTGTGTACTGCTAACCCCGATATCTTTCTTGTAAAGTATCTACTTTCTAACAAACAGTATGTACCTAGCTATCCTTTCCCACCTGGAGACAACTTGATCAACCTGGTGAGTAACATAGAAGCAGAGGTGGTATTAGGTGCCCTGGAACCAGCTGTCTTCCCAACTCTGGTAAGTTAGCGTCTTTGCAAGTCTGGATGCTCAAGTACCAAAACTTGAAAAATATTCTCTTCTGCATGCTGAAACATGGAAGTATTGACAGCATGTAAAGTCTATTTCTTGAAGACAGGAACTCTAGCAACTTAAAACACCTTTCTCTTGGATAAAGGTATTAAAATGGATGAATCTAAGCAAAATTTCAAATACATCTTTGAAGTTCTGTCATTATCCTGTTACATTCCCTCTCTAACCTTGTGTGTAGTTCCTCAAGCTCTGGCTATTGTCTCTACCTGCCCTAATCTCTCTAAAGACTTGACCATACACAGCCTCTTGCACTCTGAACCAGATCATTATTTGGATTATGCTTTGTCATACACACACACACACACACACACACACACACATACACACAGTTTGCTCTGGGTCAATATTTATGTTTTTTTGTATGCAGATATCAAGTTGCTACAGCACCATTTACCTTTTCTTTCCCTTTTTGAATTGCATTGACAACTTCAAAGAAATTTAAAAATTCAAAGGACTGGATGGTATTTAGAATCTATTGTATTCCATTGATTCATTTATCTTTCCTCATTCAATACCACACTGAGTTTATTACTGTGGCTTTATTATAAGTTTTGAAATCTGAAGGAATATTTCTACAATCTTGGTTCTTCTTTTCAAGATCTGTTTGGCTATTCCAAGTCCTTTACAATTTTTTATTTGTCTTAGAATAAGCTTTTCAAAACAAAACAAAATATACTGTCAAAACAAAACAAAAATAACAAAAGAAACACTAGAATTTTGAATGAGAATAGACTGAATTTATAACTCAATTTAGGGAGAATTAATATCTCAACAATATTTAGTCTTCCAATTACTATGGTCTATCTCTCCATATACGTAGATTGCAATTTTTCTTAGCAATGTTTTATATATTTGTTGAGATCTTACACATTTTTATTTCATTTATTTCTACCTAATGATTCTATTATTTCATTTCCAGTTTTTTGTTGCTAGCATATAGAAATACAACAGATTTTTGTACATGAAACTTGTATCCTACTTTATTAGATTCATTTATAAATTCTAAAATGTATAAGATCCTTTTATTTTTCGCCCATGTACACAATTATGTCATCTAAAGATGGGTTCATCTCTTCCTTTCTAATTTTATGCCTTATTATTTTCATGCCCCATTTTGCCGACTAGGACCTCCAATAAAATAGAGAAGAGATGTGGTGATAGTGGACATTCATGTTATAGTCCTGATATGCGTGGAGTGGAGAACACGATTAAGTATGATACAGGTTGAACATTTCTAATCTGAAAATCTAAAATCCAAAATTCAAAACTTTTGAGCTCCAACACAATCCTCAAAGAAGATGCACTGGAACATTTTGGATTTCAGATTTTTCATATTAGGGATGCTCAACCAGTTAAGTATCTGCAAATATTTCAAAATCTAAAGAAGTCTGAAATCCAAAACACTTCTGGTCCCAATCATTTTGAATAACAGATATTCAATCTGTATATATATTTTATACATATCCTTTATCAAATTGGATTGAAGAAGTTTCCTCCTATGCATAGTTATTTTTTAAAATAAATCATGTGGGATTTTATCTGTTTCTTTTTCAGCATTTATTGATATACAAGTTTTTTTTCCTCTAATATTCTGTGGTCACATATTTTTTTGCTTTTTGAACCCTAAGCTGGCATTTCTGGTTTTTGAATGTTAAACCAACATTTTATTTCAGGAAGGATCTCCCAGTTGGTTGTGATATGTAACAAATCCATCATCTCACCAACTTAATTTCCTTTGTAGTGAGAATATTAAAAATTTATTATTTTAGCAATGTTTACATATACATTATTATTAACTGTGGTCACTATGCTTAATAATAGCTTACTGAAAGTTATCTTGCCAGTCTATCTGAAACTTTGTACCCTTTGATCAACATCTCTTACTTCCCCATCCTTCCCTCTCTCCCCTTAGCTGCTGGTTACCAACTTTCTACTCTCTATTTCTATGAGATCAATATTTTTACATTTTACATATAAGGGAGATTATCTGGTATTTGTGTTTCTTTGTCTGGCTTATTTCACTTAGTTTAATGCCATCCAGTTCTAATTATCTTCATTTTTTAAGGCTATATAGTATTCCATTATATGTATACCACATTTTCTTTATCCATTCATCTGCTGATGGATACTTAGGTTCTTTCCATATCCTATTTATTATGAATAATGCTGAAATGAACACGGGAATGCAGGCATCTCTTCATCAAACTGGTTTCAGTTCCTTTGGATATATGCTCAGAAGTGGGATTGTTAGGGTAATTCTATTTTTAGGTTTTGAGGAACCTCCATAGTATTTTCTAAAATACCTGTACTAATTTTCATTCCCACCAACAGCGTACAAAGGTTCCTTTTTTCCACATCTTTGCCAACACTTGTTATCTTTAGTCTGTTTTATATACTAGCCATTTTAACAGGTGTGAGGTGATATCTCTTTGTGACTTTAATTTGCATTAATTTGGCGATTAGAGGTTTTTAGCGTTTTTCATGTATCTGTTGAACATTTGAATGTCTTCTTTTGAGAAATGCCTGTTTAGATCCTTTGCTTGTTTTAAAATCAGATTGTTTTCTTGCTTTTGAGTTGCATAAGTTCCTTATAATATTTTGACTATTAGCCCCTTAATAGAGTTATGATTTGCAAACATTTTCTTCCAATCACTGGATTTTCTCTTCACTCTATTCATTATTTCCTTTGCTGTGCAAAAGCTTTTCAGTTTGATGAAATTCCACTTGCCTATTTTTTGCTTTGGTTGCTCATGCTTTTGGAGTCCTCTTCAAGAAATCATTGCCCAGACCAATGTCATCGAACTTTCATCCTATGTTTTCTTCTAGTAACATTAAGTTCAGGTCTTACATTTAAGTCTTTTATCCAGTTTGAGTTGAGTTTTTATATAATGTGAGTAAGGGTTCAATTTCATTCTAATGCATGTAAATATCCAGTTTGCCAACACCATTTATTGAAGAGACTGTCCTTTCTCCATTGTGTATTCTTGACACCTTTGTCAAAAATTAATTGACCGTAAACTTGGTGTTTATTTCTGGGCTTTCGGTTCTTTCCCATTGTCCAGTGTATCTGTTTTTATGCCAGTACCATGCTGTTTTGATTACAGTAGCTTTATAATCAGGGAATGTGGTGTTTTCAGCTTTTTTTGTGTTTTTTTGCTTGGGATGGCTTTGGCTATTTGAAGTCTCTTCTGGATCCATATGAATTTTAATATGCTACTTTTGTCTAGGAGTATTGCATGAAAGTTGAGGAATGTTAGAATTCAGTAATTGAGAAGAACAATTAACATTCACTAGAAACTGTGCTAAGGATTATAACCAGTGTCTTAGATTTTCAGTAAGGGATTTTTCATGCCGAATTGTCCTTCTTGGTCTAGCGTATTTAAAAGCTAAATAGCTGAAACCACCAACATCCACTAAAAATCCTCATTCTGAATCATAAGCTCAAATACAAGACAGGTAACATTTTTATAAGCAAGAGAATAAATTCTAAAATGTTTATAAAAAGTTGATAGGAAGAAACAAGTAGAAGAAAGAAATCAAGTAGACATTAGGGAAGTAGGAGTAGGAAGGAAGGTAGAAGTTAAGTTGAAAATGATCAAAATTGGATAATGAAAGGTTGATGAGAAAAGTTTGGAACCCTAGCCTAAACTTATTGATACATACTGTTCATCAATATCATACATATCATATATGCTAAGTCTTCAAATCACTATCACCAGCTGCATCTTTATCTAGCAAGAGGTGTTCCATTGGCCGCACAGAACAAAATACCTCATAGATACAAAGCATTCTACAATGATGAAAATCACCACTTCAAAAGTCAAAGTGTTTTCAACTTCTGGCTGAACACTTTACCATAGTAGAAATAAATAAATCAGTATGGATCAGCCTGGTTGTATTTTAAGAAAAAAAAGAAAAGTTATCTCTGCAGAAGGTTGCAAATATAGGGATAAACTGTAATTCCAATGGTCTTTTACTAGTGTGTGGATGAAATCTTATAGATGCAGATATTTTAAAAACAATATAGGTTGCCATCTAAGAAACTGATACCTAGATATAGCACATTGTCCCCTTTCCACTTCATTTTTTTGTGGTTTAAAAGTAGGGATCACGGGAAATAAAGCTTATGTAAAGGAACAAAAAAGACTGCACAGCAATATGCCTGTTGAATTTAATTGTTTCTCATAAAGTAATGGCATAACAGCATAAAATACAATTATATCCTTAAATTTCTTGCCCCTCCCAAATAAGATGACTTTTAAATATCTTCACTGATCTCAGAAAAAGAAGTGTGAACAGTGAGTGTGGCCCACTCAGTCAAAAAACTTGTCTATGAAGAGAAAGGATGATAGACAAAGGGAAGAAGTAGAATCACATAATTTGAAATATAGGAGACATATTATTTAGATATAATTTAGCAAGCTTTCATTTACATATGATATTTCTTAAAAATGACTTGAAAAACGGGGGAAAAAAAAAAAACCTCAAGGAAAATAACCTAATGGGGGAAAAGCAAAAGCAAAAAACCAATCAAAAAAATAAAAAAAAAAAACTTTAGTGTATAATTACACCATTTAATTATTTAACAAGTCCATGAAATGTTTGTTATTACCATTTCACAGATTTAGAAACTGAGATTCACACACTGGAAAGTGCAAGAGCCAGTATTTAAGTCAGATTTTATTTCGCACACTATGTTCTTCACACCATCATGTGCATCTTTCTATAAATTTGTATCGAATTTCAAAACAAGCTACAATCAAAATGGTATCCCATAAGGCTATCTTTCATTAAGGTCAGGCCTATTAGAGCTGGGTCTACATAAAAAGGCTTATGGAGATATTTTTGCTCAAATATATAGCTAATGGGTTGTATATGATTAATGATTCTCAAACATTATTTAGAACTCTTAAATTATAGTGTCATATTAAATGATTTTAAAATGAAATAATAATGCAATGATTGACTAAGTTTTATCAAATATATTTCCCTCAAGATATGGGAAAATATGAGCTGTCTTCCTCGCTGGCTATTTCACTTAAACCAAAACAGACAGATCAAGAATTACACAATAATTGGACCGAAATCACTGTAGGCTTGCTGAAGAAAAAATAATAATATTGGCAATTGGCAATTTTTATTTTAGAAAATTAAATAAAAGGTCGTAAGATGAAAACACTCTCTGATTAGATGCACTCATATGCATTACATTGTGCCCCCTGCCCAGGAACACCAATCAAGAAGCTAAAATAAATAGTGTTCCAGATGCAAGGGAAAACCTCACAGAGAAGGCATCTTTCCAGGAATTGCTGCATTTTCTAAAGTGTCATGTGTTATTTATTCTGATGATCCCCTTAAGAGCGTAGTGTTATAATCCGTACCCTGATGCTCTAAAATATGTTTGATGATTCAGATTCAAGTATATAAATATTGGAATAACCTAGCAAATTTATGTCATTTATTTTTAGATTCAGGTTTCTTTACTTACATCAGAATTATTCACATTTTTCAGCTACATTGCCAACTCTACTGTGAAATCAACTTTGTTTCTAGTTTGATTTTACAAGTAGTTTTATATTAACAATTGGAGAAACACCAGTACAATGAGAATTTCCCAGACGTTTTGGGAAGTTATCAGTAAAGCTTTCATTAAAGTAAAAATATTTATAATCTAAACAGATTCTTACTGATTCCAAAAGACAAGAAAGCCCAGATGTTGTTAATTAGCTGTATGATATTGGAAATTTTGGCAAACTTTTGGCCCTCAGTTGTTTCATCTATGAAATGAAAGATATTAATAAATAAATTTTTAAAAGACAATATTTACCTACATACTAACTCTTTGACTCAATATGCTTTTAATTAATGTAATACAATACCAAGTTATAATTTCGCAAAACAACACATATATGTCTTTTAAACTTAAATAGTACTTATAGTTGCCATCTCAGGATAGGAAGAGAGAGAGAAACATAAAAAAGAAAATGTGATGATGGAAAGACCAACTGTGTCACTGTCAGCCCTGTTACGGTTTTCTGTAGGAAAAGTATATCTCCCAAAAGAAGATCAAGAAAATCCGTGATGTCAATGGTTGGAACTACTGGAGATGACTAGTCATGGCTTTCCTCTCATTCAGTTCTTCTAAGAGTTCAATGATAAGAGATACTACATAACTATAAGTTCTCTTTTGCCCTGACGTGTAACCCAACCACAGGGATGTTTTAATAAGCTACAAAAAAGTTTTTAATTTTAATTCCAAGGCAAACACTGTTTTAAACTCATTGTTATCATAGTAGTCATGATAATAGAGTAACAAAATTTATCCTGGAAGTTATAGTTTTATGATTGTTTTCCCATTTCCTTTTTTGTTTCAATATACCCTTCAGATTGGACTGATAGTAGATTGTTTTACAAACTTGTAAGTTTGGGCTCTTTTTATACTCATCATTATACATGGAGGTTTTTTTTCCAATTTGTGACTTTGTGAAACTAAATTCTATAATGATCTTAGCTATTGCTAATGCTCAGTCTGACATTCATCCAAAGAATCCTTCAGGAGAAATAGAAATAGTCAGTGGTTGTGGGAGATGAGATAATTAAGCATAGAAATTTCTGGATCTTCTGTGGTTTGTAGAACTGCATGGTGCTGGGCACAAGGAGGAGAGGAAAGACAGGTGCAGGGCAACATGGAATCCCAAAGAACAATTCACATGGAAGTTGGAGATCTGTTGGTTATAAGGAATGTTAAGTGGAAAGGGACCAGAGGATTACATTTGGTTTGCCAATGAGGAGACTTAAATTGAGGACTTTTAGGAAGTTCTTCTGAAAATTACCTCTTCCTGCATGCAAAGGACTTAAGAGCCAGAGTACTAGGTTTCAGTGTATGGATACATAATTGAAAATTTAAAATCAATTAGGAGCTGAGGTCTGTTTGAGAGAAATACATAAATCTATAGAGGGATCACAGACTGTAACTGAAACACAATTAAGCCATCATTAAACATTATAATGTTAAAGTCCAGAATCATTTTAAAACTGAAAATGTAAAGGTGACAACTATAGGAGGACATGTGACCTGGAATTGGAAGATTCCTAAAAATCCTAACCAGAAATATTCACTGATGAAGAATTTTAGGCTTAGATCATTTAAAGAACTTGCTTAAAATCAGCTAGCAATGTAAAGGCAGAGATCCAGCTAAATATTCTCCTAATGTCTCAGTTGTTCTAGTTGGAACTTAGCCTCTGGTGCCCACCTATCGAACTCTGTGTTTCTTTTCACACTTGATGTTCTTGAACCAAGTAGATTTTAATCACTGTCACCAGTTCTTGATGATATTCTGGCTTCTCTTTCTTCTCAGACAACTGAAACTCTTCTTGTTAAGGTCTTCTATTACCACTCTTTTTCTAATTTAATATATATTTTTCAGTTACCTCCTTATGTGACCATGCTACATGGAACAAAAATCTAATTTAAAAGGAATGATGCGCACAGCAGTCTGGATTTCTCAAATCCTTCTTAATTCTCTGAACTCACTCAGTATTTCTTTATTAAATCAATGGCTAGGAACATGAGCTGTCCCTGGTATTATATAAATATTACAACTAACAGATGGCTTCAAAGTTAACCAACAAAATTGAGTAACTATAATCATTTGATAAAATATCACAGTTTTGATAACTTCAGTGGTTTCTTTCAAGTGAACATTTATTGAGATTCCTTCTATTTATTGTTACTTATGCAAGTAATTTATGTTAAAAAAAATGAACATTCCAATAGTAGAATTTGTTTCTCAAGAATAATAAATAGAAAAGGGAAGTGACGTCAGTAAGTTATATGAGTTCAAACTTGACAAAATTAAATGATCCAAGGTTGATGTCAATCTGTTCCTTTATATTTAGAGTTCTTAGAGAAGTTCTCTTACAATACTGCTTGTACTTTTATCATGAGAGACACTTCCATATATATAATTTATTCAAGTTTTTGCTTCAGTTTAAAGTCATTTATGTAGTTGTGTCCTCTGTGAAAGAAGAGAATGGTTCCATTCTATCCTTACAGTAAAATTTTAGCTCAAAGATAATTTTAAGCTAATTCTAATTTTTTATTATTTAATCATTTCAGTATTCTAGACCTTTTCAGCATAGACATGACATTGTTTTTCCTTTCAAATGTGGAATCAAAAATTGTAGATACTACCTTACTTTTTAAAAGACAGAAGAAAGGTCTGGCGTGGTGGCTCACGCCTATAATCCCAGCACTTTGGGAGGCTGAGGTGGGCAGATCATTTGAGGTCAAGAGTTCGAGACCAGCCTGACCAACATGGTGAAACCCCATCTCTACTAAAAATACAAAAAAATTAGCCAGGTGTGGTGGCCCACGCCTGTAATCCTGGCTACTTGGGAGACTGAGGCAGGAGAATGGCTTGAACCCAGGAAGCAGAGCTTGCAGTGAGCCCAGATCACACCAGTGCACTCCAGCCTGGCCAGAGCGAGACTCTGTCTCAAAAAAAAAAACCGGAAAAATATTGCAAATAAAGATATAAAGCCTACATTTTTTCTTTTTTTTTTTTCCTTTTTCCTTTTTTTTTTTTTTATTTAAGAGATGGAGTCTCTCTCTCTCGCCCAGGCTGGAGTGAGTGGCGCAATCTCGGCTCACTTCAAGCTCCGCCTCCCGAGTTCATACCATTCTCCTGCCTCGGCCTCCCGAGCAGCTGGGACTACAGGCACCCACCACCAGGCCGGCTTATTTTTGTATTTTTAGTAGAGAGAGGGTTTCACCATGTTAGCCAGGATGGTCTCAATCTCCTGATCTCGTGATCCACCCACCTCGGCCTCCCAAAGTGCTGAGATTACAAGCGTGAGCCATCGCGTCTGGCCCATTTTTTCTTAATATTACTGAAAGTATTTCTATATCCTGAGCTAGTCTAAAGTAAAGTGTATCTTTTAGGTAAAATTAATGACACAGTTAAAACTTTTAAATACTGAGTACAAAGTGCAACTCTACTAGTTATGTCATAACTTTAGGGGTAGTTTTAGAATTCAGACAAGCAATTAGTTATCTGAAAATGTTTGATGACTGTGGAACATCAATTCATTTCACAAAATCTCACTTTAAAAACTCTCCAAAATCAAGAATTAAAGACCTGCTTACTTTATCTATTTCTTCTTCTCTGTTTTCAATATTCTCTTTCAGTATTGGCATAGGTTTACAATCTTAACCACACACTGTCAGTATCTATGATTCTCAGTAAATAAAATTTTATCTTATTTTAGCCAGAGAACACAGAAACAGTCAATTAGTATAACACAATAAATTTTTATTAGTAAACTAATTCTCCAGGCTAAAACTGGGATATTGTTAAGGTTTTCTATCTTCCATGACATCCTGCCATGCTATAAACACATGCATTTTAAGGAATGAAAAGTTTATAGTTGTATTTTTTTCCTTTCTCTGTGGTAAAACTTTATCTTTACAAATATAAGGCAAATCATGAAGAAATGTAATTGGGGGTCTGAAATACACCAGATGACTAACCTTGTGGTAAATCTTTTCTGAATGCTCTGGAGTGGAGTAAAGGTTCAAACTTTTTTCTTGGGAGAGGAATGAGGAATATGATAGCTGTAGAGAAACATGTTATCATTTCCCTTCCTCCTTCCACAGAGAATTAAAAGGTCTCCTCATCCAAATCATGTTTTAGACTACAAAGGTCCCCAAGACATATGTTTGTGGGAGGTTTGGAAGAGGATCCAGCACAGTCTGTGATTGTGCTGAGGTACAGCAGAAAATTGGGATGGGCAGAGAAATGACACTCCTTTGGACCAAAGTGATGCTTCCTTTTTTCTGGCCTTAGAAACCTATTTCTGACCTTGATAGGGCAGCTTATTTACCACATCATTCTGTGTTCTCTGGAGGCAAAAAAAAAAAAAAAAAAAGAGATGAATTTAATTACATCCTTGTCAAGAGGTAATTCCATCTCAAAAATTAATTTTCAGTGCTTTGGAGTTATTGCACATTAAAAAATATTGTCACACAAAAAACATGGGTGGCCTGTCACAAACATTATGAAACTATTGACCTTACATAGCTTCATCTGCACAACTATCGATTTTTTTTCTGTCTTTATTTTGACATTTCATATGATTTCATCTGAGATTCATCACTGTGGAAATGTCAGGTTTAAGGGTATGCTTTTATTGTTTGGGGAGAGCAATCTTAGAAATGGTTTACTACTTATCTATTAGAGGCAGTAGGCTGGATTCAGCAATGCTGAAATGATTCAGCATTGAGTTATCATACTTATTTTCCCAGAGGCTTCCAGATTGTTCTTTTCT
>NW_012110508.1:742401-753243 GCF_000951045.1 Mandrillus leucophaeus
ATCTCCTGATCTCGTGATCCACCCACCTCGGCCTCCCAAAGTGCTGAGATTACAAGCGTGAGCCATCGCGTCTGGCCCATTTTTTCTTAATATTACTGAAAGTATTTCTATATCCTGAGCTAGTCTAAAGTAAAGTGTATCTTTTAGGTAAAATTAATGACACAGTTAAAACTTTTAAATACTGAGTACAAAGTGCAACTCTACTAGTTATGTCATAACTTTAGGGGTAGTTTTAGAATTCAGACAAGCAATTAGTTATCTGAAAATGTTTGATGACTGTGGAACATCAATTCATTTCACAAAATCTCACTTTAAAAACTCTCCAAAATCAAGAATTAAAGACCTGCTTACTTTATCTATTTCTTCTTCTCTGTTTTCAATATTCTCTTTCAGTATTGGCATAGGTTTACAATCTTAACCACACACTGTCAGTATCTATGATTCTCAGTAAATAAAATTTTATCTTATTTTAGCCAGAGAACACAGAAACAGTCAATTAGTATAACACAATAAATTTTTATTAGTAAACTAATTCTCCAGGCTAAAACTGGGATATTGTTAAGGTTTTCTATCTTCCATGACATCCTGCCATGCTATAAACACATGCATTTTAAGGAATGAAAAGTTTATAGTTGTATTTTTTTCCTTTCTCTGTGGTAAAACTTTATCTTTACAAATATAAGGCAAATCATGAAGAAATGTAATTGGGGGTCTGAAATACACCAGATGACTAACCTTGTGGTAAATCTTTTCTGAATGCTCTGGAGTGGAGTAAAGGTTCAAACTTTTTTCTTGGGAGAGGAATGAGGAATATGATAGCTGTAGAGAAACATGTTATCATTTCCCTTCCTCCTTCCACAGAGAATTAAAAGGTCTCCTCATCCAAATCATGTTTTAGACTACAAAGGTCCCCAAGACATATGTTTGTGGGAGGTTTGGAAGAGGATCCAGCACAGTCTGTGATTGTGCTGAGGTACAGCAGAAAATTGGGATGGGCAGAGAAATGACACTCCTTTGGACCAAAGTGATGCTTCCTTTTTTCTGGCCTTAGAAACCTATTTCTGACCTTGATAGGGCAGCTTATTTACCACATCATTCTGTGTTCTCTGGAGGCAAAAAAAAAAAAAAAAAAAGAGATGAATTTAATTACATCCTTGTCAAGAGGTAATTCCATCTCAAAAATTAATTTTCAGTGCTTTGGAGTTATTGCACATTAAAAAATATTGTCACACAAAAAACATGGGTGGCCTGTCACAAACATTATGAAACTATTGACCTTACATAGCTTCATCTGCACAACTATCGATTTTTTTTCTGTCTTTATTTTGACATTTCATATGATTTCATCTGAGATTCATCACTGTGGAAATGTCAGGTTTAAGGGTATGCTTTTATTGTTTGGGGAGAGCAATCTTAGAAATGGTTTACTACTTATCTATTAGAGGCAGTAGGCTGGATTCAGCAATGCTGAAATGATTCAGCATTGAGTTATCATACTTATTTTCCCAGAGGCTTCCAGATTGTTCTTTTCTCCCCCAGAAGTAAATTGGGTTGTCACTTTGGGTTTTAGATGCCAATAATTCCTCAACTGGGCTGTAAAACACTAAGCCGATGAATACTTTTAATTTGAGGTTTTCCTGGGCTCTGAGTGGTACAATGACCTCAATATAGTTTCTGCTAGTCGGGAAGGTGATGGGAGCAATAACACACTCATTCAAATCAATTACTGGATGTTTTCAGAAATCAATATGAAATTTATTAATGTAATTGTATCATTTAAATAAATTATCTTCTCCAAATTTTCAAACTAGAGTCTTCCTCTTTCCTTTTCTCCCTACCCTTACTACCTTGGGAGACAAATAGAGTTTTAAAAACCCCACATGGGTCTGTGACCCAAATATCATCTGAAAATCTCTCTCTCTTTTGCTTGGTTAGCTTTTTTAAAATGACATTTACAGTGTGTAAAAAAATAAACCAGGACTGCGATTGAATGGTTGAATAATTTAAGTGTAAATAGACTGACTTTTATTAGTATAAAAATTGGAAGAAGAGTCAACAAATTATTTGTTAACTATAGACTAACTTCAAACCAGGCAACAGCTTTTAAAAATCATGTTTCCAGGCAGGACAGGCTATCTTAATTTTCAAGGCTTAGTGCAAAATGAAAAGGTGGAGCCCTTTGTTGAAATGTTATTAAGAATGTTAAGACAACAGCAAACTTGAAGTGCAAGGCACTTCTAAGCATGAGGTGTGGTGTGACTACACAGGTTTCGTGTTCATGGATCTGGCCCTGTTTCTCCAGGTCCTAGCTATGAAAATTTAACATGGTTATTTTATTTGCTGTTGAAGAAGAACAGACTTCCTCAAACTACTGTTTTTCCTTTCTAAAGAAAGCAACTTTACACTGAGATGATCCATATACAGATCACTAAAATATCATTAGTTAAGTAGAATGAACAAAAAATGTTTAGATGCTAAGCTATGCAAAATATCATTTAGCTTGACTATTTGTTTTTTAAGCGCCTGAATTAGAGAAATATTTTAAATTTTGTATCATCAGCTAAAGTAAAAATGAAATAAAAGACAGTTAATTTCACTTCATCATTCTTATGCCCACATTTCCTGTTTATGGAAGACAAACCCAGAAGCTTTGAATCTCTCTCCATCTGTCAGCAGATTTGCAGAGAAAAGTACTGCTAATGAAAATGGCAGTACACACAAGGTGACCTTTAGAAGTTACCCACTATTCTCAAAATGACACTGCTTTCCCTGGCAAATGAGAAACTATGATCTGGGTTTCATGTTTTCAAACACTAGTTATCAAAGCAATAATAATTGATTTTAAAGGAAAGAAAGCATTACAATATGATTTATATCATTTATTAATGAAATATTTTTCTATTGGCTGGAAAAAAATGTTCCTAGAAATGATACCATGCTATAAAAAAACAGAAGATTTATTCTGTATGATTATTGAATTCTAAATATTTGCAATGATTTAAAACCAAGTCACTGTACTAAAATGTAATTATATTTTTATTGGCATACTTTTTTCCCTTTTAATTAAATGGAAAAATTAAGACTTTTAAAAAATCTATAATGTTTTGATTATGGTATTTGATTCAATGAGGAACAATCCTCCTAATGAGAACTGATCTATATAATGAAATTGCCTAATGTATTATTTAATCAAATTTTTCCTTCAATTCCAGCACTTACTACTTCCGTTTACATATTCAAAGCAGATGCTCTTATGCTAGCATGTATATTAATGTTAACTGAAGTTATTCAGGTGGATGACAAAGAAAATTGGACACCTTAGGGTATCCTCTTCCCTTGTAGTTAAAAAAAAAACTTTCAATAACTGTGTGTCTAAATTTGAACAAAATACTCTACATCACGTACCATTATACATTTTCTAAGCATTTAATCGTGCTGTTGAGAATGTATCTGACAAGATACATGTTTCATATGTTTCATCTGACATAATGGGTTTTTTTTAAAAGAAGTTCTGTATAAATTCTGAAATGTAATTTTGACTATAAAATTATAAGGAAAATATTTTAGTTTATTACTTTTTTGAGAATAATTTTATTCTGACAAAAGAAGTAAATACAAAGTAGGAAAAAGGTATATGCACATAAGAGAAAAAACTAAATAAATATATAAGTGAAAAACTATTGAGAAACTGATGTGAGTTATCAGTTCATAGAATAAAGCATATATACTTGAGAATGAGGGATAGAAGAATATCGGGGGAACCAGCCCCCAATATTTCAATTTAGGTTCTTTTCTATTTTCCCTAAGTGTCAGCCGGTCTGAGAAATAAAGAGAAAGAGTACAAAAGAAAGAAATTTTACAGCTGAGTCTCCAGGGGTGACATCACATCTCAGCAGGTTCCGTGATGCCCCTGAGCTGCAAAACCAGCAAGTTTTTATTAGCGATTTTCAAATGGGAGGGAGTGTACAAATAGGGTGTGGGGCACAGAGATCACATGCTTCAAAGGCAATGAAATATCACAAGGCAAATGGGGGTAGAGCAAGATCAAAAGGCCAGGGTGAAATTAGAAGTAATAATGAGGTTCCATGTCCCACTGTGCATGCATTGTCACTGATAAACATCTTAACAGGAATCAGGGTTCAAGAGCAGAGAAACAGACTGACTAGAATTTGCCAGGCTGGAATTTCCTAATCCTAGCAAGCCTGGGGGCACTGCAGGAGACCAGGGTGCATTTTATCCCTTATCTTCAGTGGCATAAGACAGACACTCCAAGAGCAGCCACTTTAGAGGCCTACCCCGGGAATGCATTCTTTTCCCAGGCTGTTCGTTGCTGAAAAAAACAATTCAGTGATATTTCTCTTATTTGCTTTTGCAAGAAGAGAACTATGACACTGTTCTGCCCAGCCCTGCAGGCAGTAAGACTTTATGGTTATCTCCCTTGGTCCTGAAAATCACTGTTATCCTGTTCTTTTCAAGGTGCCCAGATTTCATATTGTTCAAACACACATGCTTTACAAACAATTTGTGCAGATAACGCAGTCATCACAGGGTCCTGAGGTGACATACATCCTCAGCTTATGAAGATGACAGGATTAAGAGATTAAAGTAAAGACAGGCATTAGAAATTATAAGAGTATTGACTGGGGAAGTGATAAATGTCCATGAAATGTTCACAGTTTACGTTCAGAGATTGCAGTAAAGACAGGTGTAAGAAATTATAAAAATATTAATTTGGGGGACTAAGAAATGTCCATGAAATCTTCACAATTTATGTTCTTCTGCCATGGCTTCAGCTGGTCCCTCCGTATGGGCTCCCTGACTTCCTGCAACAGAAGAATACTAACAGGGGGCAGTGAATACCTCGTTTGTCTAGTTAATATGTCAAATGATGATGTTTGTATAAATTAGTACCCAGGTCTGTTTCTAAGTCATGGGAGCTTAAAAAAGAAAACACTAAGCTTATGAAACTTGTTAAAAATTTAAAGTCTTTTGTACTCTACAGAAGACAAACCTCTAGAAATCTAATTCTATTTAATTCTATATTCAAATCCTCACATAAAAAAGCTTTGAGGTCTGATAAAATTGTAAAGCATAAATGGTCTCTATTGACTTTAAGCAGAATAAAACTGGAAAGAAAATAAAATCTTCCCCACAATAGTGCCATAGGGAGAAAGAAACACAGTTTGAAGGCAAAAGAGAAATTACAGATAGTAATTTTTAGTGGAAATATGAAAAGCTGAAATAGAGCTGAGAAACAATGTACCAACTGAAAATTACTTATTAAAATAATCAGATTTAATAAGATACTGATGGAAGTGTAAGTCTGAATTCAGTTCTCATATACTTAGTCTATGAACTGAAGCAATTTTTCTCTTTAAAAAAAAAATGCAGCTTCTGTTGACTGAATGACCCTCCATAGCAAGCACAGAACCTCAGGCATTTATGAGAATTTCTAATCCTCTTCCAAAGCACACTTAGAAACCTTATTTTCCCACCCTGTCCCTCACACACCCTTCAGTTTTCCTATAATTGCTTCTTCCTTTTATGCTTATGTAGCTTTCCATTTTCCTCTTCTTCAGAGATTCCTGCTTGACAGATTTGAGGGTAACTCAAATGCCACCTCCAATTCTAAGACTCTCTTGAACCTCTCAGAGTAAAAGGGATCTCCCTTCATCTGAATACATCTAGATAATTTTTAGTCTTTTGGTACATATTTCTTTCTTCTAACTTGTTTCTTTATGCATATCATTTTTCCCTCCTACCAGATTCTAAGTTGTGTTGTGTTGTTTTGTTTTGTTTTTTGAGACAAAACTTTGCTCTTGTCCCCCAGGCTAGAGTGCAATGGTGCGATCTCGGCTCACTGCAACCTCTGCCTCCTGGGTTCAAGCAGTTCTCCTGCCTCAGCCTCCTGAGTAGCTGGGATTACAAGCATCTGCCACCATGCCTGGCTCATTTTTGCATTTTTAGTAGAGATGGGGTTTCACCATGTTGGTCAGGCTGGTCTCGAACTCCTGACCTCAGGTTATCCACCCGCCTTGGCCTCCCAAAGTGCTGAGATTACAGGTGTGAGTCACCACGCACGGCCCAGATTCTAAGTTTCTTAAAGGAAAAATATATGATGAATTTACACCGATGTGTAAGTATCTTTTGCACATACACGTTCAGGAAATATTTAATAGATAAATGTGAGTGAATAAGTTTTAACATTCCAGTGTTTTCTAACCTCTTTCTAAAGAGCCACTCCGTTCTGAACAGTGTTAATCATGGTTAACCACACTACTTTAGAGGTAGGCGGGCTGGGCCTATTCCAGGATTTTATACTCACTGGTGTGTGATCTCAAGCAGAGATCTCATTTAGCATCTCTGCCTCAATTTATTCACCTGTAAAATGGGGATACTAATATAGGGCTTTCATGAAGAATAAATAGGTTAATCCATTCTGTTACTTTGCTGGGGTTGCCATAATCAAGTACCATCAACTATATGGCTCAAACAACAGAAATATATTTCTGGCCTATTTGGGAGTTGGAATTCCAAGATAGAGGTGTGAGCAAGTTTGGTTTCCTTGGCCATCTCACCTTGGCTTACAGATGGCCTTCTTTTCACTGTCCTCACATGGTCTTTTCTCTGTGTGTGTACATCCCTGGAATCTCTCTGTATGTAGAAATGCCCTATTTTTATTAGGACAGCAGTGACATTGGATTAGGGTTCACTCTTATGACATCATTTTAACTTAATCACTTCTTTAAAGGCCTTATCTAGAAATATTCTGAGGTACAGGGGTCTAGGCCTCAACATTTGAATTTTGAAGGGATATAATTCAGCCCATAGCATCCATGTAAAGTACATTAAACAGTACCTGGTGCATGATACTCACTCAGTGAGCTTGGAGGTAGTGGTGATGGTGTTTCTCTCACTTCAGCCTTATTTCCTTTGGCTTCTGTTAATTTTTGGTATCTTCATCTACTTTTGTCAACAAATATCTCCTTTTTCTTATAATCTAAAATAATTTCAAATTCACACTCCTATGGGCAGCTATCCTATGCCTAGTTACCTTAAAACCAACTTGCCATCTGCTAATCTAGCATCTATAAATATTTCATTATTTTATTATGTTTATCTGGAATTTTAACCTTCTAGGAATCTCCTATTTTCTCTACTCTGCTTTTTAAAAAGGTACTGCATGTTACTAAAGTTGCAAAGCATTTTCCATTACCGTAGGGTTATTCAAGAGATAGGAGTGGTTGTGATATGAGAGATTTAAGTAGTTTGATAGAAATGTGTATCAAATTTCAAATACATTACATGCACAATATATTGTATGAGAAAGATTGTTACTGATATGAGGTAATAGTGAAATACTGAAAGTCATATTACCTGAGTCACTATGTTAAGAATAATTTGTCACTCTCGGGGAATTTCAGATGACATAAAAAATAAAAGAAAAATCAATTCATAGGCATATTATAATCTAGAAATATTTTCATGGAATCCCCTTAATTTGATAATATCAGTGTCCAGTGACTGAGTTTTAATGTACAGATAGACAACAGCAGCTGCACCTGGGAGGATTTTGCAGCATTATATGCAATAGTAGAGTACTTTAGCTTTGAAATTTTAAATCAGCTACCCTTTATTCTTCTTTTAAGCATAACGGATTAAACAATATAAATCTTATGTTTTTATTCTGAATAACTAGCTTAGTAGTGATTAAGCAACGGGGAAAACAAGTTAATCATGAAAATAACCTGACCAGGAAGAGAAAATCACTCCATCTTCAGAGATTTAACTCCCCACAGTCCATTCTTAAGGAAAATTGAATTAATGATATTTCCTTAGAAAAAATTTGGAGCTTCAAGAGCTTAAACTTTGATAACTTGAAGCAGAAATATGCGCGTTTTACAGAAGTTTCAGCATTTTAGGCTTCAGTCGAGCAAACAGTCTTGGTAGAAATTGGATGCACACATCATGAAACAGTAAATCCTTTCCCACCACAAAGAACAAAATGATTGTAAACAAAATATTGAACTGCTGGAATCGTAGAAGGCATGGGAAATCTGATGAGATTTCTAAGAAGTATGATTTGCCTCATTGCAGATCCTCTGAAATTAAATGTGAATAGTGTCTCAATTTGCATTAAAACTACCTAACCAATGTACTGATGCTCCTGAGCACAATGTTCACAATGTTGTGTAGCAAAGCTTTATGAATTCCAAAAGGAGCTTATATCAGTGATTTTCCCATTATACAGTAGCTTCTCAGTGGTAACTGTACAGTTCAGTCTTGCAAACACTGTGAACAAATCTCTTGCCAATGAAACCATAAGTCTGTTTTATGAGGGAGGTTAAGCCTGAAACCTGTAACCTTTAAACCTTTTCATGTTTAAATTCAGCTCTATTTTGAATTAAACAGGAATGTTTACTGCTGAAAGTAATAAACAATAAATTACATTATGAAATATAAAAGTACTTTATAATGCAAGCAACCATCTCTTATATATTTACTAATCTGTGCATGCATATTGTTTTCATGAGTGCAGTTCTTATTTTTAATTGACATTTTTATTGAAATGATTGTAGATTTACATGCAAATATAAGAAATAATACAGAGATCCGTCATGTACTTTGTCCTCCAGTTTTCCACTCAATAGTAACATCTTGCAAAACTATAGTGAAGTATCACAACCAGGACATTGACATTGATATAATCCATCACTTTTATTCAACTTTCCCTACTTTTACTTGTCCTCATTTATGTGTGTGTGTGTGTGTGTGTGTGTGTGTGTGTGTGTGTTAAGCTTTATAAAACTGTATCACCTATGTATATTTGCGTATCAAGATACTGGACAGTACCAACACCGCAAAGATCCCCCCACCTTGCCTTTTAATAATCACACCTGTCTTCATCCTCTTTCTTCTGTCACTAAATACTGTCAAACATTAAGTTCTCTTCCATTTCTAAAACTTTATCATTTTAAAGATATGAGGTAAATGGAATCATACAGTATATAACCTTTGGATATTTGCTTTTTTCACTCAGCATAATTTGAGGTTCATTGAAGTTCTTTCAGTGCTACATTCCTTTCTAGTGCTGAATAATATTCCTTGGTATACATATACCCTGTTTGTAAAATCATTCATTGAAGAATGCCTTGGCTATTTCCAGTTGTTAGTTATTAAACAAAAAATAGCTATGTACATTTATACACAGGTTTTTGTGTGAACATAAATTATCATTTCTCTAGGATAAATGCCCAGAAGGGAATTGTTAGGCCTTATGGAAATTGCATATCTAGGTATATAAGAAAATGTGAAACTAATTTCCAGAGTGCCTGTATCATTTTACGTTCTCACAAGCAAAATATATGTGATTCAGTTTTGCTGCATCCTTGCCAGAATTTGGTATCTTCCCTGTTTTTTATTTTAGCCATTACATTTGGTGGGTAGTATATCCCATTGTGGTTTTAATTTGCATTCTCTTCATGGTTGATGATATTGGACATAATTTCATGTACCCATTTACCATCTGTATGCATCTTCAGTGAATTGTGTTTTCATGTTCTTTTCACATTCTCTAATTGATTGTTTTTGGTTTTGTTTTTTTTTCACTGTTGAGGTTTGAGAGTTCTTTGTATATTCTAAGTACTACTCGTTTGTCAGATACATAGTATGCAAATATTTTCTCCAGGCCTATAGCTTTTCTTTTCGTCCTTACTACCTGGCCTTTCACAGAGGAAAATGGTTTTAGTTTCTTGTGGTCTAACTTACCAATTTTACTTTTCTGGATAGTACTTTGGTGTCAAGTCAAAGAACTCATTGCTGACTCCTAAATTCTGAAATTTTCTCCTGTGCTATTTTTATAAAAGTTTCCTGGTTTTATTTTCTAAATTTAAGTATATTTACATTACATCAGTCTATAATTCATTTTGAATTGATATTAGGTTTGAGTCAAGGTTCAGTTTTTTGCCTGTGGATGCTTACTTGTTCCAGCATTATTTGGAGAAGAGGCTGTAGACTTACTCCATTGAATTACTTTTAAACTTTTGTCAAAAATTATATAGGCACATCTGTGCAGATCTATTTCTGAATTCTCTATTCTGTTTCATTGATTTATACATCTGTAGTTCCTTCAGTACTACACTGTCTGGATTACTTTACTATAAAGTAAGGCTTAATATCATATAGATCATTCCTCCCATTTTATTCTCTGTTTTTGTCAAGATTTTTTGGCAATTGCAGGGTCTGTCTTTCCATATGAATTTTAGAATAAGCTTGTCTGTGTCTACAGAAAACTTTCTTTTCGGTAGGAAATTGCATTAATCCTATAGCTTAAATTGTGGAAAATTAACATATTTACCATGTTGAGTCTTCCTAGTTATCTGTTAATGAACACAGTGTATCTCCATTTGTTTAGATTTTCTTTGATTTCTATTATCAACATTTTATAATTTTTAGCATCTAGATCCTATAATGTATTGTTGAATGTATATGTAAATAATTTTACTTGGAGCAATTATATATGGTGTATTGAGTTTCTAATTTTGGTTTATACATGTTTATTGTTAGTATGTTGATTTTTTATGTGTTGATCTTGTATCCTGCCACTTTGATGAACTCACTTATTCATTTGTTTATTTTTGATTTTGTGTTTTGTATATCCCTTGAGTTTTTTTGTGAAGACAATCATGTCATCCACAACGAGAAGGAGTTTTATTTCTTCCTTTACACTCTGTACGGCTTTTCGTTTCCTTCCTTCCTTCCTTCCTTCCTTCCTTCCTTCCTTCCTTCCTTCCTTCCTTCCTTCCTTCCCTCCCTCCCTCCCTCCCTCCCTCCCTCCTTCCT
>NW_012110508.1:753293-757512 GCF_000951045.1 Mandrillus leucophaeus
GTGTCGCACTCTGTTGCCCAGGCTGGAGTGCAGTGGTGCAATCATGACTCACTCCAGCCTTGATCTTCCAGGCTCAAGTGATGCTCCCACCTCAGCCTCCGAGTAGCTGGGACTACAGGCACACACCACCACACACAGCTAAATATTTTAAATATTTCCCTTTAGAGATGGAGGACTCACTAAGTTGCTTAGGCTGGTCTTAAACTCCTGGGCTCAAGCAGTCGTCACTCCTCAGCCTCCCAAGTGGTGGGATTTACAGGCTTGACCTATCGTGCCTGGCCCGCTGTATATGTTTTTGTTTTGTTTTGTTTGGTTTGGTTTTTTACCTCTTTTTTTTGCTCATTGCAGTGGCTAAAATTCCAGTACTACATTGAATAATAGTAGAGTAGACATTCTGGACTTGTTCCTGAACTTGTGGAGAAAGCATTCAGTCTTTCACCATCAAAGTGTGATGTTATCTATATGTTTTCTTATATGCCCTTTATCAAGTTAAGTTAATTTTTCTCCATTCCTTACTTGCTGAGTGCTTTTATCATAAGTGGGTGTTGGATTTTGTCAAATATTTTTTCTGTGTCAATTGATATCATCATATGATTTTTATTTTTCCGCTTGTTGATATAGTGGGTTACAGTGTTTTATTTTCCAATGTTGAAACAGCTTTATATGTATGGAAGAAATCCCACCTGGTCATAGAATATAACTTTGTTATAGATTGCTTAGTTATATTTTTGAATAATGGGTTAAAGATTTTTACATTTGTAAGAGATATTGGTGTTCTTTATTTTTTAAACTGTATTTTTCTAGTTTTGTATTAGGGTAATGCTGACATCAATAAATGAGTTGAGAAGCATTCTCTACTCTTCTAAAAGGAGATTTTCTGGAAGAGTTTGAATAAACTTGTTCTTACCTAGTTGTTAAAATGTTTAGTAGAATTCCCCAGTGAAATTACTTGTGCCTGGACAACTTTTTAATGAAACTTCTTTTTTCTTTTCTTTTTCCTTCTTTTTTTTTTTTTTTTTTTTTTTTTTGAGAGACAACTTTTCTCTGTCCCCCAGGCTGGGGTGAAATGGCACAGTCATAGTTTGCTGCAACCTTAAGATACTGTGCTCAAGCAGTTCTCTCACTTCAGCCTCTCAAGTAGCTGGGACTGCAAGTGTATGCCACCATGCCTAGATAAAAGGGAGATTTTAAATAATGAATTAAACCTCTTTACTCTTTAATAGTTAAATAACTATCAACATAGTCTCTTTCATCCTTGTTGAGATTTGGTAATTTCTGGTTTTTGAAGAACTGATCCATTTCTTTAAGTTGTTGAAAGTGATATTCTATTGACTTTTTTCATAGAAACAGTTTTTTGCTTAAGTGATTTCTCTATTGTTTTTCAGTTTTCTGTTGTCTTTTTCCTATTGATTTCTCATTGATTCCATTATGGTTACAGAATGTACTCTATATCATTTCAGTTCTTTTAAACCCGTTAAGGTTTGTTTTATGGCCTGTGATATACTCTATCTTTGTGAATGGTCTATGCATGTTTGTCAGTTCAGGCTGAAATAACAAAATATAGAACAAGTGGCTTAAACAACAGACATGTGTTTCCACATGGGCTTAATTGTGTTTCCTCAAAATTTTCATATATTGAGGACCTGACTCCCATTGAGATGGGTACTCCAGAAGGTCATTAGGCTTCATGAGATCATGAGTGTGGGGTACCATCATGTAATTAGTGCCCTTATAAGAAGAGAAACCACAAAGAGTGTGCTTTCTCTTTTTTTCTTTCTGTCTCTAGATCTCTCTCTCTTTCTCTCTGCCACTTAAGGTTATAGGAAGAAGGCAGCCATCTGCAATACTAGCAATACATTTGAAATAAACCTGAGATTGGACTTCTTATCCTCCAGAACAGTGAGGAACAAAAAATTCTGTTCTTTGTAAGTTAGCCAATATCAGGTATTTCACTACAAGCAGCACAATTGAACTAAGACACCTACCAATATTTTGTTCATGAATGTAAACATATTCTCTAAGAGGATAGGAGCTTTCTCCACAGCTTTTCCCTTTTCTTTCTGAGTCCTTGCCAGAATTACCTCTTCCTTTATGGCACTATTGGCTTTTTCTACCATGTACCTCAAAACCTTTCTAGCCTCCATCCCTTACCCAGTTTCAAAGCTGCTTCAATAGTTTTAATTCTTTGTTACAACAGCCCTCCACTTCTTAGTACAATGATTGTCTTAATCAGCTCAGGCTTCTATAACAAAATAGCATAAAGTGAGTGGCTTAAACAAATACATTTATTTATTGCATTTCTGGAGGCTAGGAAATCCAAGATCAGGATGCTGGCAAATTCAGTTTTTGGTGAGGGTTCTCTCCCTGCTTTGCAGATGGCTGCCTTTTACCTACATCTCCATGTTCTGGGGAGACAGGGAGAGAAAACTCTGTGGTCTCTTCTTATGGGAGCACCAATTATATTATGAGGACCCCATCCTCATGACTTAATCTAAAGTAAGGCCCCAAATATCACACTGGGGGTTAAATCTTCAAAACTTGGGATTTTCCAAGATGGCCAAATAGAAACAGCTCCAGTCTACATCTCCCAGCATGAGCTACGCAGAAGATGGGTGATTTCTGCATTTCCAACTGAGGTACTGGGTTCATCTCACCGGGGCTTGTCAGACAGTGAGTGCAGGACAGTGGTTGCAGCCCACAGGCCATGAGTCAAAGAAAGGCAAGGAATTGCCTCATCCAGGAAGCACAAGGGGTCGGGGAATTCCCTTTCCTAGCCAGGGGAAGCCATGACAGATGGAACCTGGAAAATCGGGTCACTCCCACCCTAATACTGTGCTTTTCCCACGATCTTAGCAAATGGCACACCAGGAGACTATATCCCGTGCCTGACTGTGAGGGTCCCATACCCACGGAGCCTTGCTCATTGCTAGCACAGCAGTCTGAGATTGAACTGCAAGGCAGCAGCGAGGCTGGGAGAGGGGCATCCACCATTGCTGAGGCTTATGTGGGTAAACAAAGTGGTCAGGAAACTCAAACTGGGTGGAGCCCACTGCAGCTCAAGGAGGTCTGCCTGCCTCTATAGACTTCACCTCTGGGCGCAGGGCATAGCTGAACAAAAAGCAGCAGAAACTTCTCTAGACTTAAATGTACTTGTCTGACAGCTTTGAAGAGAATAGTGGTTCTCCCAGCACAGAGTTTGAGATCTGAGAACGGACAGACTGCCTCCTCAAGTGGGTCCCTGACACCCAAGTAGCCAAACTGGGAGGCACCTCCCAGTAGGGGCTGACACCTCGTATGGACGGGTGCCCCTCTGAGGCAAAGCTTCCAGAGGAAGGATCAGGCAGCAACATTTGCTGTTCTGCAGTATTTAGGGTTCTGCAGCCTCCACTGGTGATGCCCAGGCAAACAGTGTTAGGAGTGGACCTCCAGAAAACTCCAACAGACCTGCAGCTGAGGGTCCTGACTGTTAGAAGGAAAACTAACAAACAGAAAGGACATCCACACCAAAACCCCATCTGTACCTCACCATCATCAAAGACCAAAGTTAGATAAAACCACAAAGATGGGGAGAAACCAGAGCAGAAAAGCTGGAAATTCTAAAAATCAGAATGACTCTTCTCCTCCTAAGGAATGCAGCTGCTTGCCAGCAGTGGAACAAAGCTGAATGGAGAATGACTTTGACCAGTTGAGAGAAGAAGGCTTCAGATGATCAGTAATAACAAACTTCTCCAAGATAAAGGAGGATGTTCAAACCCATTGCAAAGAAGTTAAACCTTTGAAACAAGATTAGACAAAAGGCTAACTAGAATAAACAGCATAAAGAAGACCTTAAATGACCTGATGGAGCTGAAACTCATGGCACAACAACTACATGACACATGCACAAGCTTCAGTAGCCGATTTGATCAAGTGGAAGAAAGGGTATCAGTGATTGAAGATCAAATGAATGAAATGAAGTGAGAAGAGAAGTTTAGGGAAAACAGAGTAAAAGGAAATGAACAAAGCCTCCAAGAAAGATGGGACTATATGAAAAGAACAAATCTACGTCTGATTGGTGTACCTGAAAGTGATGGGGAGAATGGAACCAAGTTGGAAAACACTCTTCAGGATATTATCCAGAACTTCCCCAACCTAGCAAGGCAGGCCAACATTCAAATTCAGGAAATACAGAGAATGCCACAAAGATACTCCTCGAGAAGAGCAATTCCAAGACACATAA
>NW_012110508.1:758117-759884 GCF_000951045.1 Mandrillus leucophaeus
CAGGTGTTGCAATCCTAGTCTCTGATAAAACAGACTTTAAACCAACAAAGATTGAAAGAGACAAAGAAGGCCATTACATAATGGTAAAGGGATCAATTCACCAGGAAGAGCTAACTATCCTAAATATATATGCACCTAATACAGGAGCACCCAGATTCATAAAACCAGTCCTTAGAGACCTACAAAGAGACTTAGACTCCCACACAATAATAATGGGAGACTTTAACCACCCCTCTGTCAACATAAGACAGATCCACAAGACAGAAAATTTAAAAAGATATCCAGGAATTAAACTCAGCTCTGCACTGAGCAGACCTAATACACATCTACAGAACTCTCCAACCCAAATCAACAGAATATACATTCTTCTCGGCACCACATCACACTTATTCCAAAATTGACCACATAGTTGGAGGTAAAGCACTCCTCAGCAAATGTACAAGAACAGAAATTATAACAAACTGTCTCTCAGACCACAGGGCAGTCAAACTAGAACTCAGGATTAAAAAAACTCATTCAAAACCACTCAACTACATGGAAACTGAACAACCTGCTCCTGAATGACTACTGGGTACATAATGAAATGAAGGCAGAAATAAAGATGTTCTTTGAAACCAATGAGAACAAAGGCACAATATACCAGAATCTCTGGGACACATTTAAAGCAGTGTGTAGAGGGAAATTTATAGCCCTAAATGCCCACAACAGAATGCAGGAAAGATCTAAAATTGACACCCTAACGTCACAATTAAAAGAACTAGAGAAGCAAGAGCAAACACATTCAAAAGCTAGCAGAAGGCAAGAAATAACCAAGATCAAAGCAGAACTGAAGGAGATAGAGACACAAAAAACTCTTCAAAAACATCAATGAATCCAGGAGCTGATTTTTCGCAAAGATCAACAAAATTGATAGACCACTAGCAAGACGAATAAAGAAAAGAGAGAAGAATTAAGGAGACCCAATAAAAAAGGATAAAGGGGATATCACCACTGATCCCACAGAGATACAAACTGCCATCAGAGAATACTATAAACACCTCTACGCAAATAAACTAGAAAATCTAGAAGAAATGGATAAATTCCTCGACACATACACCCTCCCAAGACTAAACCAGGAAGAAGTTGAATCCCTGAATAGACCAATAACAGGCTCCGAAAATGAGGCAATAATTAAGAGCCTACCAACCAAAAAAAGTCCAGGACCAGATGGATTCACAGCTGAATTCTACCCGAGGTCAAAGAGCAGCTGGTACCATTCCTTCTGAAACTATTCCAATCAATAGAAAAAAGATGGAATCCTCCCTAACTCATTTTATGAGGCCAGCATCATCCTGATACCAAAGCCTGGCAGAGACACAACAACACAAAAGAGAATTTTAGATCAATATCCCTGATGAACATTGATGCAAAAATCCTCAATAAAATACTGGCAAGCCAAATCCAGCAGCACATCAACTTATCCACCATGATCAAGTGGGCTTCATCCCTGGGATGCAAGGCTGGTTCAACATACACAAATCAATAAATGTAATCCAGCATATAAATAGAACAACTGACAAAAACTACATGATTATCTCAATAGATACAGGAAAGACCTTCAACAAAATTCAACAGCTCGTCATGCTAAAAACTCTCAATAAATTAGGTATCGATGGGACATATCTCAAAATACTAAGAGCTATTTATGACAAACCCACAGCCAATATCATACTGAATGGGCAAAAACTGGAAGCATTCCATTTGAAAACTGGCACAAGACAGGGATGC
>NW_012110508.1:762429-796647 GCF_000951045.1 Mandrillus leucophaeus
AAAGAAGACATTTATGCAGTCAACAGACACATGAAAAAATGCTCATCATCACTCCCCATCAGAGAAATGCAAATCAAAACCACAATGAGATGCCATCTCACACCAGTTAGAATTGCAATCATTAAAAAGTCAGGAAACAACAGGTGCTGGAGAGGATGTGCAGAAATAGGAAAACTTTTATACTGTTGGAGGGACTGTAAACTAGTTCAACCATTGTGGAAGACAGTATGGTGATTCCTCAATGATCTAGAACTAGAAATGCCATTTGACCCAGCCATCCCATGACTGGGTATATACCCAAAGGATTATATAAATCATGCTGCTATAAAGACACATGCACACGTATGTTCATTGTGTCACCATTCACAATAGCAAAGACTTGGAACCAACCCAAATGTCCATCAAAGATAGACTGGTTTAAGAAAATGTGGCACATATACACCATGGAATACTATGCAGCCATAAAAAAGGATGAATCATGTCCTTTGTAGGGATATGGATGAAGCTGGAAACCATCATTCTCGGCAAACTATCACAAGGACAAAAAAACAAACACCGCATGTTCTCACTCATAGGTGGGAATTGAACAATGAGATCACTTGGACACAGGGTGGAGAATATCACACACCGGGGCCTGTCATTTGGTGTGGGGAGTGGGGAGGGATATCATTAGGAGATATATCTAATGTCAATGATGAGTTAATGGGTGCAGCACACCAACATGGCACATGTATACCTATGTAAGAAACCTGCACTTTGTGCACTTGTACTCTAGAACTTAAAGTATAATAAAATTTTTTTTAAGTCTTCAAAATGTGATTCTGGGAGGGACACAGTTCTTTCCATAGCAGTGTAACCACCCAACAGATTCACCTTGCCCACTGCCTAGACAGGGCTGATTTATCAAGACAGGGGAATTGCAAAAAAGAAAGAGTCATTATGCAGAGCCAGCTGTGCAGGAAACTAGAACTTTATTATTATTCAAATCAGTCTCCCCAAGAATTCTGGGATTGGAGTTTTAAGGATAATTTGGTGGCCAGTGAATCAGGAGTTCTGCTTGGTGGGGTCCGAGATGAAATCATAGGGTGTTGAAACTGTGCTCTTGTGCTGAGCCAGTTCCTTAATGGGAGCCACAAAACCAGATGAGCCAGTTTATCAATATGGGTGGTGCTAGCTGATCTATTGAGTGCAAAGTCTGCAAAGTATCTCAAGCACTTATCTTAAGTTTTACAATAGTGATAATTATCTCCAGGAACAACTTGGAGAGGTTTAGAATCTTGCAGCCTCCAGTTGCATGACTTCTAAACCACAATTTCTAATCTTGAGGCTAATTTGTTAGTCCTGCAAAGGCAGTCTAGTCCCCAGGCAGAAACGGGCTTTGGTTTGGGAAAGAGCTGTTACCAGCTTTGTTTCAAAGTTACACTATAAGCTAAGTTCCTCTCAAACTTAGTTTGGCCTATGCCTAGGAAAGAACAAAGACAGCTTTGAGGTTAAGAAACAAGAGATGGATTTGGTTAGGTCAGATCTCTTTCACTGTAATCATTTTCTCAGTTATGATTTTTGCAAAGATGGTTTCAGCTGGATACTTGAATAAAGAGCATTCTGCTGTCATTATGTGGAATGTTCTCTACATGTCTCCAAGTTTTAGTCATTGATTTCTGTGAAGGAAAGTGGTAGAGCCAATCATGAAATGTGTCTCAGATTTTATCCATGCTGGACCTTAGTTCTGTATTTGGCACAGGACTTATGTATGCCTATATACATTGTTTGATTCTAACAGACTTCAGAAAGGCAAGTACAGTCTCTCTGTTGGGGAGTTTGCTGTTATTTCTTCTATTATTCTGAAGTGCTTACAAAAGTTTTATTTTCATTCTTAGCAAGAATGAGATCTAGGAATCATAATTCTATTGCATTTTTACAAAACTTTTCTAAAAGAGCTCAATATATCAGAGATCTCTTACTACATGAGCTACATGGAATATTTATTTTATAGGCAGAGAAACTAATGCACAAAGAAGAATCATGTTTTTCATTGTCACGCATTTGAGAAGAAAGGCCCATATACTTAACTCAGGTCTTGGAAATATGCTGGTGCTTTTCTCCCTCCCAGATTATCTGGGATGCAGCTAACTTGAACAGTTACTGTAACAGGAGACCAGGACTCTGGGATGAAAAAGAGTAATAAAAAATCAATATTTAATAAAACTTACCATTGTACAATGTTCTCTCTACGTCTCATGTAGTACTTTAAAGATACTAGAATATCTAAACATTTAAAATCTTTTATAAAATACAGGGAGAGAGAACCATATCATGTATGAGTTTTGAATCACAGATTGATGGATTTTACTATTATCACAGAGGATGAAACAATCAAATTATAGTGTTCCACTTTTACCAACAGGTGATGTACCTGATCTCTGACTTATTGTAAAGTGAATTTGCAACTTCTTCAAAGTCACTGTTCATTTCAAAGGAAGATTTTCAAATAGTAAATTACATGTTTAAAGACCTAAGTGACCTTAAAAATTCTTTTCATTAGTCCCAGGCACTCATTATTTTGTGGAGTGCTAAACTTTAATTGACCTGACCCATTTACTAAGTCATTCTATTTCTCTTCTTAATTGTTCTCACCTTTTCCCTTAGTCCGCATTTCACTAGGCTAAAGAATGAAAAGGAATCAAGTGAATTCTACTTTTACCATGTCAGGATTTATCCAGGAGATATTTTCAAGAAACATAGTATAAAGGATATATGACAAAGCAATATCCATTGCCACAAATATTTTATCGGTATTCATCCAACATTTGTGCTGTAAACCTTTCCCAGTTACGGTAGCAAAGGGGATGCCTTAGGAATGCCACATGGCTACTAATCTTGGATTATAATTGGAAAAATGAGTCCATCCGTCCCGAAAGCTGTACCCTCTAATAGCCTGAGAACTGCAGTGCTCAGACATGTAAGTTTTATCAAAAAAAAAAAAATTCAAGGGTTTAGTTGATACACTATTAGATTATCACAGTAATCATATTTATACCATGAAAATTTATCAAGTCACTCACTCCTTTGAAGATCAGCAACTCAGTGTTTGGATGATATGGCAATTTACTAAGCCAGGGAAGACTCGCAGAGAAACTGTTTTATTTGGCCATGCTAAATTAGAGCTAACTCTCAGATTTCCAAGTGATGATATCAAATATGCATTTGGATATATAAGTTTTGATTTCAGTGGAGAGACTAGAACTGGAGTAGTATGAAGAACTTTCAGATAATGGTTTTGTGTGTGTGTCTCTGTGTGTGTTTTTTTCCCCACAAACAAGTAAAACCTATTAGCCCTTGAGAGTCTACCCTTTAAAATCCTCTACCCATGTAATCCTGCCACATTGTACAATTCTACATATCCATCTCAGACTAGATCCTATGCCAATTAGAACCAAACCTGGGTCATAGTCACAGTGTCTGATCACAGTAGGTATTCAATTAAAGCTTGATAAATGAAGCCATGAAGTATAACTCTTCTGTCACAAGCCTGGTTAATGTATATTGCCCCTAAGATGAGCCCTTCGATACTTGGGGAGTCTTTGAAATGCATCCTTAACCCTAACTCTCTCTGAGCATCTACCCGGATCACCAGATCATATGGCTATGTTTTTGTTTATTTTGTATTGTCTACCTCTAGAGCTCTTGCTTGAATTCCAAACATGTTCAGCTGTGGTCTTGCTCTGAGGACACTAGACTTCTGTTTCAGCTCAGATGAATCACTGTGTAAATCTCAGAAACGAAGATGCTGCCAACCCTATTATAGCTGACTTCAAATATTGCCCCACAGCCTACAAGCTCCAGAAGGCTTGCAAACACACATCATACCACGTAATTGAGATCTGTCACTTGCCCAGTTTGTATATTTACCATATCACTTAGGAAACTACTGTTTGAAGTGAGAGTGTTAGTTGCATTACTCAGTCCCCGAAGTCTACTATAGTCAGTATTCTTTTGGTTGCAAGTGATAGAGATGCCAAAAGGGTGAAGAAGACTTAATGGAGGGCTGCTGAAACATTTCATGTGATCAAAAGACTTCCCACAGAAAACAGATCATAACCAGGGACCTCAGATATTGGAACCAGGAACTCAATCACTACCATGATTGTTTCTCAATCTCTGCCTCTATCATCTTCCCCATCCAATCTCTACTGCTACATTGGCTCATTCCAAGTAGTTGGAAACGTGGCTATCTACTGATTGTGTCTTAAGTCATCTCTGCTTAATGATCTTAGAGAAGGGGGAAACCTGACCTCTCACCATCTTCAGTGATTTATCAATCCTTGATTGTCCTGGCTTATGTAACAGCCACTCCTAGACAAACCACTTAGTCTAGGGAATGGAGTCATGTCACGGGCAGGCCTACCAGAATCACATGGACTTTGGAGAGAGATAGAGGGTGTAGTTAGATGAGGAGCAGATACAGGTATGCAGAACAGATGTAAACAAATACATCTCTAAAGTTCCAGCATGCTTCATGTCTGAACCTATACAAGATCCAGCACTTAGAATCACCGAAGATTGCATCATCCTGGTCTTCATTCTGACCTCTTAGGCTTCTGTCTCTTCATCACTCCTTCCTGTTTTATCTTTAAAGTCCTTTTTACCTCATGCTACAGTGAAGAAATTTAATATTATCTGAGCATTCCCTCTATCATAACAGATTTTACAATGGCAGTAGATTGAAGTATTTTAACAACGTGGGCTTTGGTGTCAGGATAATCTGAATTTATATGCTGTCTTTTCCACTTACTATTTTGATGCCCCCAGGCAAGTTACCTTGTGTCTCTGTGAAACAGGGATGCCAATACCTACGTTAGGATAATTATTAGAATTAAAATAGATAAGAAAGGCTTTTCACAAGACTTGGGAAAAAATCAAACCTATATTGCTATGAGCCTAGGCCACCAAGTAGTAAAATAAACAACCCATATGCAGAGACAAATAGAAGTTTACAGTAGCTCCTGGGTACTCCAATGTTCATAACCCGACACTGAAAGAAGCAGCTCACATCCTGAACTGAGTGACAAGGACTGTGAAGTGTGGACAGGTGGCCTTCAGTGATGTCACAGAAGAGCATAAAACAGAATCGAGCTGTGGTTGCTTAGCTCCCATTGAGATGTTTAAGAACAAAACCTCCTTTCTGCTAAGAAAAGTCACAAGCTGGGCCAGAGTCCAGCTGGCTTGCCAGAGGGCTTGGGATATATGAAAAACAGTGATAACCTAACTTTTTTTTTCCGGATGAAAGTTCAAAATAGATAAAAAAATTTATGAGATGGATATTTATAGTCTATTAAGGACAAGTGCTACAAAAGATAAGACTCTTATTTCAAAAAATGTAGCTTGAAGGATTCCGGCTAAATACTGAGTTTTCCAATGGTAAAAAATATTTTTCAGGCAGTTCTTGACCAAAGGCCTTTGTATATGTAGAAGTTCCCGTGGCTTTTGTACTCCCACAACCACCCATGGTTAGAGGCATCACCACCACCATCATTGAAGCTCTCTTGGTGGGATAAGAGCAGGTAGGAATCTGACCAAGAAGTGACAGGGTGAGTGAGGAGATGGAGGTTTGGTTTATTTAAGAGTTTAGTAAAATCACGAAGGACTGAAATTCTTTTTCTCTAATTAATATTATCAGTCTGTTGGCCTTTGCTCTCAGGCTGTTCCCTTCATGAACTCAAAAGCAGCACAGAAGCGGCAATCATCACATTCTCACATGGTCAAGTCCAAAGCCAAGAAGGGGGGATAGTGGGTGTTTCTCTTCTGTATTAATCTGCTCAGGCTTCCGTAACAAAATACTCCAGTCTGGGTGGCTAAAACATTTAATTTCCCACAATCTTGAAGGATAGCAGTCCATATAAAAGTGGCAGCAAATTTGGTTTCTGGTCAGTCCTCTCTTTCCTGACTTGTAGACAGCCACCTTCTTACTGTGTTCTTACTGGGTCTTTCCTCTGTGTTAGCATGGCAAGGGAGCTAGCCCTGGTGTTGCTTCCTCTTCCTATAAGGACATCAGTTCTGTTGGATTAGGGCCCCACCCCATGACCTCATTTACCCCTTATTACCTCTTTATAGGCCATATCTCTAGATATAGTCATGCTGGACATTAGGGCTTCAATGTATGAATTTGGGGCTGGGGGCACAATTAAATCTATAATGCCTTACTCACATCCCTTTTAAAGTATGAGAAAAATTTTACCCAGAAGTCTCAAGCCATCTTCTCCTCCATTAAGTCATTTACTGGCAAGGGAAATAAAATGGCAACACCTGTTTCCTGTCCAGAGGCAGAGTAGGTTCAGCTTCCTCTTAAGTACCTGAATACCCAAGGAGTGAATGGAATCTGCCTTCATTAGCAAGGAAGGAGAAAAGGCTTGTGTGGAGGCAACCAAAAGCACTGGGAACAGTGGCTGTCAGAAAAATACAACTTGGAACTTTAAGAGGTTCTGTGTACTTTAAAGGAAAGGGAAAGAAGGAGCAAAAAAAAAAAAACAAATTAGAAGAACTGACTCAACAACTGGAGTCTCTCGTTATACTATGGTATTGTGCTCATGCTTTTTCCTTTTTGCTTTTTGTGAGACGGAGTCTTGCTCTGTCACCAGGCTGGAGTGCAGTGGTGCGATCTTGGCTCACTGCAACCTCCGCCTCCCGGATTCCAACAATTCTCCCGCCTCAGCCTCCCAAGTAGCTGAGATTACAGGCATGGACCACCATGCCCAGCTAATTTTTTTGTATTTTTAGTAGAGACGGGGTTTCACCATGTTGGCCAGGATGGTCTTGATCTCCTGACCTCATGATCCACCCGCCTCGGCCTCCCAAAGAGCTGGGATTACTCCTTCACTGCCAATTTTAATATGTATTAAGTTTAACACATAGTAAACAATAGATCATATATATAAAATTCATTCTTTATAATTTAATGTTTTACGTATATAATCAAAAGCTTTGACTTGCTTTGAGGATGCAGTAATTTAATTTTAAGGGAGGTATATTCTCTTTCTCAAAGTACTTTTCTGTGTTCCATGCCTTCATATATTTATATTAACCCAGCAAAATCAGTTTTCCAAAATATGTTACTAAGAAAAAGCATATTGACAGATAGAAATTTGCATTTGAGGAGAGGGTGAGAAAGACAATTGTGAAGAATGAAGCATTTTAGAACAAAAAAATGTACACATATATAGAAGGCACATTTTGGATCTGAATATATCAAAGCTATTTCAAGTTTTCTGGAACATAGAGAGGAATAGCAGGATACAGAGAGAAACAGAGAAAGGTAACTGTGAAACTGTGGCTCTTTCAAAAATTTGACTAAAATTATTATTAGGCAAAGAGTGGTCTTTTTCTCCCTTTTACTTTCAAATTTTCATAGCCCTGCCTTCACAGAATTGGAACGCATAACAAATGTGGCTTCTGTGTGTTTTTATTTTTAAGTAAATATTACCTCTGAGTCCAAGTTTTAAGTACAAAATTGAAGTATCATTTATATACAATGAAGTTCACCCTTTTAAATTTTACAGTGTGATGGGTTTTGACATATGTGTAGGGCTCTGTGATCACTATCATAGTAAAGAAACAGGACACTGTCATCCATTCAAACAAGTTTCTTCTATCCTTTTACAGTCATCCTTTTACAGTCAACCTCCTACCCAGACTTAGCCCAGGCAGCCAGTGATTTGATTTTTGCCTGTATACTTTTCCCTTTTCCAGAAGGTCATACAAATAGAATCATATGGTGTGAAGCCTCAGGCTTCCACATGATACCTTTCAAGTTTGCTTTGGGCTGAATGTTTGTGTTCCCACAAAATTCATATGTTGAAGCCCTAACCTTCAATGTGATGGTATTTCCAGATGGAGCATTTAGGAGGTAATTAGGTCATGAAGTGGAGTCCCTTATGATAAGAGATACAAAACAGCTTGTCTCCTTGCCCCCCATCTCTCTCTCTTTTCTCTCTCTCTGTCTCTTTGTCCTATGCCATGGAAAGATAAAATAAGAAGACAGTTGCCTGCAAACCTTAAGAGGGCCCTAACCCAGTCCCCATATCTATGAGCACCTTAATCTCAGATGTCCAGCCTCCAGAACCGTGAGAAATAATTGTTTATTGTTTAAACCACTCAGTGTATAGTATTTTGTGACAGCAGCCTGAGCTGGTTAAGACAGTAATTAGTACAGAAAAGTGGAGAAACAGTGTAATAAATATGTAAAACTGTGGAAACAGCTTTGGAATTGGATAATGGGTGTAGGTTGGAAAAGTTTTGATGTATGTGCTAGAAAAAGCCAATATTCCTGTGAAGGGAATTTGAAAAGCAATTCCAGTATTGGCTCAGAGTAAAAAGAAGAAAGCTGTGGAGAAAGCCTCTGTCATCTTAGAGAATACAGAAATAATTATGTATAGAAAGTTGATTGAAATATGGTTGTCAGAGACCATTCTGATGAAATCTCAAACAGAAATGAAGAACATGTTGTTAAAAACTTGATGAAAGGCAGCGTTATAAAGTGGCAAAGAACTTGGCTACATTGTGATTGTGTTCTAGTGTTCTGTTGAAGGTACAACTTGTGAGGGATGAAATTGGGTGTTTAGTTGAGGAGATGTCTAATCGAAGTGTTGAAGCGGCATCATGGTTTTTTTTTCTGACTGCATATTGTGAAATGAAAAAGGGGAGAAATGAAGATGGAATTGTTAGGCAAACATAAATTAGAACTTAAAGATTTGGAAAATTCTAAGCCTGCCTGTCTATGTTACAAAAAATGAGAGAGTATATTCAGAAGAAAAAACTAAGGGTATGGCAAACCAACCTTTGTTAAGGAGGTTAGTGTGGGTGTGACCCATAGACTTAATTGGCCATCTCCCCAGAAGCCAAGGATAGAGAGGAAATAAGCCACCAGAAAAACTACCAGATGGGACTAAAGGAAACAGAGAACGTGAGACCTAATGAAGGAAACTGAATGTATGCTATCATTGAAGAAAAGGTGAAAAGGACTTCAAAGGTGACTTGGAGATCATCAGGGACACCACCTGGATGTCAGGAGGGCAGGGTTGGGGCATAGAAGGAGCTACTGCAGAGCTGCCCTACAGAGCAAAGGGAGTGATATAGCCATGCCACCCCAGTGGGCCCATAAGACCAAGCATTGGGAGACAAAGAGGATTGTTCTTGAGCCTTAAAACTGTCTCTTATACACATCTAGATGTGTATAAGAGACAGGTCCTATGTTTTGGACTCGCTTGGGGCCTATTATCCTTCCTCCTGTCTCATTTTTTTCCCTTTGTAGTGGGAGTGTCTATCCTGTGCCTCTCCCACCATTACATTTCCAAAGCACATAACTTGTTTCGTTTCACAGGTTCACAGCTGGAGGGGAGTTTCGACTCAGAATGACTTTTACTTTGAGTCTCACCCATATCTGATTTACATGATATTTAAATGAGACTTTGGACTTTAGACATTAGGATTGATGCTGGAACGAGTTAAGACTTGTGACATTTTGGGGAGAAATGTGTGTGTTTTTTATATGTGAGAAGGACGCAAATTACAGGCAATTGGGGTGGAGTGCTATGGACTGAATAGTGTCCCCCTGCAAAAAAATAATAATAATAATAATTGAAGCCTAAACCTTAATGTGATGGTATTTGGAGGTGAGACCTTTGGGAAGTAAGTACATCATGAGGGTGGAACCTTCCTAATGGAATTAGTGCTCTTATAAGAAGAGACACACGAGAGCTTGCTCTCTCTTTTTCTGTCTCTCTACTCCACCATGTGAGGATACAAGGAGAAGGTAGCCATATGCAAACCAGGAAGAATGTTCTTACTGGACACCAGATCTGCCAATGCCTTGACCTCAGACTTACAGCCCCTAGAACTGTATGAAATAAACTGCCAAGTTGTTTTAGAGAGTGGCTTTATCAGTTTACATTCATATTAGCTGTATATGAGTTCCCAGTTGCTCCATGCCATTGTCAGTATGTGATATTGTCGGTCTTTTGCATTTTAAACATTCTAGTAGGTGCGTAGCGGTATTTCCTTATGGATTTAATTTGCATACTCTAATTTGCTAATAATGTTATGCAGGTCTTTTTTAGTAGCTTGGAAAGAATATCATGAGTTCTATAGAATCTAAGACACACAGAGGGAGAGAGAGAGAAAAGAAGGGAAGAAAGAAATGAAGGAACAAAAGAGGGAAGGAGAAAGAATAGGATTGCATTTTGTGTTACAATCAAATGGTAACTTTATAGTAAATGTTGGAAGCCTGAGCAAGAGCGTACATTCTGGAATGCTTACTTCACAGAAGTTAAATTAAAAAGTGAGGCAAAGTAGAAGGAAGCCCAATGAGGGAAAAACAAGGAACCAACATATGTACTATTAGCAAGTTATTTCACATGTACATAACATTGAGAATATGTCCAAATAAAAGCTAAGCAAGTAAAGGTGTCTACTGAATGTAATTCACGTAAATTCTGACAGTGTGTCACTTAGAATACTGCTTAGAAGATGTTTTCATAAAAATTTGGAGGTCAAAAGAAACTGCTTAGAAACTGATATCATGGGTCAGAACATAATCATGGAGAAATTGAGATGCAAGCCAAGAGTGCAAGGAAAGCAACAAGAGGAACTCCATGCTGATACGAGGTATTTCTCTAAGAATCTTTTATTCCTGCCTTATATATTCTCCTGTGCCTTTATAAAATGCCTGACACATAAAAGGACTCCATAAAAGCATGAAGGAGAGTTTGATGACAACGTGAGTCTTCTAGGTGGGCTTAAGTGGGCAAGAAATGTGAGGGATTCCATGCTGTTCACCAACAGTGTATTGGTCAACTATGCTAAATTACTGATGGTTGACAAGACATTGACTAGATGGCATTTCAATACCCCTGTGAATGCATCAAGTTAATAATTTTTAAGAGAAGGTATTGGATATCTATTTTGAGATTAACACTATATCCTGAATTCCAAAAACATGTCTATATATGTAAACATATGGTATAACCTTTACCCAGAAATTATTTATACTTTAATTGAGATGAAAAAATTGTAAGCATTGTCACAGCTGAGGGATCATTCTTTTAGTAGCTATAGCTGCTTGGAATCTTGAGTAACTGCAAGAAAAAATGAGAGTAGTATGCTTCTCAAAGTAGTGATAGATTTTATTGCTGCCTCAATACCCACTGGCATTATGACAGCAGGTCATAACCTTTTTCAAGACTATCTTGAAAAAATTGGCACAAATATTTTATTGATAAAATTTTGTCCCTTAATGCACTCTACAAATTCTACCCCTCATCTCATAACAATCTATACTGCATGGGTGGATAACCAGCAAAGCTTCTGATATTTTTGGGTTTTTTTCCAGAGGGGTTGGGGTCTACTGTCCTGTTCTTTTACTTTGAGTAATCCAGTTCATCAACTAATTAATTTTAATGTTCCTGAAGTCCTTGTATTCTTCCCTTCAAAGTCTGCAACCATATGTGAAATTTTTGAGATGCACAATTTTTATTTAGAGGCTGGACAAAATTAAGTTCCTCTCAAGAGAGGCATTAGCACTGAAGAAAATAGGTACAGAAAATGTATTCTAAAGCACTTAGCCAGGAAACCAAAATAAAAAGAAAACTAACTGTACAAAGTTACTGTGAAAAATAAAAGGATATAATAGTGTCTTCAAAGTAGAAGTTTATCCTTCTCAGCAGTCCACAGATGATATGGTGGTTTCAGGGTACCAAGGACCCATTACTCTGCGATCCTCAGGACTTCCTCCTCTGGATGCAGAATGGCTACTCCTGCTCCCACTATCACATCCCCATTCCACTGATTAGTAAGGGAAAGAGGAAGGAAAGTCTACAGGACGTAATCTTCTGTTTTATAACATGACCCAACTTGTATACATCAGATATTCACTTTTTTTTTTTTTAATCAAAACCTAGTCACTTAGCTAAATACAGCTTCAAATGAGGCTGGAAAATGTAGTCTTTAGCTGGGATACCAAATGTCTATATTCTAGGACATAGTCATGGACATTACCATGAAGAAATTGAGAGGCAATCCAAGTGTAAGGAAGCAGCAAGAGGGATTCCATGCACATATGAGATATTTTTCCAAGAATCTTTTATTCCTGCCTTACATCTTGTCTTGTGCTTTTATAAAATGCCTGACACATAAAATGACTCCATAAATGAATGAAGGAAAGTCTGATAACTTGAGTCTTCTAGTTGGGCTTATGTGGAGCAAGAAATTGGAAGGATTCCATGATGTTCACCAACATTTTTATTACTGTTGAAAAGAGGAAAAATGGTAATTGAAGAGACCACCAGTTGTCTCTGAAATGTACCATCTTATTTAACACCTCGTCTTCCCTTCCTTGGAGATTCAAGGCATCACAAAATCCTATAGGTTTTATCAACCAGACCTCACTTTCTTGTTTCTCCGTCTTCAGATATTTTAAATTATTAAAATATCTTCATAATTTACTTCACTTTATCCACTTTGGCTTCTTTACAATCAATTCTCTATTTTTCAAGGAACGTGCTCTTTCCAGTATTCAGATATATTCACCTTATCAATTGATACTAACTTTTCTTAGATATAAAGTACACAAACTCCACTAGGATAAGAACTGTATTTGTTTTGTTCATTATTACATCTCCTGTACCTATCATAGAGTAAATATACAAAAAAAAATTTGCTAAGTACATTTAATAAATATTCAATTAATATTTTTTGATTTTAAGTAAAGGAGAGAATCCGGTATTCACACAGTAATTCCTGGAAAGATAATATGGTATTTGAAAGTGACTCCAATGAACATGAATTTGAGGCTATTTCTCCTAGAAAAAAATTTGGAGGGGGAAAGGGTTATGGTTAAATCAGTTAAGCTAATAGATAAAAGGGCCATAATTCTTAGAGAAAATGTAGGTGTTAGTCATTCCCTTTGACCAGCTGCAGTGTTGCCTCAGCTTTCTTGGTGAAATTTTCCATGCCCTTCTGAAGTATTTTGTCACTTGAATGGACTCTTTCCATAAACTTCAGCATTTCAAAAATGAATTTATCTGGCAAGTACGTTTTCACGTATAATAATTAAAGTTCAACTTAAATCTTATGATAGCCATATATCAAGACATGTTTAATTAAGCCTCAAGTCACAAACATCTAGAGGTAATTTACTCTACCGAGTCTTATCTAATTTTCTAAAAATTTACATTGCCAGAAAAACTACTGTCCTTTGTTTAACGCACTTATAAACATTTCCAACGTAATTTTTTGTCAACCCTCTTTTTGTGTTTGTACATGAAATATAATTATTTTACATACATGCTTTCTATGCTAACATTAGGGAATAAAATTGTGTGAAAACGTCTTCAGGGAATAGAAGAGTACATGATTCCTTATAAAAAATGTAATGCCATAGGATAAGTATTATGCTTCTAAAATTCCACCTTTATTCTTGACAAATATAAATCCAGTAATAAAGATGACTCTTAGACTGTGTTGCAAATTCAGTTGACTATAATACTCATATTCTGACTGGGCTAATTTCTTGAGTTTAAAAATTGTTTTTTCTTGTGTAATATGAAAGTTTAAGAACAAGTGAATGTGCATACATATTAAAACTTGGAAGAAATAAGTATCAGATCTTTATAGATTTAATCTTACTTTCTTCCAAGATATTTTAAAGCAATCTTTATTCCACATATAAGATGGAGTAGATTTTCTTTTGATTATGTAGTAACTTTTTCAGGTTACTTGAAAATAGTTATTATTACTTGAAAAGGTAATTTATCACTATTATATTGAAAAAGCATTTGTTAAGCAACTAATTATGCATAACTAGGCTAGGTGAGCACAGTTACAAAATGTAATTTATGAAGTTACATAAATATGGGAAACTGAAAGAGTTAGGTAAAATATTAAATGTATTAATATCACGAAGGTTTTTCATCATGCATTGATTGAAGATTGTCTACTAAGTGTATCGTAAGGTAGGTCATGTGGCAGGATAGTCTGGGAGCATAGACAATTGGGATGGGGCTCAGATGAGTAATCATAGATGTTTTTATTCCATGCAACAGGGAGTATTAATCGTGGAAGTGAGCAAGTCGACATGACGGTTCTTCTTGGGTTTAGTTAGACTGCTAATATAATTTTACCAAATAGACAGTTATCAGAAATAATTAAAATACCTTAACACATGAATTCAATATTTCAGCAGCTTTTCATGGCTTTTTCCTAACAAGAGTTCTTTTATACTGCCTGTAAAAATTGTTTATATATCTTCTTTTATTAAATACTTATCTTAATATTAAAACATATTTCCTATCACTGCTTCATGTATCCTTAAAATTTATCTTGGTATCAATTTCCACACATTATTAAAATCTCCCTTAAATTCATTTTATATCAAAATTCAATTTTAGTCTTATAAAGGTTTTTAATAAAAGTGAACAATATTACCTTTAGTCTCATTTTTTGATCAGGATTTTGGTTTTGAAAAGCATTCCAGTTCCATTAATATAAAAGTAAAAAAAATAAAATCAAAGTTCAGGCTTTTGGGTACAGCCAACTTCAAGTATGTGAGTATGCTTTGACAAGTATAATCACCAGGTATACTTATGTTTCTCTTCAGGCTAATCAACAACTCCTCACACATGCCATTGTCAGCATCATCAACCCATATTTATTGAATATGGAGCATTATGAAAAACAATAGCAACTCACAATGAAACATAATATCTTCCACAAGGTATTGAGAATTTTAAATATGCATTCCCTTTGTGGTTTCAGAGTTGTACAAAAATAAAAGGAGTCAGAGAGAGGAAGTTTAAAAATTGTGGTAAATATAATTCCTTGCTTACCACACAGCCTTCTCTTTTTCTCGTCATCATAAATCCAGTTTTGTTCAGCAGCAATGTGTCTGGATCCAAGGAAAGATATCAGTTTTGCCCAGACTGGTGATCTTCATGAGACTTAAGAAGCTTCAAAGTCTTCATTGAGCAGGACTTTCTGATCATAGCATCATTTGTATTCATCTTGGCCCCTCACAACTCACGTTCCACATTATGTTTCGGGCATGATAACAATTTTTTAAAAATGCTGTTGGGTTTATGAATATCTTTTAGGGGGCAGTACCACTCTTAGTTGAGAAACAATAGTCTAAACTAATCATGGTAATCTTGTTTTCTTTTGCCAGTTTTTGGTGTAAGAGGACCAATATGACCTAGTTCTCATGAATGATATGCCAGGGTAACTCCCATGGTTTGTTTCTGGGAAACTTCTAATTTCCTAACAAAAGACATAGCATTGGAGAAAGAGTTTTGTCTTGCTCTTTTTCACTCTTCCAGCTTTGGATATTGTAGAGAAAGAATGAGATTATCTGGAATATTAACAGTGGTCTTGTGACACTGAAGCAGAAGGCCTGACTGTAAAAGGCACTCACACCAAGAACGACAGAGTAGTATAAAACATCGTAGGCCCTGAAAGATATAGTTGAACTGCTGAAACATGCTAGGAAGATTTGTAAAGGTTGTTATTGTTTACAGTTTAATTAGCAAAATATTCAACTACTACAGAGTGTCACAATGCAGAACATTTTAAAAGACCTACCCAATGCATTTTGTTGTGTTGAATATTTTCTTACAGACTTCATTTTTAGGAAATTGCACAAATATAGTGGTCCTAAGGAGAATATTGTAGGAACGCCACAATAAAAAGAAAGTAAATTAAAACTATTTATTTTAAGGGTTCATGAAAATTGTATTTTGTATAGAGCAAATGTAACTTAAAGGATGCCTTAGGGGACACCTTAGCACACATCTAATCCAGTTGTCATCATTTGCTTCTTTTTAATATATAATAGCCTAATAAAGTGGGACAGTGTCAGCCTGAACACTTCTACAATATAGTACTTAACAACTTTCAAGGCATCCCATTGCGTTTTTGGATAGCTTTCAGATTTGAAAATATGCCACATCTTCATTCCAAATCAGGCCCCCAATCCTTCTCCTGCATTGTTTCTACATCTGAAGCCCTAAAGGAAAAAAAAAATATATATATATGTGTGTGTGTGTGTGTGTGTGTGTGTGTGTGTGTATACATATAATCTTTTTTCTTGCTAACAGGTTCTAATTAGGCAAGGTTAATAATAGGAAGGAAAAGGTAACCTGTGGGATGAAATAAAAATATGAGATGTCAGGAAATCCTAATGTGGCATAAATAGTTCTTGCTAAATGGCCTTGTACATCTCCTGCTCAGCCTGTTTGGTCTTCAACTTGCCATCTATTCTTTGCATATTTAGTACAATTAAACCTGCCATCCTCAAGCTCTAAAAATGAACAACACACTCCATATGTTCATAGCTATTTTACAAGGGACCAAAAAAATGGCAGACATCCATCCTTGTGTTCACGCCAAAGTGCAATTTGTCGGTTGAAAGATATTAGTTGATACAGTGGAAATGGGCTAGAAAACCTCATTTGGCATGCCAACAGAGCTCTTATACAATGATTTCAAATTTTAAATATAGACCATGGCCAACCTTCAACTCAGAAGTGACTTGGATCAGGCTATTTAGTGCTTATAAAACAGTTACTAAACATGTCATCAGACAAATCCTAAGCAATGTGCATATAATGTTCCACTAAAACGAATTCTGTTATTTTTGTTATGCTTGCTTTTGTTTGTTACAGAAGAAAACTATTAGCTATCCCAGAAGAATATATTTCAACTTTTGTCAATTTGGGAATACATTGAGGTCTTAAGTTTTATCAAATTCAATTTTTGTATGTTGTACAGTGAGGACAATTATTAATAGGAACAAATTTATACAAAACTATTTCTTCTGTTCCTGAAATAACTCATAATTTTCAATAACAAATAGAGGCAATCAACTGTAATCAATTTTAAATTAAAAAAAGAAGTGGATCTTTACCTTGAGGTAATTGAAGTTGCTATCTAGGATTAGAAAATAACTCATAATCTTTAGAAGATGATTATATATGATAAAACTGGACTTAATTTTCCCTCAAAAGAATATTAGCTTATAAGTCATAAAACTTTTGGTTCATAATATCTGGGAGTTGGGGATGTGGAGAGTATAGTTTGAAAGATGAGAAGAGATATTAACCACTACTAATATAGTATAGCTATCATATTATGGGTTTATCATTATAATTAAAGATAATCACATTTGAAAGAAATGTTTATTAATAAACATACCACCCATTATTACTGGAAATATGTATAGCAATGGGTGAAAACAAATTGACAAGAAGAAACCATATAAATGAATACACAGTCTAGAATTGCATTCTACACTTAAGGCAATGATCTAGATGAACTTAAGAGTAGATTGAAAATGACCTAAGAGTCAGTGAACTTAAAAGTAGACCAATAGAAATAAAAGAGGACACAAACAAATGGAAGAACATTCCATGCTCATGGATAGGAAGAATCAATATCATGAAAATGGCCATACTGCCCCAGGTAATTTATAGATTCAATGTCATCTCCATCGAGCTACCAATGACTTTCTTCACAGAACTGGAAAAACTACTTTAAAGTTCATATGGAACCAAAAAAGAGCCTGCATTGCCAAGACAATCCTAAGCCAAAAGAACAAAGCTGGAGGCATCACACTACCTGACTTCAAACTACACTACAAGGCTACAGTAACCAAAAGAGCATGGTATTGGTACCAAAACAGAGATATAGACCGACGAAACAGAATAGAGCCCTCAGAAATAATATCACACATCTACAACCATCTGATCTTTGACAAACCTGACAAAAACAAGAAATGGGGAAAGAATTTCTTATTTAATAAGTGGTGCTGTGAAAACTGGCTAGCCATACGTAGAAAGCTGAAACTGGATCCCTTCCTTACACCTTATACAAAAATTAATTCAACGTGGATTAAAGACTTAAATGTCAGACCTAAAACCATAAAAACCCTAGAAGAAAACCTAGGCAATACCATTCAGGACATAGGCATGGGCAAGGACTTCATGTCTGAAACACCAAAAGCAATGGCAACAAAAGCCAAAATTGACAAATGGGATCTAATTAAACTAAAGAGCTTCTGCACAGCAAAAGAAACTGCCATCAGAGTGAACAGGCAACCTACAGAATGGGAGAAAATTTTGCAATCTATCCATCTGACAAAGGGCTAATATCCAGAATCTACAAAGAACTCAAAGAAATTTACAAGAAAAAAACAACGCCATCAAAAAGTGGGAGAAGGATAGGAACAGACACTTCTCAAAAGAAGACATTTATGCAGCCAACAGACACATGAAAAAATGCTCATCATCACTGGCCATCAGAGAAATGCAAATCAAAACCACGATGAGATACCATCTCACACCAGTTAGAATGGTGATCATTAAAGTCAGGAAACAACAGGTGCTGGAGAGGATTGTGGAGAACTAGGAACACTTTTACACTGTTGGTGGGACTGTAAACTAGTTCAACCATTGTGGAAGATAGTGTGGCAATTCCTCAAGGATCTAGAACTAGAAATACCATTTGACCCAATGATCCCATTACTGGGTATATACCCAAAGGATTATAAATCATGCTGCTATAAAGGCACATGCACACATATGTTTACTGTGGCACTATTCACAATAGCAAAGACTTAGAACCAACCCAAATGTCCACCATCAATGATAGACTGGTTTAAGAAAATGTGGCACATATACACCATGGAATACTATGCAGCCATAAAAAAGGATGAGTTCATATCCTTTATAGGGAGATGGATGAAGCTGGAAATCATCATTCTCGGCAAACTATCACAAGGACAAAAAACCAAATACCGCATGTTCGCACTCATAGGTGGGAATTGAACAATGAGAACACTTAGACACAGGAAGGGGAACATCACGAACTGAGGCCTGTCGTGGGGTGGAACTCAGTGCTGCCTTGTGACGGTGGAAAGAAACATGGGGTGGAATATACCTAATGTAAATGACGAGTTAATGGGTGCAGCACACCAGCTTGGCACATGTATACATATGTAACAAACCTGCATGTTGTGCACATGTACCCTAGAACTTAAAGTATAATACAATAAAAAAAAAGAGTACATTGAAAATGACCTAAGAGTCAACGAACTTAAAAGTAGACAAATAGATATTTTTTCAATTTGAAAAACAGAGAACAAAATGATATTTTTAAAAAATGACTGGTGCCTCAGGACTCATCAAGAGACAATATCGGAAATATATTTGGGTTCAAGGGTGGGACAAGATGGCGAAGTAGAACACTCCAGCGATAGTTCCCCCAACAGGAGCACCAAATTGAACAACTGTGCATACAAGAAAGCACCTTCATAAGAACCAAAAATCAGGTGAGCGATTACAGTCCCTGGTTTTAACATCACATCAAGGAAAGAGACAGTGAAGAGGGTAGGAAAGACAGTCTTGAATTCCTAACACCACCTTTCTCACATCCCCCAGCAGCAGCCACATGACATGGAGAGACAGTATGTGCTTGGAGGAGAGAGAGCGCAGTGACTGTGGGCTTTGCATTGGAACTCAGTGCTGCCTTATCACAGTGGGAAAAAAACATGGGGTGGATTCAGCTGGTGCCCACAAAGGGAACATTTAGATCAGCCCTAGCTAGAGGGGAGGTATCCATCCCAGCAGTCAGAACCTGAGTTCCAGCTAGCCCCACCACCATGGGCTGAACACCCTAGATTCCCATATAAACTTGAAGGGTAGACTAGGCCACGAGGACTGCAATTCCTAGGGAGGTCTTGGCACTGTGCTGGGCTAGGAGCCAGTGGACTTGGAGTGCACATGACACCAGCCAGGGTGACCAAGGGGGGAGTGCTTGCATCACCCCTTCCCCATCCCAAGGCAGGGCAGTTCACAGTTCCAGGAGAGACTCCTTCCTTCAGCTTGAGGAGAGTAAAGAGGATGTTGTCTTGCAACTTGCATACCAGCTTAGGCAAAGTAAAATAGGGCACCAGGCAGAGTTCTAAGGTCCCCATCCAGGCCCTAGTTCCTGGATGATATTTTTAGACCTACTCTGCCAGAAGGGATCCCACTGCCTTGAAGAGAAGGACCCAGACCTGGTGGGATTCATCACCTGCTGACTAAAGAGCCATTGGACCTTGAATAAATATCAGTGGTATCAAGGCAGTACTCACCACAGGCCTTGGGTGAGAGCCAGGGCCATGCTGGCTTTAGGTGTGACCCAGCACATTCCCAGTGGTGAGACCATGGGAAGAGATTTCTTCTGCTTGAGGAAAGGAGAAGGAAGAGTAAAAGAAACTTTGTCTTGCAACTAGGACACCAGCTTGGCCACAGTGGTACAGGCCATAGTGGGTCACAGACTCCTAAGGCACATTTCTGGATCTGCCCTGCACCAGAGCCCCCTGCTGCCATGAAGAGACATAACCAGGCCTGGAATCATTTACCACAAGTTGACTGAAGAGCCCTAGGGCCTTCAGCGAACATTAGTCATAGTTCAGCAATATTTGTCACAGGCCTAGAGTGGTTGGGTCCGTAGGAAGAGAATCCTTCTGCATAAGGAGAGAAGGGAGAAGAATGGGAAGAAGCTTTTCTTGGGGCTTGGGTGCCAATGTAGCTGAACTAGAATAAAGCCCCAAGTAGATCCCAAAGATTTCCCACTATAGGCCCTGGCTCCCAGACAGCATTTCTGGACCTACCATGGGCCAATGGAAAACTTGCACCCCGGAAAGGAGGGATACAAGTCTGGCTGGATTCACCATCTGCTGACTGAAGAGCCCTTGGGCCTTGAGTGAGCATTAGTGTCAGCCAGGCAGTGGTACCTGCAGACCTTGGGCAAGACCCAATATTGTGCTAGCTTCAGGTAAGACTCAGCATAGTCCCAGTGGTGGTGGTCACAGGGGTGCTTATGTTACCCCTCCCCCAGCTCCAAGCAGTTCATTTGTTTGAGGGAAAGTAAGGGAAGAGAACAAGAATCTCTGCCTGGTAATCTAGGGAATTCTCCTATATCTTACTCAAGACCAACAACACAAAGTCTCCATGAACCTACAAGAGTCACAGTGTTACTAGGCTAGGGGTGACCCCTAATGCACATAGAATTGCAGTAACCAAAGATTTGGATCACAACACTGAATTCCCGTTGAATACCGGGAAAACCCACCCAAGAAAGATGAGTACAAACAAGCCCAGACTGTGAAGACTAGAATGAATACCCAACTCTTCATTGCCCAAACATTGATGAACATCCACAAGCATCAAGACCATCCAGGAAACATGACCTCACCAAACAAACTAAATAAAGTAACCGTGACCAATCTGTGACCTTTCAGACAGAGAATTCAAAATAGCTGTTTTGAGGAAGCTCGATGAAATTCAAGATAAGACAGAGAAGAAATTCAGAATCCTGACAGATGAATTTAACAAAAAGACTGAAAATGTAAATTCTGAAGCTGAAAAATGCAATTTGACATACTAGGAATGCATCAGAGCCTCTCAACAGCAGAATTGATCAAGCAGAAGAAAGAATTAATGAGCTTGAAGACAGGCTATTTGAAAATACAGTCAGAGGATTCAAAAAATAATTTTAAAAATGAAGCATACCTACAGGATCTAGAAAATAGCCAAAAAAAAAAAAAAAAAAGGAAAATCAAAGAGTTACTGGCCTTAAAGAGGCAGTAGAGAGAGAGAGATTGGGGTAGAAAGTTTATTCAAACAAATAATAATGGAGAACTTTCCAAACCTAGAGAAAGATATTAATGTTCAAGTACAAAAAGGTTATAGAACACCAAGCAGGTTCAACCCAAATAAGAATATCACAAGGCATTTAGTAATCCAACTCCCAAAGGTCGAGGATAAAGAAAAGATTCTAAAAGCAGCGAGAGAAAATAAATAACATACAAAGGTGCTCCAATATGTCTTGCAGAAGATTTCTCAGTGGAAACTTTACAGGTCAGGAAGGAGTGGATGACGTATTTCAAGTGCTGAAGGAAAACAAACAAACAACCTTTTATCCTGGAATCTAGTAAAAGTATCCTTCAAACATGAAGGAGAAATAAAGATTTTCTGAGACAAGCAAAAGCTAAGGGGTTTCATCAACACCAGAACTGTCCTACAAGATGATAAAGAGAGTTCTTCAGTCTAAAAGAAGAGGACGTAAAGAAGCAATAATAAATAATCTAAAGGTGCAAGACTCAGTGGTAATAGTAGGTACACAGAAAAACACAGAATATTATATCTCTGTAACTGAGGTGTGTAAACTACTCATATCTTGATTAGAAACACTAAAAGACTCTAAAACATTAGAAACACTCAAATATAACTACAAAAATTTTAAGACATAGACAATATAAGATATAAATAGAAACAACAAGCAGTTAAAAACCAGGAGGGATGAAGTTCAAGTGTAAAGTTTTTGTTAGTTATCTCATTTTTTGTTTGTTAGTCCATTTGTTTTGGCAATCAGGGTTGTGTTGTCATTAGTTTAAAATAATGGGTCATAAGATGTTATTTGCAAGCCTCATGACAAACCCGAAGTCAAAAAACATACAACAGACACACAAAAAATAAAAAGCAAGAAATTAAAACATACCGCTAGAGAAATCACCTTCACAAAAAGGAAGGTAGGAAGGAAAGGAAAAGGGAAGAAAAGACCACAAAACACTCAGAAAACAAATAACGAAATGGTAGGAGAAAGTCCTTACTTACCAATAACAACATTGAAGATTAACAGATTAATCTTTTCTCTCAGAAGACACAGATTGGCTGAATGAATGGGTTAAAAACAAGACCCAAGATTATATTGCCTACAAGAAAAACACTTAGCCCATAAAGACACACGTAGACTGAAAATAAAGGAATGGAGAAAGATATTCCATGCAAATGGAAACACAAAAAAGGGCAGGAGTAGCTATACGTATATCAGACAAAATAGATTTCTAGATAAAAACTATAAAAAGAGACAAAGAATGTCATTATTTGATGACAAAAGGGTCAGTTCAGCAAAAGGAGGTAACAGTTGTAAATACATGTGTACCCAACACTGGGCCAGGTAAGCAGCAGTTGAGCGAGCAAAGCTTCATCTATATTTACACCTGCTCCCCATTACTAGCATTACTGCCTGAGCTCTGCCTCCTGTCAGATCTGTGGTAGAATTCGATTCTCATAGGAGTGTGAACCCTATTTTGAACTGTGCATACAAGGGATCGAGGTCACAGGATCCTTAGGAGAATTTAACCCTGATGATCTGTCACTGTCTTCCATCACCCCCACATGGGACCATCTGCTTGCAGGAAAACAAGTTCAGGGCTCCCACTGATTCTACATTATGGTGAATTGTATACTTATTTCATTATATATTACAATGCAATATTAATAGAAATAAAGTGCAAAATAAATGTAATGCGCTTGAATCATCCCAAAATCATCCCCGTCACCCTCATTCCATGGAAAAATTGTCTTCCATAAAACCAGTTCTTGGTGCCAAAACGTTGGGGACCACTGTTTTACTATGTCTTATAAGTTTTGGTATGTTGTATTTTGTTTTGATTCTTCTCTAAGTGTTTCCTAATTTCCCTTGTAATTTCTTTCTTGGTACATTGGTTACTTAAGAGTGGTGTTTAATGTCCATAAATTTGTGAATTTTCCAGTTTTTCTTCTGTTATTGATGTATCACTTCACCCTATTTTGGTCACAGAAGATAGTTTGCATGATAACAATGTTTTCTGATCTGTTGAAACTTAATTTGTGGCCTAACATGTTGGTTTACACTGGAAAATGTCCCAGCTGCACTTGAGAAAATTTTATATGCTCTTGTTGTTGCTTACATCTGTTAGATCTAGTAGGTTCATTGTGGTTTAAGCCCTGTGTTCTTACTTGCCTTTGGTGTGGTTTTTCTCTCCAGTATTGACAATGGGTATTGATGTCTCCAACTGGGATTGTAGAACTATTCCTCCCTTCAATTCTACCAGTTTTTGATTTATATATTTCGATGGTCTGTTGTAATGTGTGTAAATACTTATAATTATTATGTCTTCTTACTGTATTGAAATTTTCATTAGTATATAATGTCCTTCTTTGTCTCTTGTAATGTGTTTTAATTTAAAATCTATTTGGCCTAATTAATATAGCCACCCTTGCTCTCTTTTGGGTAACAGTTGCATGGAATATCTTTTTCCATCTTTTCACTTTCAATCTATAACTTTGGATTTAAATTGAGTCTCTTATAGTCAATGTATAGTTTTGTGTTTTTGGTTTTCTTTTTAGATGGAGTCTTGCTCTGTCACCTAGGCTAGATTGCAGTGGTGTGATCTCGGCTCACTGCAATCTTCACCTCCCAGGTTCAAGCGATTCTCGTGCCTAACTCTCTCAAGTAGCTGGGATTACAGGCATGCGCCACCATGCCTGGCTAGTTTCTTTTTAGTAGAGGCTGAGTTTCACCATGTTGGCTAGGCTTGTCTTGAACTCCTGACCTCAGGTGATCCACCCTCCTCAGTCTCCCAAATTGCTGGATTACAGGCATGAGCCACCGCACCCAACTAGACAATGTATAGTTGGTCATATGTTTCTATCCATTCTGCCAATCTGTCTTTTTATTGGAGAATTGAATCTATTTACACTTAAAGTATTACCAATAAGTAGGGATTTTTAGTTGGCCCTTGAACAACAATGGAGTTATAGGCACTAACCCCCCCCACCATGGAGTGAAAAATTTGTGTATAATTTTAACTCTACAAACCTTAATTACTAATAACTTATGGTTGACTGGGAGCTTTACCAATAACACAAGCAAATAACACGTATTTTCTATATTATATGTGTTGTACTGTATTCTAATAATAAAGTAAGCTAGAGAAAATAAAATGCTATTAACCAAATCATAAGGAAGTGAAAATATACTTAGTATTCCTTAAACGGAAATAGAACATCATAAAGGTCTTTATCTTGGTCAATTTCACATTGAGTAGGCTGAGGAGAAGAAAGAAGAGGAGGGGATGATCTCAAAGTCTTAGAGATGGCAGAGGCAGAAAATGTGGATGAGGTAGAAAAGGAGACAGGAGAAGCAGAAACATTTTGTGTAACTTTGAAAAAAATCTGTATAGGAGTGAACCTGGACAGTTCAAACCCGTGTTTGTCAAGAGTCACCTGTACCTCTGTCACTTTTCTATTTGTCTTCTATTTTCCATATAGTGTTTTTCCCCTAATTTCCTGCATTATTTTCTTATTTGTGTTGTTTTTTGTAGTGAAATATTTAAATTCCCTTTTCATTTCCTTTTTCGTGTATTTGGTAACTATTTTCTTTGTGGTTATTATGGGCATTACATCTAACATCCTGAAGTTACAACACTCTAATTTGAATTCATACCAACTTACCTTCAATAACATATAAATCTCTGCCGTTTACAACTTTGCCCCATGCCCTCTTGGTTGCTAATACCACCAAATTACATCTTTATACACTGTATATTCCCAAAATCAAAGTGATAATTTTAATGCATTAGTTTTTAAAGTTATATGAAAAACTAAATGTGCAGTTGCAAACCAAACTTAGAATTGCACTAGCTTTTAGAGTAATAATTTATTTTTTTAGTGTATTAGTACTTAAGTAGAAAACAAAAAGTGAAGTTAGAAACCTTTGTACAGTAATACTATCTTTTATACTTACATGTGTATTTACCTTTATTGAGATTTTCTTTTTCTTCATATGGCCTCAAGTTACTGTCCAGTGTCTTTTCATTTTACCCTACAGAACTCCTTTAAGCATTTCTTGCAGGGGAAATCTGCTCATAATCAGTTGACTCAGGTTTGTTTATCTGAGAATATTTAATTTCTCCCTAACTTTGAAGGACACTTTTGTCAGATATAGGAATTTTGGTTGATCGGTTGTTTTAGGACTTTGAATGTACCATCCCATTGACTTCTGGCCTCCAAAGTTTCTGATTAGAAAGCTGTTGATAATCTAATTGAGGATAACTTCAATATGATGAGTTCCTTCTCTTTTGCTAATTATAAGATTTTCTCTTTCTCTTTTGAAATTTTGATTATAATTATAATGTGCCTTGCTGTGGCATTTTTTTATTTTATTTTATTTTTTTTTTGGAGTTCATCTTATCTGGAGTGTGTTGAGCTTGGATATTTATATCCATGTCTTTCATCAAATTTGAGAGGTTTTCAGCCTTTATTTCTTTAATTATTCCCTCTGCTCTTTTCTCTGTCTCTTCTTCTGAAACTTCTATGTTTCATGTATTGATCTACTTGATGGTGTCATAGTTTGCTTAGGCTATGTTCACATTTCCTCAACCGTTTTTTTCTTTTTGTTCCTCAGACTTGATCATTTCCATTGCCCTATCTTCAAGTTAACTGATTCTTCATCCTCAAATCTGCCTTTGAATCCCTTTTGTTTTTATTTCAGTTATTGTATTTTTAGCTCCAGAATTTATTTTTTGTTTCTTTTTAGCTTTTTTTATTACTTTCTTGATATTTCCATTTTGTTCATACATTTTTTAAAAATTTCTCTGTATTTTATTTTAGCTCTTTGAAAATCTTTTAACAGTTTTTGGTTGTTGTTGTTGAAGTCTTTGTGGAATAGATGTGCCACAGGTCTTTTTCAGGGATAGTTTTTGTTGTTGTTTTAATCTTTTTAATGGGTCATATTTCCTTGCTTCTTTGTATGCGTCATATTTTCTTTCTTCTTTGTGTGTCTTATGATTTTCTTGTGGAAAACTCGCATTTGAATCTAATAGTGAGGTAACTCTGAAAATAAATTCTTCTTTTTAGGGTTTGCTGTTTTTGTTACTGTTTTTTGGGTCGGGTTTTCTTTTTTTTATTGCTATAGGCCTTCTCTGTGCCAAAGGTCAGCATGCCGTGTAAACTTAAGGTCTTCTCAGGTCTTTTTTAAGCTTCTGCCTTTCTCTAAGCATGTGTGGTCACTTTCTAATTTTTCCTGTGTCTTTCTCTTTTGTGCTTTTCAATTTTTTGCTTGTCTTTCATGTACAGCTTCCAAAGGAGGAAAAAGAAAAAAATAAAGAGGAATAAGCAGTACCACCCCTTTATATCTGGAAGGCATCTTAGCCGAGGGAGTTGTCTTTATCTGTACCTCTGTAATCAGAAGCAGCAATCAGCAATCAGAGCACAGTTCCTGATATTTGCAGGGCAGGGTCTTTTTTGGCCACCCTGGCTCCCACAAGCTGTGTGCAAGCTGCACCAGTAACAAGTGCACAGCTGCCTGCCACAGAGCTGGGAGTGAGGGAAGGTTAGCTGCTACTGTGCTAAGATCTGAAATCAACTTCAATTTATCATCCAAACCTACCCCTGAATATTGCAATTCTTTAGTAGACTTCAGATTTCCAAATTAGTTACATCAGACAGACTCGGCCAATGCAACTGTTGCCTAGATGGGAAGACAGATTCCTGGTTCTTTCTACTCCACTATCTTTACAGAATTCTCTGTATAATGATGTTTAGTATTTTATTTCAGATTTGATAAAAACATAATTTGAATATTAATTTTAAAATTTCTTCAAATACTGTCATTGAACATTGCCAGACATGTTGCAGCATTTATTTATTTCATATTGTTTAAAATTTTACGTGGTCAGGATAAATTTTATCCTTTCTTTTTCTTTAATTTTGTGTGTGGTTTGGAGAAGGGATGAAGTCATATATCATTGTTTTACACTGGACTGGGAATCTAATAAGATTATGACCACATGAATTTTCTTCTGCATTATTTAACTTAAACCACATTTGGTTAATGGAATTTGAGAAAATAAGAGGCATTTAGAAGATAACGTGTGTAACTCTAAATGAAATCAAAGGAATCAACTCTATAGGATGTAATCTCACATAGTATTATATAGTATAAGGAGAAAAATAAGTAAACAAAAACATTTATTTTGCCTGTCAACTTTTACTATCTCTCCTCATGCATTCTATGACTACTCAGCTACTGTCGACACTAAAGTGCTTTTACGTATGCTTATGTTGGCTCTATTAGCTCGGTGAAGTATCTCTGTAGGAGACATTACTCAGCTCAATTCCATCAACTGGATGTGCCCTTTTGAGTTGTTTTCCCAATACTGTGATTGTTACGCACCTTGCTGAGTCTTATATCCAATGGGGATCAAGGATTGCTTTGTTTTTCTACATCTAGTCGGAGCCTCATTCTTTTTAGTGTAAACAACACAAAAATTTCATAGGCATGCATCATTTATAGCACAAACTAGGCAGCCGGCCTCATTAATGTATACACCTAGAGTTGCTGTAACTATCAGCAAGAAACCGTGTTAATAAATAGCTTTGTTTGTTTCACCTGCTAGGCTCTAATAGCATCCCCAAAGTAATCTTGATCTAACAGCTTGAGTCTTTTGCAAAAATGATCAAGTGATCAATTCTTTTTAACACACAGAGGTAAACTTCAGTGCTGTGCAGGATGCCAGGTTCAGGAACAGTTGCCATGAATAGCAACAGAAATTTAACATGAATCGTGCAATTTGGCTTATGTCTTAGTCTGTTTTCTGTTGCTTAATACCTGAAACTGGGTAATTTATAAAGAAAAAGAATTTCTTTCTTACAGTTATGGAGGCTGAAAAGTACAAGGTCAAGGGACCACAGTTCATGAGGGCATTCTTGCTGGTGGGACTCTGCAGAGTATCAAGGTGGTGCAGGGTGCCATGTGGCAAGGAAGTTGAGCATGCTAGCTAGCAACTCTCTTTTTTTAAAGCCCCAGTCCCATGATAACCCATTAATCCATCAATCCATTAATTAATTAATTCATTAATCTGTGAATGGATTAATCCTTTCATGAGGAAAGAGCTCTCATGACCCAATAGCTTCCTCAAGGCCCTACTTCTCAATATTGCCACTTTGGGGATTAAGTTTCAACATGAGTTTTGAAGGCAATAAACATTAAAACCATAGCAGCTTGAGTATACCCACTAACAGATTTTTAAGTCATTACACTATATCTGAAAGAAACGAGGCAGTGGACCTAAAGAAAATCAGAAGGTTTACCTAAAAACCTGTTTTTATTCATTCAGAAAATATTTCATGAAGATCTAAGATGCACCAGGTTATGTGAGCCACTGAAGAAAAAGTACTAAATAAAGTTGACATCATCTTTGCCTTCATGAAATGTATATTTTGGTAAAGGAGAAAAACAACTAAGTACACAAATCATTTAATTATGATACAATAAAATACTTCAATGTGGAACGAGAGTGAGTAACTCGGAGATTTACATCTGTTTCTCATTTTCACAGAAGTCAATGGCCCTAAATAACTTGTGATTGAGTTTGATAGAGATTAATATATATAATTTTGATATTCAGTATTGCCAGTCAGCCTATTTATGAGCATGTGTACATGTGAATTATTTTACATTATAGTTCGGTGATAAAAGTCACAATACATTATAGCTCAATCTTTATTATTAAAAATAAAACACTTCACATGCAACATTTAGAATTAAAATTTAGAAAATAATAAAGTTAAGGTTTTCAAAATGTCGAATTGTCATTTTACATTTATTATTTATTTATAAATTTAGCCTCTTTATACATTAGGCCAAATAGTAATTTAAGAATGTTGTATGTATATGTTTATGGGCTAATGAGATAAAATGTAATTTTTATTATTTCTGGTTGCTTAATTTAATGTTGAAACCTTAATATATTGTGTTAACATCATTTAGGTATACTTTGTTTCATACTATTTTTTGAGAAAATACAGCAACAAGTACCCTGTGTGTTAATTGAATCCATAGTTGAGCGTTTACACATTAATTAACTTGAAGGAAAGTCTATTGAGGTATGCAAACTACTGAGTCAAGGTGTCAATTTTATTTTTCTTTTAATCAGGTGGTCCAATCTGTGAAAGTGTTTATGGTCCTAGTTTGTAAATTTATTTACTAGTTAATAAACTAGTTAGGAAGTTTATTAAATGTATTAAGTTTATTAAGATTACTGTAATGCTCCTGAAAAAAAAACAAAATCTATGTTTGAAATTCAAGTAATTTAATTACTTATTTATAGAATTTAAGGATAATTTATTATTGTTATACTTTGTAGATTTTGCTTTTTCTGTAAGTGTAATTTATTTAGTATAAGAGATAATGTGGAGGTGTTGATAAGGTTAAGAATTCTCTACACACCACAACAGTTCTTAAACACCACATGTAAGAGTTTTTAATAGAAAATATCAAAAGCTTAATTATGCCACATTGCCCCTGCTATCTATCTATATCTATATATATCTCTACATATATATATCTACATATATATCTGCATATATATCTACATATATATCTACATATATATATATCTCAGGTGCTGCAAAACAAAACTAAATTATTTCTACAGTTGTACAAGTTTATGTATTAATTTTTTTTTCTAGAATCCTAACTAAGTTTTAAGCACTCATTTGAAATGCAGGCTTATGGGACAACCACTGGCCTGCAAATTTGAATACCAAGGTTAGACATCTCACAAATTCCCCCTGGTTTACTTATCTCATTGTAAAATAATGGGATAGGTTAATAATTAACCTCAAGTCTCTTTTAGCAAATCAATGTTGCAATCCACAGTGACATGCTAATTTGCTTTTTCATTTTTGAATTTTACATATTTTACTGTTTAAAAAAGAACCTCTGAATTAGATATGGAAAACAGTATGGCAACTCTTCAAAACACTAAAAATATAATTACCATATTATCTAGTAATTCCACTTCTAGATATATACCCAAAATAATTGAAAGCGGGGACTTGAATGGTTATTTGTGTACCAGTGCTCATAACATCAATATTCACAGTAGCCAAAAGAAGGAAGCAACCCAAATGGCCATTAAAAGATGAATGGATAGGCCAGGCATGGTAGCTCAAGCCTGTAATCACAGCACTTTGGGAGGCCGAGACGGGTGGATCATGAGGTCAGGAGATCGAGACCGAAACCCCGTCTCTACTAAAAAATACAAAAAACTAGCCAGGTCTGGGTGACAGAGCGAGACTCCATCTCAAAAAAAAAAAAAAAAAAGGATAAAAAAAGTTGGTACATACATACAATTGAAAAATATACATCCTTAAAACTGAAGAAAATTTTTATACATGCTACAACATGGATTATCCTTGAGGACAGGAGGCTAAATGAAATGTCAGTCACGAAAGAAGAAATGATGTATGATTCCACTTATATGATATACCTAGAATAGTCAAATTCATAAAGACAGAAAGTAGAATAGTGGTTTCCAAGTGCTGGGAGAGGACAAAATGGGGAGCTCCTGTTTAATGGGTATGAAGTTTCAGTTTGGGAAGATGAAAAATGTTCTGGATATCGATGATTGTGATAGCTACATAGTAGGATAAATGTCCTTAATGTTACTGAAGTGTATGCTTAAAAATAATTTAAATGATATATTTATGTTGTCTATATTTTACCATGATAAAAAGTTATGAATTAGTGGGAAATTTTTGAGAAAAATTAAAAGGACACAGAGAAAGCCAGATTCTAAAATTTTAGCAATTATTTTTAATGGGATTTTACACTAATATGGTAGAACCTGTTAGTGTTACCCAAACCAATTTTTTGGAGATTTAGTTGTCTTTTTTTTTTTTTTTTTACATTTCACATAAACAGTAATTTTGTCCCCATTTTGTTTTAAGTATTTCAGGAGACATCAAGAAAGCAGGGCAAATTTGAGGTATAGGTAAAAATAAGGCAGACAACTATTCTTTATGTAACACAGTTCCTTAGAATTATGTCACAGCTAGCAAAATTTCAATGAAAAAAATCTAATCTTCATGATTAGAATCATGTTTTAAAAAAGAATGCAAAAACAGTTACAATATAAAAACATAATTTGTATCTATGCAACTCTGGAGACTTGAATTTAAATGAATATTAATTAACATAGTAACTGTAATTATTCGCCCTTAGCAAAATCAAAGGGACCAATTTCTAAAATAAAAATGTCCTATTTAAAGCATGATTTATTTTAGAATATGTTTGGAATTTACTTTTAAAAGTACATTTTTAAAACTTACTGATTTCTTAAAATTTAGAAAATTATTTTTTGGCAGTAACTTCAAGAGATTAATGAAGCACAAATTGAAGACTTGAACTTGAGATGTCTACATCTTTAAAACTATTGTAAGCAACTTTTCCATTCTAAAAACATACCTTCTCTCAGGTTGATTTAGGCTTTAAACAGAAGAGTTAAAGTGTTTAAGTTCCAAAAGACTCTGCTGAATCCAAAGGAATAGGAGAATTATTTGTTAACAAAACACATTATCAATAACTTAGTAGCTAGACCTGCTCTACTAATACCTTGATATACAAAATGCAATCATAGAAAATGAAAGATGTAGATATATTCACTCTATAATGATTCGAAAGGCAAATGAATATCTCTTAAATTTTGTGTAAGAACCTATTATCATAGTCATACTCATTTAGAACTTTACAATATGATGTTGATTTTACTTAGATACATTTTTAAAGACTTAAAAAATTTGAAATAAAGATGTTTCAAAGAGATTAAAGCAGATGAGCCTCAAGTTCTATAATATTCTATATTATTTCTTCCAAATTCTACCCTACGGACATCATTAGCAAAATATTTAAAATATTATGACAGGAAAAATCATGAAGACTTTTATTTATTTATTTATTTATTTATTTATTTATTTATTTATTTGAGACAGAGTCTCACTCTGTTGCCAGGCTAGAGTGCTGTGACGTGATCTTGGCTCACCACAACCTCTGACTCCCTGGTTAAAGGGAATCTCCTACCTCAGCCTCCTGAGTAGCTGAGATTGTAGGCACAAGCCACCACGCCCAGCTAATTTTTATATTTTTAGTAGAGATGGAGTTTCACCATGTTGGCCGGAGTGGTCTCGATCTCCTGACGTCGTGATCCACCTGCCTGGGCCTCCCAAAGTGTTGGGATTACAGGCGTGAGCCACCGCGCCTGTCTGAGACATTTTAATAGATTACATTTTTTCACTCTTCCATTTGTGGTAAATGGGCAAAAGCTCCATCTTTGTGATTTTCATGTAAACAATTCCTGACTGAATTTAAATGAAAGGAAACTTTAGGTTTGTTTCCTTGCTTAATTTTTTTCAGTTAGAACTAGTCTGTTTTGATCATCCCTAGGTTAAGGGGTTTGCTTTAGTTTTCAACAAGTGTATTTTGCAAGATGAAAAAGCATCTTACCTTTTGTGAGGAGTAAGATTCAGCCACTCAGTGGAGTAAAACTCTTAACTGCTACAATTCGGATTACAAATTCATATTGCACCATCAAAATTTCTCTCTCACAATACTTAGGGAAACATACTCACAATTAAGCAGATTATCTCTATATCAGCCTGAAAAAAATTCTGTATGGTATTATTGTTTTCATTTATGTTGAAATACCACAGAGATTTAAGGTCTTTCTAACTACAGAAACCTACACATTGTGATTTATTGATCCTTTGTATTTCCATCTAAATCTAGATATTCACATTTTTTCTGATTTTTTCATATTCTGTGCAGTTTTACGTTCTTGTATACTAATAAAAGCAATATGTTGGGTGGAACACTTTAATTAATTAATTACTTCAGCAAATATTTATTCAGCATCTACTGTGTATCAGGCAGCATTCATGGTGCTGATAACAATGCCCTAAGTCAATCCAGAAGGCAACGGTTTAAAATTTTTCAGCTATGGAAGATTTAAAGTTGTAAAGCCCTCTTTTAAAATTACATATGAGATTGGATCATTTCAGTAATTAATAGAGGTGCACTGTGGTCATATGTACATGTGTGGAAATGCTACCTCTGAGTAGGTTTATTGTTAATACAGTCACTAATCTTAGACCGAATTAATAGCACATCACCATGGAATACACAATTACTGTTTTTTTCCTCACTTCCCTGTGAAAAGAGAGAAGAGAACAAGGATAAGCAATAATCAGACATGATAGTGAGTAATGCCAAGAAAAACTGTATGTTTGGAAAACCTTAAAAAAGAAAAAGCAATTGATTATGATTTTGCAATTATGTAGAATACAAAAAACCTTGGATCATAAGTCCAGAAACTTCGGGACGTGCTACCTCTTGCCATTGTTTGAAAATGGCACGGCCTTAAATTTTATTTCATTGAATTTCATTTCTGTTCCTGTGAAATGAAAGTAAGAAGAGCTGCATTTACTAAGCACTTACCACATGCCAGGAACTATTCTCAGCATTTTACAC
>NW_012110508.1:796697-805323 GCF_000951045.1 Mandrillus leucophaeus
AAAAAATTTGAAATAAAGATGTTTCAAAGAGATTAAAGCAGATGAGCCTCAAGTTCTATAATATTCTATATTATTTCTTCCAAATTCTACCCTACGGACATCATTAGCAAAATATTTAAAATATTATGACAGGAAAAATCATGAAGACTTTTATTTATTTATTTATTTATTTATTTATTTATTTATTTATTTGAGACAGAGTCTCACTCTGTTGCCAGGCTAGAGTGCTGTGACGTGATCTTGGCTCACCACAACCTCTGACTCCCTGGTTAAAGGGAATCTCCTACCTCAGCCTCCTGAGTAGCTGAGATTGTAGGCACAAGCCACCACGCCCAGCTAATTTTTATATTTTTAGTAGAGATGGAGTTTCACCATGTTGGCCGGAGTGGTCTCGATCTCCTGACGTCGTGATCCACCTGCCTGGGCCTCCCAAAGTGTTGGGATTACAGGCGTGAGCCACCGCGCCTGTCTGAGACATTTTAATAGATTACATTTTTTCACTCTTCCATTTGTGGTAAATGGGCAAAAGCTCCATCTTTGTGATTTTCATGTAAACAATTCCTGACTGAATTTAAATGAAAGGAAACTTTAGGTTTGTTTCCTTGCTTAATTTTTTTCAGTTAGAACTAGTCTGTTTTGATCATCCCTAGGTTAAGGGGTTTGCTTTAGTTTTCAACAAGTGTATTTTGCAAGATGAAAAAGCATCTTACCTTTTGTGAGGAGTAAGATTCAGCCACTCAGTGGAGTAAAACTCTTAACTGCTACAATTCGGATTACAAATTCATATTGCACCATCAAAATTTCTCTCTCACAATACTTAGGGAAACATACTCACAATTAAGCAGATTATCTCTATATCAGCCTGAAAAAAATTCTGTATGGTATTATTGTTTTCATTTATGTTGAAATACCACAGAGATTTAAGGTCTTTCTAACTACAGAAACCTACACATTGTGATTTATTGATCCTTTGTATTTCCATCTAAATCTAGATATTCACATTTTTTCTGATTTTTTCATATTCTGTGCAGTTTTACGTTCTTGTATACTAATAAAAGCAATATGTTGGGTGGAACACTTTAATTAATTAATTACTTCAGCAAATATTTATTCAGCATCTACTGTGTATCAGGCAGCATTCATGGTGCTGATAACAATGCCCTAAGTCAATCCAGAAGGCAACGGTTTAAAATTTTTCAGCTATGGAAGATTTAAAGTTGTAAAGCCCTCTTTTAAAATTACATATGAGATTGGATCATTTCAGTAATTAATAGAGGTGCACTGTGGTCATATGTACATGTGTGGAAATGCTACCTCTGAGTAGGTTTATTGTTAATACAGTCACTAATCTTAGACCGAATTAATAGCACATCACCATGGAATACACAATTACTGTTTTTTTCCTCACTTCCCTGTGAAAAGAGAGAAGAGAACAAGGATAAGCAATAATCAGACATGATAGTGAGTAATGCCAAGAAAAACTGTATGTTTGGAAAACCTTAAAAAAGAAAAAGCAATTGATTATGATTTTGCAATTATGTAGAATACAAAAAACCTTGGATCATAAGTCCAGAAACTTCGGGACGTGCTACCTCTTGGCATTGTTTGAAAATGGCACGGCCTTAAATTTTATTTCATTGAATTTCATTTCTGTTCCTGTGAAATGAAAGTAAGAAGAGCTGCATTTACTAAGCACTTACCACATGCCAGGAACTATTCTCAGCATTTTACACGTATTGATTCATTGAATTCTCACAACACTGCAGGAGGAGATATTACCATCCCCTTATGACAGATGAAGAAATAGTGGTAAATATATTAGGAACTTGTTCAAAGATAAATAGCTGATAAGGGGGGACTCTGAGATTTGAACTCAGTGTGTCTTACTCCAGGACCCATGTTCTTAAGCTGTGAGTGCTTTTGTGAGGATACACATGAGATCAAAATAAAATAGCTTTGAAATCTATTGTGTTACATACACTAGAGTAATACAGTATTAATGTGTTAACGATTAACGATTAATACTTTTCTCCTGTTTTTTTTTATGCGAACCCGTTTTTAAAGTACATAGAGAATAATGTAACGCCCTACATCAGCTAAAACCAGGTCACATGCTCAACCCCGGCCCACTCTGCAGCCCTGTTGGAGAGCAGCAAGGAGAGCAAAGTCCCAGTATGGATTTCCCTGGCTCACTTCCTTTGGGCTGTTTCTGGCTGGTCATGTCCCTGGGTGGCCAGTGACTTGCTTCTTTCGAGGCAGCTTGTCTCTCTCATTCTTCTTTTGGTTTTTTGCCTAACTGCTTACTCCCTTCTCCTAAGTCCAAAGGTGGTAACAGTTGTCTTGGGGGGTTGTTTTTATATTTTTTGTGTGTGGTTTTCTGTTTCTAGCTTGGAATAAGCCCTGTGGTTCCCCTACAACTTGCTCACACCTTCGTAACCTGCCCCTTTTATAAACTCTTCCTAAATTACCCTAATTTGAATATACTATTTCATATTAGTAACCCAATTGGCATGGTATACTTGCTCTTAGGAAGCCTTTTGGGGAGTTTCAGGTTATATTATCAGGTTAATACAGCTAACCAGAATATCTATATTTAATAAAAAGAATAACAGACTATTACAGTGAAAAGTTCGTCTCTACTTAAGACATACTGTCCTAAAAAAAAGTCAGCACATTTAAAATATAGAAAGCCAAAAATAAAAAGTAATATAGTCCGTATAACCACAGCCTGACTTCTTCTATCTTCCTTCCTTCTGTAACATAACACTACTTTCACACTTCTTAAATAATTCATGTATACTTTCACAAGTTCAAGGTGCTGACTTCAAAGCTCAAAATTTGCATGTTCTTTGTTTGACAACATTACCATATGTTGGTAAACACTGAACCCATCTGGAATATTGCAAGCCTTTCCCTAATAATATTATAAAGAATTGAATGCCAGAAACTATCTTTTGTTCTGAGACAAATGTCAGTTAATCTTAACAGGAAAACCTTTTAATTTCTATGGTCTTCGTTATGTGTTATTATTTGAGAAAAGAAAATACACTAGTCTATACAGACATTAAAATGAGACTGTGTTATTTCTTTTTCTCTTAAAATGTATTTTGTGAATAATTTTGAAACATTTAGTTATTTATAAATATATATGATTAATATAACAAAGACATCAACAATACTTCATCGTGTATAAATTTATTGAGTTTGAAAATATAAATGCTTTTGCAAAAATAAATATAGCATTTTGTTTTCATGAACCATATTGCATAACTAATGATTTTCCTTATTAACCTCTGTCTACAAAGTAGGTCAACCTAGCTATCATAACAACCATATGTATCAGTCAAAACTAATAAAATACATATGGTACTTACATTTGCTACACTATTTATTAAAGAATTTAACCTGTTTCAATAATGATATATCTTCAGAATGAATTAATTAATGAAATAATATTTAAAAGCCTTTTTGAAATGTCAAATTCATTCATTAACCTCTTTAAAAATTTCTACACAGGCATGTAGGTAAGCATTTCTTCCTTCATTTATCCATTTATTATTTGTACATATACGTATTAAGTGCTTATTATATGCCACGCACAGTCCCAGGTGCTTGTGAGAATGATCACCACTATGCCCAAGTGTTGGAAACATACTGTAAAAAAGTAAATAATGAATAAAGTATTTACTTCTTGTGATTACTGTTATAAGGAAAATAACCTAGTTACTATGACGTATAGGTTGACCTGTTTTGTATGCAAAGGTCAAAGTAAAAAGATCTGATACTTAAGTTTATTTCTGAAGAATGAGAATAAACCAGCCATATGAACAGCATTCCAAAAACGAGAAGAAACATATGCAATGGCTCTGAGCTAGAAAAAGAGTTGTCCATGTCTTAACAGAGTACACTTGTAGTCAGACTACAGTAAATGATGGATCAAAGTGTCATGATAAAACAATGAAATGTTGGGCTCCTAGTGGCCAGAGCATGCAAGTAATAGATTTGGATGATATTTGAAGTTCTTTTTGGAAGACACTGAGAGTTCTAAATGGGAAGTTCTGTTAACTTTTTAGACATGAGTCTAGCAGCTATATGAAGGGATCAAGTGTGAAAGGATCCAGTTATAAGTTCAGTCAAGACAGAAAGGTGGCTTGGACTGGAGTGGTGGCAGTGGAGATATAGAGAAGTGGATGGAGGCAGTATTTTGTAAGTAGACCTGGCAGGATTTGTTGACAGTGGCTTGAATATGTAGGATTAAAGAAAATGGAGGAGTCATGGTTAACTCCAAATTTTCGACTCCAGCAACTGGGTAAATGGTTGTTCCAGTTGCTGGCGTGGGGAAAGCTGTGGAAGCCTCAGGAATGACTGATTTGGCATGAGTTTCTTGCCTTTAACCTGATACTGCTCTCATATTTTTTTCCATTCCTTGCTCACAGGACTTCCCTTCTCTTATGTGATCCCTGAGTTTCACTGATTGAAACAGTGAAACAATTCATGGCTGTAATATAATTTATCTGGCTTCTTTACAACATTTATATACTGATAATCAATATATGTCCTTCCTATATTTTGGTTATTGTAAACAATATCTAGACCCATAGCTCCAGTTAGTTACCAAATTTAGGAGTATACTACTTTTATTGTCAGGCTGCTAATATATCACAACAATCTACCAGATACAAAAAATTCAAAGTTTTCAATCTTTTTTTCTTTCCATAAAGATAGTAGCTTTTAAAAAGCAGAATTCATATATAACATTTTAGTCCCTACAGAATAAGAAACAAATAACTTTTTTATTGATTTGGAATTTAAAGAAAAGCATTAGTGTGACTGATCTACCTCTGCCCTACAGTCTCCACCCTCTCTTCCTGTTTTTAGCCATGCAGCTTTTACAACTGGTATGGTAGAAAAATCAACTCAAATTGAGTTTATAATTACTACTTGTGATAACTGACTGGTTCACGAACAGAGACATTACTGCTTCCATTTATGGAGATGATTTGATTCTTCCAAGAGTAACTCATTTTCCTGAAAATTAGCACAAGAAGAAATAATAATTGTTTCTTCATTCATTCATTCATCTAGCATATAAGCATACTTACTATATGCCAACAGCAGAAATGTAAATATGAATAAGGAAAGTTCTTGACCACAGAAAAATCTTGTATAACATGGAAAAAATATGGCTCAACATGTTTGTCTGCTACTTTTTTCCCACCTATAAATAGCACTACTATATTATGGAGATATCCAGCAAGTTAGCTGTGCTTTATAATATATATACCATGTCAGGTCAAAGTATATACAAGAGTGAATTTCAGGGTTCCTGTTAGACAATACTCATTAAATGCCAAATAACAGTATTAGATTAAAAACGATTGAATCTAAAGGAAAAGAGGAAAACATGTAGTGGCTATTACATATTGGAGGTTTTTATTTTATTCTATTTTATTGGCTTTAACATGACAGTTTGCCCAATTTCATACTGTGCTAAGCTTTGTACTATGTGAATTATAAATGTTATTTGACATATGTCTTTAAAACAATATTATAGGGCTGCAATTACAATCACCATTTTTTCGAAGGAGAATCTAAAGTTCAAAGAGGTGGAATAAAATCGAGAGTTTTTGCAAGATGATGTAGCTAATGAGAGATAGAGCCGGGATATGAGGCAAGAATGTCTGGCTCCTGTCTATCATCAGTCTTCTGACTTATTTCTTCTCTTGGGTACTGGTTAATTTCTGGGATCTTAAGAAGGGAGTGGGAGATGAAGAGCCTGGTCCTGTCTGCACTGAATTTTGCTGTAGCTAAATATGTTTAATTCATGCAAGAAGATCCATTTTTTTGGAGGGATTCATTGTTCCTAAAGCTTTTTCATTACCAATACAAAATTCAGCATAGCATTTTAGCTAATATGTTTTATGTTAAAGTTACAGTAGATGCAAGCTTTATGTTAATTTTTAAATTTGCTTCTTAAAAGTAAGTATATAGACAAAGATGTTGAGAAAGTGAACTCTCATTCATTGTTGGAGAGCACATCAATTTGTACAGTCCCTTTGACGAGTAAGTTAATACGAGGATGTGCATATCCTCCATGTTCAGATTCATACTTTAAACGAGTTCTCACATGTGCCTACGGAGATGTGGACAGAAATGGTCAAGGCAGTATTGGTCTTAATAACAATAATTTGAAAATGACCTACAAATTATTTGCATATTTTTATAGGAATATGTAAATAACCTTTGATATCGTCACGCAATAAAATATTATACAGCAGTTAAAATGAATTAACCGGATGTGCATGCATTAACACAGGTACATTTGGAAATTTAGAAGTGTAACTTTGAATTAAAGACATAATATACATAATATCCATTTTAAGTTTAAAAACACTTCAAGCAATACTAAACTACATAATACAATAGATATTATGTTATTACATATATAACATGCCATGTTTAAGTGATCTATCTGTACACTGATAGCAAACGTAGCTGGACTCCAGGTAAATGGTTAATTGGGGAATAAAAAGTGAGAATTTAATCAAGGAGGTTACAAAAGGGACTCTTTCCTGAAAAGTTTGCATTTTAATTACACAAAATCAGATGCAAACCAAATTCTTAAAATGATCCCACTTGTTAAAAGTTGGTGATGATGTATGGATGTCCATTACATTATTGTGCTTTTCTGTTTCAGTATGAAATTTCATAATAAACAGAAGGACGGCACTTGAAATTCTTTTCTTGGCAATATTTTTGTGATTTATATTATGAAACAAATTTGCTTCTCTATTTGTTAGCAATTTCTATTTATGAATTGTAACTTTGGAATGAAAAGTGTATTCACAATCCCTCCTAAAAACGTATGTTTTATATGAAGCAACTGTAATAAAATTAGGTACAAGCATTTTGGATGAGATACAGTTTTTCATTTTATTCGTTTTGTAATTTTTAAAATTATGAATATGATCTCATATTTCTGAAATTCAGCCTTATGATGGCAGCTTAGTCATGAAATCACAATCACAACAGTCTGTAAGAATAAGCTGGGGGTATTCCTCTTTTCCACTGAGTCAAGTGGTTGAAAATGTCTAAGTTTCTAGCTACTGCGATTACATTCAATTCTTTGCTAATAAGAAAAGTAAGTCGCTTTAAAAGATAAGGTAAAATTAGAATATTATTCCACAAGTCATTTACTTTTGAAGTCAGAAAATTGATACAAGAATGGCTTGTTATTTGAATTCGTCAGCCATAAAGTCAGTAACTATTCAGCCTTTTAGGAAGTAGTGTCAGTAGTAAGAAATACTGCTTTTGAGATACTACAATGCAATTTGAAAGAGAGAGGTGATCATTTTTAAAGAAAATATCATGTGATTCTGAACTTATCTTTTATTGCTATCTTGCTTTATATTACTGAGACTTCATATATTGTAGTAAATTTTTAAAGCCCCGATCTATCTCATTCTATTTATTCCCTTATGCAATATAAATTTTTTCCCTTCAAAAATTTCCTTTGGTTTGATATGTAAAATTGTTGAAAAATAGTTTATATGAAGCACTTGCTAGATACATGATTCTTATAACAAAAGAAAATTCTTACTTTAAAAAGGTGGTCTTTCACTTTTGATCTAGGACTTCTGTTTTTCACTAGAAGCAAAACTTTCCAAAGCTTTTTCAGAAACCAAAATATGTTCTACAATTTTATTTTTCTTAGGAAAATAACAGTTCTCTGAACTCCTGTTTCTATCAATAGTTCCTATATTAGAATAGAGCCTATTATATATTTTAAGGGGCTAAAGTATAAGTTAAGGCAAAGCTCCAAACTTCATATTCCTCTCCACACCTATTTCTAAATTAATTCCTGCTTCCAGCTACCCACATCCACAGTTGCTAGCCTAATTCCGCCGATCAGCCAGACTCAAAACTTTCACTCTCCTACCCTTTTGCTGCTTTCATCTTTAACCCCCGCACCCTTTTACCTACTAATCATGAATCAGTCACCAAATTAACTATCTTGTTTTGGTACCTCTTATTATCATTCTTCCCTAGGCCCTGGTGGACCCCAGCCTTTATTACTGCACTAATCTTAATACTCTCCATGATGTCATTCTCTCTTCATCTTGACAAGCTGCCATACACATCAATACCCTTTTTTAGCTTTCATTTTATATTCAGAGAGTATTGTGTAGGTTTCTTATAAGAGTATATTCCATGATGCTGAGGTTTAGGGTATGATTGAACCTGTCACCCAGGTAGTCAGCATCACCCAGGTAGTGAGCACAGTACCCAATAGGTAGTTTTTCAACCCTTGTCCTGCCCCTCACTCATCCTTATATTAGTCCCGTAGTCCCCAATGTCTATTGTTCCCATCTTTATGTCCATGTGTCTCCGGTTTAGCTTCTACTCAAAAAAGGAATGAAATTATGTCCTTTGCAACAACACAGATGCAGCTGGAGGCCATTATCCTAAACAGAAAACCAGATACCACATTACTACTTTTTTACCAAATTTTTCACTACCAGATTTAAATATTTTTCCTATTCTTTAATGATATATACAATTTCTGGTTGGCTTTGAAGAATTTGCATGATCTGGGTCAATACTTCTTATTAGACCTAATGCTTTT
>NW_012110508.1:805373-942586 GCF_000951045.1 Mandrillus leucophaeus
GTAAAATTGTTGAAAAATAGTTTATATGAAGCACTTGCTAGATACATGATTCTTATAACAAAAGAAAATTCTTACTTTAAAAAGGTGGTCTTTCACTTTTGATCTAGGACTTCTGTTTTTCACTAGAAGCAAAACTTTCCAAAGCTTTTTCAGAAACCAAAATATGTTCTACAATTTTATTTTTCTTAGGAAAATAACAGTTCTCTGAACTCCTGTTTCTATCAATAGTTCCTATATTAGAATAGAGCCTATTATATATTTTAAGGGACTAAAGTATAAGTTAAGGCAAAGCTCCAAACTTCATATTCCTCTCCACACCTATTTCTAAATTAATTCCTGCTTCCAGCTACCCACATCCACAGTTGCTAGCCTAATTCCGCCGATCAGCCAGACTCAAAACTTTCACTCTCCTACCCTTTTGCTGCTTTCATCTTTAACCCCCGCACCCTTTTACCTACTAATCATGAATCAGTCACCAAATTAACCATCTTGTTTTGGTACCTCTTATTATCATTCTTCCCTAGGCCCTGGTGGACCCCAGCCTTTATTACTGCACTAATCTTAATACTCTCCATGATGTCATTCTCTCTTCATCTTGACAAGCTGCCATACACATCAATACCCTTTTTTAGCTTTCATTTTATATTCAGAGAGTATTGTGTAGGTTTCTTATAAGAGTATATTCCATGATGCTGAGGTTTAGGGTATGATTGAACCTGTCACCCAGGTAGTCAGCATCACCCAGGTAGTGAGCACAGTACCCAATAGGTAGTTTTTCAACCCTTGTCCTGCCCCTCACTCATCCTTATATTAGTCCCGTAGTCCCCAATGTCTATTGTTCCCATCTTTATGTCCATGTGTCTCCGGTTTAGCTTCTACTCAAAAAAGGAATGAAATTATGTCCTTTGCAACAACACAGATGCAGCTGGAGGCCATTATCCTAAACAGAAAACCAGATACCACATTACTACTTTTTTACCAAATTTTTCACTACCAGATTTAAATATTTTTCCTATTCTTTAATGATATATACAATTTCTGGTTGGCTTTGAAGAATTTGCATGATCTGGGTCAATACTTCTTATTAGACCTAATGCTTTTATAGGATAAATATTTATTAAAAGCCTACTATGTGTTCAGCCCATGCTGCACTGGGTACACAAAATTAACAGGGCAAAAATGGTTCTTAGTGTGCCACCTTCTTTACTCACTATTTTTCCTATTTTTCCACAAATTAAAGGTTCTCTGTCATTCCTCACCACAAAACCTGCCAGCTCATAAAGTTTAGAAAACAGAACTATATTTTCTGCATACACTGGTCATCCTATTACCAAGGCCTTTCTTTTTCTCCTTGCAAAATAAAAGGGAAGGGTGTTTTTAGAAACAGTTGTCTTAATCATGAAAAACACTCCCTCCTGCTTCTGTTGTGTCTAATATTAGTCTCTTTCACATCACTGAGAAAATACCAGGAAGAAGAATTTCATAAATTCCACGATTACTAGTGTTTTAAACTCTCTAACTAAATGGTAATTTTACGACATTCTCTTCTTACCAAGGCAAGATGGGGAAAGGGACTGAGGTGGCAAAAAGTTTTGAGCATTGTTTATTCTCAGTTATATTGTATAAAGTGACATCTCCTGCTTAATTTTATTTATGCCACAGGCAAACTAATCAATTTTTTTCTAACTATAAAAAGGAGACTTAAGAACATAGTTTATGAAAAAAAAATGATCAGTGTATATCCTTGGTAATATAGCTCAGCTTAATTTTTGAGGAAAGTTTATGTATCATGTAAATAAATAAAACTGTCTTAAATATTTGAATCCTTATTACAGATATAAAATTAATGCTTGAAAATATTAATAATGGAATACTACTCAGCAAGTAAAAGGAACTGATGACTAATACATGCCCCAACATGGATGAATACCAGTTTATTATGCCGAAAGAAAAAGTCCATGCAAAAAAGGACTACACATTCTATGATTCATTTATATAGAATTCTAGAAAATACAAACTAACCTATAGTGAAAGAAAGCATATCTGGGGATAGTGGTGGAGGAGGAATGGATTACAAATGGGACAAGCCTCATATTTTGCAGGAATACAAATATCCAGTATATCTAGTATCTTGAGTACAATGATGATTTCACAGATAAAAACCTTTATCAAAAATCATTAAATTGTCCAATATATGCAGTTGTACCATAAAAGCCCTGACTACACCACTATGCAATCTATGCATTTAACAAAATTATACTTGTATCCCATAAATTTTCACAAATAAAACTAAATTATAAATATATACAGTTTATCATATGTAAGTTATACTTCACTTAAAGGAAGAAACAATAAATTTTAATAATTCACCCTAATAGAGAGTGATCTCATGATAAATGTGATTCCAATCTTCCCTGCAAATGTACACTTTTGTTAAAACTAAAGTACAGAATTACTTTTAAAAGGTAAATTGACCTGTATGTGGAAGTATTCAAAATGAAATAGGCAGGCTTCTGATTGTAAGATCATCTGGCTGGTAGAACTGGCTGACTACGTGTTCCAGTTTCTCTTTATCTACAAATCACATACAAAAACACAATCAAAAACCAGCATGCACAGGAGGAATGCAGTCTATTGGCTAACAGTATGTTGTCAGAATCAGAAAGATTCTGTAAATCTCTAAGGAAGAAAGAGACAGATTGACTAATCTTATTATTGGCTTCTTTTTCTGAAAGAGAGCTTTCAGCTTTTCCCATAGTCTAATTTTGATTCAAAAATGCAAGTTCTAAACCAGAACACTGGATGGTCACGTCTGCACTGGTGGGTGCTGCTTCAGTGAGACAGCAAGATTCCTGCGTAGGTCGTTACTTTCTACATTCATTGAGGGATTTATACTCAACAGAAAATGAGGAGGAGAATAATGCCAAGAAATAATGGATTATGCTGAAGGCAAGGTGAGGGAGATAGAACATAAGTAATAGTTCATGATTTCATGATGCAGATTCCACATTTTCAGACTGCCAAATACACAGGTCATGGGAATATCAGAATATTTAGTAGAACTATATCTGATAAAAATCATCTGGAATCTGAAAATCCAAGCATATCCACCTGTATTAGCTAAGGGTGTAAGTAAATTAAACCATGACTCACATGGACAAAAGTGGAACAAATATTCTCCTGCACTATGTAATGCCAAATCTTGGAGAAAATTCATTAATTTGGAAGTTAACAACAACAAAGGCTGACTGATATGGTTTCACTGTGTCCCCACCCAGATCTCAAATTGTACTCCCACAATTCCCACGCGTTGTGGGAGGGACTCGATGGGAGATAATTTGAATCATGGGAGTGGTTTCCCCCATACTGTTCTCATGGTAGTGAATAAGTGCCACCAGATCTGATGGTTTTATCAGGGGTTTCTGCTTCTGCATCTTCCTCATTTTCTCTTGCCACCACCATGTAAGAAGTGCCTTTCACCTCCCACCATGATTCTGAGACCTCTGCAGCCATGTGGAACTGTAAGTTCAATTAAACCTCTTCTCAGTCTCAGGTATTTATCAGTAGCATGAAAACACCAGACTAATACAGTACATTGGTATCAGCAGAGTGGGGCATTGCTGAAGAGATACCTGAAAATGTGGAAGTGACTTTGGAACTGGGTAACAAGCAGAGGTGGGAACAGTTTGGAGGACTCAGAAGACACAAAAATATGGGAAAGTTTGGAACTTCCTAGAGACTTATTAAATGGCTTCGACAAAAACACTGGTAATGATATGGACAATGAAATTCAGGCTGAGTTGGTCTCAGATGGAGATGAGGAACTTGTTGGGAACTGGAGCAAAGGTGACTCTTACATTTTAACGAAGAGACTGGTGGCATTTTGCCCCTGCAGTAGAGATTTTTAGAACTTTGAACTTGAAAGAGATTATTTAGGGTATCTGGCAGAAGAAATTTCTAAGCACCAAAGCTTTCAAGAGGTTACTCAGGTGCTGTTAAAAGCACTCCACTTTAAAAGGGAAGGAGAGCATAAAAGTTTGGAAAATTTGCAGACTGACAATGTGATAGAAAAGAAAATCCCATTTTCTGAGGAGAAATTCAAGTTGCCTGCAGGTATTTGCATAAGTAATGAGGAGCCAAACGTTAATCCCCAAGACAACAGGGAAAATGTCTCCAGGGCATGTCAGAGACCTTTGCAACAGCCTCTCCCTTCACAGACCTGGAGATCTAGAAGGAAGAAATGGTTTTATGGGCAGGGCCCAGGGTCCCCATTCTGTGTGCTGTCTAGGGACTTGTTGCCCTGTGTCCCAGCCCCTTCAGCCATGACTGAAAGGTGCCAATGCAGAGCTCAGGCTGTGGTTTCAGAGGGTGCAAGTTCCAAGCCTTGGCACCTTCCACGTGGTTTTGAGCCTGTAGGTGCACAGAGCCAAGATTTGGGAATCTCTGCCTAGATTTCAGAAAATAATATGGAAATACCTGGATTGTACATTTGCAGGGGAGGGCTTTCATGGAGGACCTCTACTAGGGCAGTGAGAAAGGGAAATGTGGGGTTGGAGCCCCCACACAGATTCCCTCCTGGGGCACCACCTAGTGGAGCTGTGAGAAGACAGCCACCATCTTCCAGACCCCAGAATGGTAGATACACCTATGGCTTGCACCATGCACCTGAAAAAGCTGCAGACAATGCCAGCCCATGAAAGCAGCCAGGAGGGAGACTGTACCCTTCAAAACCACAGGGGTGGAGCTGCCCAAGATCGTGGTAACCCACCTCTTGCATCCATGTGACCTGGATATGAGACCTGGAGTCAAAGGAGATCATTCTGGGGCTTTAAAATTTGACTGCCCCATTGGATTTCAGACTTTCACGGGCCTTGTAACCCATTTGTTTTGGCCAATTTCTCCCATTTAGAATGGCTGTATTTGCCCAATACCTGTACTCCCATTGTATCTAGGAAGTAACTAGCTTGCTTTTGATTTTACAGGCTCATAGGCGGAAGGGACTTGCCTTGTCTCAGATAAGACTTTGGATTGTGTACTTTTGGGTTAATGTTGAAATGAGTTAAGACTTTGGGGGACCGTTAAGAAGGCATGATTGGTTTTGGAATGTGAGGACATGAGATTTGGAGGGGCCAGGGTGGAATGTTCTAGTTTGGTTCTGTGTCCCCACCCAAATCTCATCTTCAGCTGTACTCCCATAATTCCCACATATTGTCGAGGGACCCAGTGGGAGATGATTTGAATCGTGGGGGCGGCTTCCCCCATATTGTTCTCAAGGTAGTGAATAAGTCTCAGGCCATCTGATGGTTTTATCAGGGGTTTCCACTTTCGCATCTTCCTCATTTTTTCTTGAAGTGCCTTTCAGCTCCCATCATGATTCTGAGGCCTCCCCAGCCATGTGGAACTGTAAGTCCAAGTAAGCCTCTTTTCCTTCCCAGTCTTGTGTATGTCTTTATCAGCAGTGTGAAAACAGACTAATGCAATGACTAATTAGAAATACTTCAGAACTAGGAGAAATAACATAATGTAGATAATTGAAGCAGTTCAAACCTCTGAAAATTTTTTTTTCTGTGGAATCTAGAAACAAATATTATTTAAAGATGTTTAAGGTTTTAAAAAGGGCCGGGCATGGGGGCTCACGACTGTAATCCCAACACTTTGGGAGGCCGAAGTGGGTAGATCATGAGGTCAGGAGTTCGAGACCAGCCTGACCAACATGGTGAAACCTTGTCTGTACTAAAAATTCAAAAATTAGCTGGGCATGGTGGCAGGCACCTGTAATCCCAGCTACTCGAGAGGCTGAGGCAGGAGAATTGTTTGAACCCAGGAGGCAGAGGATGCAGTGAGCCAAGATTGCGCCATTGTACTCCAGCCTGGGCAAGAGGGTAAGACTCTGTCTCACAAACAAAGCAAAACAAAACAAAAGATTATAAAAAGGATGTGCTTTGATCTCAAGGGAGAAAAACCATAAAGTAAAACATTATGCTTTTCGGATATTAAATGAGAGATAGATGAACTAATTACAGACATCAGAAAAATGATACGTGACAAAGAATTTTAAAAGTTGGCATAAGAGGAAATAACACATAGAAATGACAAATCAAACTAATAATGTGGCAGACAAATTTACAAAGCTCATCCAGGATTTTCAGAAATAGGAAGCATAAACAGGAGTTCATGGGAGATAGAGTACAACTCTAGCACTTCGGTGCTCCTTAGGAAGAATCTAGGAGTAGAGATGAAACTGTAATTGAAAACAGACCTTTAATACCTGATCTGACTGCCGAATTAAAAGATTTTCTGCAGTTATGTTTGCCTAGACATGATCTGAAAACATGTTTTGTTTTAGTGTACATTTATTCAACACAAGGATATTTAAAAATATATCTTACAGATTTTGTGATAGAAAAAAAATTATTGAAAAAAGAAAAGAAAATCAGATCTATACTCAGGTAGAATTAAAAACTAAAAGGTATTCCCTGGACATAGACTTCTTTACCTGCCGGAAGTCACTGACCACTTGAAGAAATGCATATACACAGTGTACCTATGTGTACAATATAATGCACACAAGATAAGGAATTCAGATTGCCTAACTCACTACCATGGATCGCTTTGGGCTTCAGGAACACCAGGTGGTGAGGGGAAAAACGTGCCACAAGACTTTCACATCCAGACAAGCTGCATTTCTTATGTGAAGGAAATGGAAACAGTCTGAGATATACAGTGGATACCCACTTACTCTTAAAGAAAAAAGGTACTTTCTGACACATTTCAGCTATGATGAGGTAAGTCAGATTTTAATACTCAAGTAGGCTAATCACAGCATATTTAAAAAATGTAACTTGTCTGAGAATCCATTATAGAGAAATAATTCCAGTTGATTTATGTAGCCAAATACCCATCTTAATAATATTATAATAGTGAAAAACTTTTAATTTCCTTCTTAGATATATTAATCTGAGATCTCCCATAATTAAAACAACATCTGCTTCATCACTTATCACAATTTCAAAGAGCATTATCTATAATGTATTAGTTCTATTGTAGCATAGTTTTATTTTCATGATTGTAAAGGCAACTTTGTCTCATATAGATGCTTTTTCTCTTAAATATAGTCAATTTTCCTTTCAAGACAGTAGCATTTTCTTCTGACCTTTATTATTAATTTTAGACGAAGTTGGCTTTAACATGTCATAGGAATTCTATTAATTTTCAAAAATTTTTAATCTTATAAATATTTTGGTTGGCTTATATTTGAAAAGAAAACAAAACACATTTTAATGAAAATACACTTGAGGGCATTTGAGCTAAAAGAAATACATAAAATAAACATTTTCTCAAAATATAGCTATTATATAAAATTTCTGAAAATATTTATTAGCATAATAATGAGAATTAATAGCCTGTTTATTTATTATTGATACCTATTATATTCCAAGCACTAAGCTAGTCACTTCAAAAAGTCACTAAATTGTCTTTAAAAACCCTATGACATAGAGATTATTATTATTTCCAGTTATAGATAAGAAAATGAGGCATAGAAGAAACTAGTGAATTGCCAAGAGTTAAGCTGCTGAGCCACAGTTCAAAGTAAAGAAAATTTTGTTTCAGATTTAACTGTTTTAAATCCTACATTATACACCCCTATTAGGTAAACCACATCACACATGGAAAAGTCAAATTAAAGAGACAAATACCCTGCTTCTCTTGATTGCTCTGTCTTCTTCATAAGGACAATCATGTGCACACTCAAAAGCATCTTTTGATTTTCAGCAAGTGAAATTACTAGCCGGTTTAGAGGTTTCGCTAATGTGTACATCATATACAAATGCAACATTTTGTGATGACTTAAAAATGTTAGGGGTACCATGGAGCATCAAATCATCATACCTAATTAGATTAAAGAAACTTTTAGTCAGCTGTGATTATTTTTTAGTTGAGCAGCTTACAATCCTTTTACCATTCAGAGTCCAAGGGACTGCTTAGCACTTAGCCTAAATATGGGAAGCACTTAATAGAGAAATTATTCTGTTCCCATTCAGTTATAGATAATTAAATTATGTATTACTTTATTCTTATTTTCTGTAGGCTCTCATATTTGTATTATAACAAAAGGTAATATTTACAAATAAAGTCAAGTGTGATTTTACAACGTTTAAATATCTATAATGTTAACTATTTAAAAATGTATATTTTGAATGAACTATTGTATGCATGATGAGCACATTTTAAATGAAAGTCTGATAAGTATAGAGTATTAGCAAAAGATTTAAATTACAGTAACTGATTTTGACATCCCCAGTAAATGCCAAGAAACATAGCTTTTATAGCAAGTTCATGGAAATGTTCAGATAAAATATTCATGAATTCTCTACTAAAAGAAAAGCCTCTTATGGTCTTGTTTGACAGAGAATGACCTTTTCTTCAATAAGTTCCCATCTTTGCTATAACTTGGTGTTTAGATGCCCTGCTTAGATGAATAAAACATACCATTTTGTTCTTTGTGTTTGCTAGTATATGTGATAATTAATAGAAAGGAAGACTTTGAAGTTTTAAATGAAGTAAATGGGTTATTTTTTCAAAAGGCATTAAGGAATTTTTGAAGATCAATTTCCCAGCAGAATATTTGTCAAAGCAATTAGGATCCACCCTGATTTGGGTATACCCAGTAGTGCTCAATTGATGTGCTCTTTCAAATAACTAAAGCATTTTTAACTTTAGTGATCTGCATTACTCATATAGTCTACCACCTGATGACTCTTACAAAGATGGTTCAGCAATTCAGTTACATACAAAAAGAGACTTTATGAGAATACAATCAGTCAAATAGACCACAGTTTTCAATATGTTGAAAGCAAAAGAAATGGAAACATGAATTGGATAATTTTAAACCAAATGAACCATATAGAAACTATCTAGGTTCAATTTTAGTATTTATGCTTTTAGCTTCAGTCCTTGTATTCTTGAGAAAAAATAAAGTAGTATCTAATGATAACATATATATAGAAAATAATAATAACTAAGGTAGCAAGATGTCATCTACTCATGTCCTGAAGATTTAAAAGTTTGCTAAGATGACCATTTATTCAACCATACCCTTTTAGCAAATAAGGTATCATCTGGTCCCCAAAAAAGTGCCGCATTAATTTTTTGAGGTCATAGGATACCACCGATGCATTTAATCAGTAATTTACTGAATGGCCTGACTCAGAGTTAAGAGTTGATTCTGTAGTATTGAAAGACTAATTAGGACCTCAATATGTTGATTTAGAAAACAAACTGTGTATACTTACGAATATTTATTATAGTGATCTCTCTATAAAAAGTTGTTTTTAATAGGGACACTGACATAGCCTATCCCTGGAAAAGGAGTAATTGCATTCTGATTGTGGGAATTGTGTCTATATTCTGCCAAAAGTCTCTGACATTTACTGAACATATCCAGAAACAGTGGATGAAGGGCATAACCCATATTTGGCTAACAAGTATTTATAGTATTAAAACAAGTAAAATGCCAAATTCATATTATTGGTAATATTCATTGAAAACATACCCTGAAAACGAAATTCTAGCTTTTTGGCGTGATTTCTAGCCAAGCATTTTCAGTTAATCAAGTACCGATGGATGACATGAAATTTTTATGTCTATTCACTGATGTACAATTAACATGATCTGGAGAATTCCGAGAAAGTATATTAGTTTGAATAAATGTTTAAACTTCCTAGACTAATCTTCCAGATTAGCATTCCCCCAAAGTATTTCTATAGAGGATTAGTCCTGTAAAACGCTTTTCAAAAAGTGATTCCTTGGTCAATTAAGTTAAGGAAATGTGCGCGGTATATTACTCTCCTGACCACATACAAAGCAAAGTAGAACATTAAAAGCTCTGATAATTCCTTCAATAAGGAAACTTGTTTGGCTTTTTGCAATCTAGTGTCTCCAAAAGGTACTTGACTACAAAATCCTTTACTTGTATAACATTTATTAAAATCCTAAACATCTAATTTTCTGGAAAATGATTTCCAAGGTAGCAAATGCATATACCAGAGATATTCAATTTTTGAAAAATATCTTTGGGAAATATTTGGCAAAACTATCTCATATATGAAGAAATAAATTGTTTTCTATATGGCATTCCAGTATGTGGAATATGTAAGTTTTTTCTAGATTTATAGTGTTAACTATTGGAAAATCTATAGGCTTAAGTGAAATGGCTCTTTTATGATTATTATAATGTTTATTCAATGTTGTCTTTTGTCCACAACAATAATAATAAGCCAACTATTTTGAGTGCTTGCCATGTGTCAGGCATTAAGTACTTTAAATGAAATAATATACATATTCCTCACAATCTGAATGTTGGATATGATATTATTATTTCAACTTCTTAGAAAAAGAAACGAAGGAAACTGAGAACTTACTTAAAATGTTGACAGTCTCATGACCAGTGAGTAGCAATGCTGGGATTCAGTCCCAGGTAGCCTGGCTTCAAAGCCCTTATGCTTAATTACAGCACTGTGCTGCCATATGTAGTACAGCCTGGGCTGACTCTCCTGATTCTCCTGCCATCCCCACTCATTTACTCATTTTTAGTTTTAGACCCTCAATGGTTACTAACATATTTCAATGAAGAGGAAACTTAGTATTATTTCAAAAGTTTGAAACACTTTACTGTCCTACTGACAGATGCCAACATGGCAGTAGTCAATTCAACCTTTTGAGCCTGAGTCAACAGAATAAACTTTTCAAAGGCTAATTTAATATTTTTTCCCAAAGTAGTATTCCAATATTCAGAGAATTCATGAATATGGTAAATTATTTTTTATTTTTTTATTTTAGATAACATGAAATAATAGAAACATCATACTATTTCCCCCTTGTTTGATATTTACAATTTTAGTTGACTCAGCATTTCCCAAACATACTTGAGTATAGAATACCTTCTTCATAGCAAGTATATCAACATCTTGAAGAACACTGTTAAACCCACGCTAAGTTTGGTAAATAAAGTACTGAGTTATGAGCTGTGATATGTTGATGAGTGTTTAAAACTAACTCTCCCAGGGCAAAAATAATTTTTTAAAGGCCTGATTTGCAGTGTTTACCAAGTTGTGTCATAAACACCTTCATCATGGCTGATTTAAAGCTACCAAAATAAGTTACTGAACAGAGTAAGGAAAAGATGGACACAGTAGGTTCTGGCAAACTGATGAGAACTGGATCCAGCTCATCATATCTTTATGAATCTTGACAAAATGTATAATTTCTTCTTTTATAACTGTAAAAGTTAGTATCTCTTGATGTGAAGACCATTTTACATAAAGAGACCAAAAAAGATAGTTAAGATGGTTCTCCATGATGGCTCTTCCCCTGTAGCAGACTTTCTGCCTGGACATCCAGGTGTTTCCATACATCCTCTGAAATCCAGGCAGATGCTCCCTAGTCTCAACTCTTGCCCTCTGTGCATCCACAGTCTTAACACTATGTGGAAGCCACCAAGGCTTGGGGCTTGCACCTGCTGAAGTAATGGCCCAAGCTGTTCCTTGTCCCCCTTTTAGCCGTGCTGGAGCAGTCATGATGCAAAGTATCATGTCTTGAGGGTGCACAGAACAGAGGGGCGCTGGGCCTGGCCCACTAAACCATTCTTCCCTCCTAGGCCTCCAGGTCTGTAATGGGAGGGGCTGCCACGAAGATCTCTGAAGTGCCTTGGAGGCATTTTCCCCATTGTCTTGACTATTAACATCTGACTTCTCTTTACTTATGAAAATTTCTGCAGCTAACTTGAATTCCTTCCCAGAAAATGGGTTTTTCTTTTTTATCACATGGCGTGCCTGCAAATTTTCCAAACTTTTATGCTCTGCTTCCCTTTTAAATAAGTTACAATTCAGTTTGTTATTGTTGTTGTTTTTGTTTTTGTTTTGTTTTTTGTTTTTTTGGGTTTTTTTGCTTATGCAGTTGGGCATAAGCTTTTAGAAGCAGCCAGGCAACACCTTGAATGCCTTGCAGCTTAGAAATTTCTTCTACCAAATACCCTAAATCATTTCTCTCAAGATCAAAGTTCAACAGATTTTTAGAGCTCAGGCACAATGCTGCAATTCTCTTTGCCAAAGCACAGCAAGAGTGACCTTTGATCCAGTTCCCAATAAGTTGCTCATCTCCATCTGAAACCACATCAGCCTGCTTTTCACTGTACACATCACTATCAGCATTTTGGTCACAACAATTTAACAAGTCTCTAGGAAGTTCCAAACTGTCCCTCATCTTTCTGTTTTCTTCTGAGCCCTCCAAAGTGTTCCAATATTTGCCAGTTACCCAGATCCAAAGCCACTTCCACATTTTCATGTATCTTTATAGCAATTCACTGCTCCCATTACCAACTGTCTGTATTAATCCATTCTCACACTCCTATAATGACATACCTGAGATTAGGTAATTTATGAAGAAAAGAGGTTTAGTCAGCTTACAGTTCTTCAGGCTGTTCAGACCTCTGATTCTGGGGAAGCCTTACAAAACTTACAATCATAGCAGAAGGTGAAGGGGAATCAGATACGTCTTCACATGGCTGGCGGAAGAGAGAAAATGAGGGGGAAGTGCTATACACTGTTAACAAACCAGATCTTATGAGAACTCACGCACAATCACGAGAACAGCACAAACGAAGTCTGCCCCCGTGGTTCAATCACTTCCTACCAGGCCCCTCCTCTAATATCAAGGATTAGAATTCAACATGAGATCTGTATGGGCACATAAAGCCAAACCATATCACTAAGCTTTCCTTATCCATGTCATGAAGCATCTCATTGATACGTATAAGTATTTCAGTCAGTCTTTCTCATGAAAACTTCAGAGACAACAAAAACCATCCACAATTATGCTACTAGCATTGAAACCATGCTTATTGCATTAAAACTGTTGGAGAAGAAAACTTTTTTTTAATCCTCTTAGCTCAGTGATGTGGGGCCTGCAAATTAAACTGACAAAAGACAGGTCAGCAAGCAAATAGATTTTTACTTATATATGTACAAAGGAGTTCACGGAGAAATGGGACTCAAGGAGGGAGTTAGGGAGTTAGAATTCGGGGTTTATATACAATCTTAACAAGGAAAGGGAGAAGAGAACAATTCTTATGGGGAAAAAAAAATGACTTTTAAGAAAGACAAATGGGTCCATAGGAGGATGGGTGAGTGATATGATAGTTTTGTGATAATGTCTGTTTAGGTGATTTCTTATCCTATTGCTGACTTCTCCTCTTTGGTAATGGGAGGCAATCTTCCTGGTCTGCTAAACTGTGTAGGGGATTTATGACAGCTGAATTCTTTGGAAATCCTCTGCTTTTAGGCAGATAAGGGAAGTTGGGGGGAAAAAGATCCTCATCACAAATATATTCTGGAGCTTTTCAAAGCTAATCTGGACAATGACATATGTTAAGTGTAGAGGCAGTAGGACAACCAAGAATGCAGGGAGATAGTGACTAAAGTAAGGAAACTGATCTGCACAGGTATTCTGAGGTTTTTCCGCAGCACAGCATTAGGCCAGGAAACACCATCATTGTGGATATTTGAAAAACAAAATGTCCAGCAATCAGAGCCATTTGTTAGTTGATAGCTGATGTGGGCCCATTTTGAGCCTGATAGGTAACTTCTCTTTGAGGAAAGATGTGGCTTCCTTAAGAAGCAGGCGAATGGAACTAACAGGCTGCAAATACAAATCAAAGACAAATTTATACAAATTAGTATATAAATATTAAAAACTGACCATTGATTGAAATTGGTCTCTCAATTCAAAGCAGAAGAAGATGGTAAGAATTACAGCAAATGATATAATTCTAAAATTATTAAAGACAACAGTAGTGCATACACTCAGAATGATGCTCAAAATACTTTAAAACTTTATGGCACAGGCATTAGCCAGTTGGAGCAGTGCTGGCTGAAAATAGTTGATATAGTCTTGATGTGTGCTGTTCACCATTGCACATGTCAGATATTTATATTATCTCATTTTTCAATAACTCCCTTATACATGACCTAATATAACTTGAATATTTAGAGCTAGATGTTGCTGAATTATAATATTTATTTTTGAAATTAGTATTACATTAGATTTATTTTTCATACCTAGTGTATAAATAACTTATGATAATTGTAAGAAAACAACTATTTCTTGGTTGCATAAACAAACCCTGTAAATGTATTTGTACAAGGTTTAAAAGGTTTTACAAAGTTTAAAAACATTAAATTGAGCTTTGTGTATTTTTCCTTAGAAAGATAATTTAGAACATAAAAAGCAAGATTATATAGCACAACATGTTGCATTTTAAGTAAAGTATGAAAATGTGGCAAAGATTTTCAATATTATTCATTTCGAATAATAGCACGTTTTTGGTTTTAAAATTCTTTGTAATCCTATTAACTTATGCAATAAATGTGAAGCAATGTTATTTTTAACAAAGTAGTCACAAAAATCAGGGGGAAAAGAATGAAACATATGCCTTGAATGCTTTTGAAGCTACTGTGAGAACATGAAGTCGAAATTATGAGCTAGCAGCCAACATGAGAAAACACAAGCTTCTTCTCTGCATGTAGTCAGTGATTTGTGAACAACAATTACTAAGTAGAGAAAATGAGGGGAAAACACAGGGCTCAGCCAGGTGTTACCTTACCTCAGTGATTTACTCTGCTATTTGATCAATGATGAGAACAAAATCACCCATATCCTCAGGAAGCCGTGAATGTTTCAAGGCAGCTGTGAAAGCACCTGGCTACTTGTCCGACACAAAGACTGCGTCCATTAAGGAAGAATCAAGATTTATTTCTATGGGCTTGAACCAGAAACAATGGCTGTGAATTTGCTGTTGCTTTGCATTATTTCTTTAATGAGAGAACAAAAGCCGTTTTGCAGCCCCATTGTAGTGAACTGGCAGGAATACCAGCATCTCCCTGAACTACTGTGACAGAATCATTCAGCATTCCCTTCAGCAGCCAGCAGTATGTGCACTTTCTACCTTTCTGTACCTTCTGGAATATATATATCATATATATGGAGTATATATCACAGAAGGAATATCATATATATATTTATAATGTGTGTGTATAAATTATTTTCCCTTTAAACTATTTTCATAAATTATAAATAATAGTTATTCATACACATATATACATATTGTATTATGTATATAGCTTCCACTCCCAAAAAGCAATAGAGATAAAAATACAAAAATGCACATTTTAAACAGATTTTACAGCTGGAGTGTATAGTAAACATTATATAGAACCCTAGGGTAAGCTGTGATATCCTACAAAATCTATGGAACCCAGCAAAATTTCACCCAGTAGAATTTTACTGATCAAGATAGGAAAAGGAGATAACAGTTCATGGGATGGAGGACCTACGAGGGTGATGAGAATGGGCTTAAAATTAGTGAAAAGGTAATTGATACTGGGGCATTTTCAACCAACCATCAAATCATTCAGAATATTTTTGTTTTTGTTTCCCAGTCTAAATAATTTTTTAAATGAAACTTAAATAATGGGAAATATTGAAAATCCAAGAAATGAACCTAAGGTAGCTTTTAATGTTACACAATAGAATCACAGCATAATGTATTTTATTTTTTAAATTAATACTGTATGTTCAAACTCTCATCATTTTGAAATAACCTTTCCTTATTTTCTGGCATTACTATTATCATTATTATAATTATCATTTTTGTACTTTTTTACATTCTACTTTCATATTATGTGTGTGTATGTGTGTGTGTCTGTGTATATATATGGCATCACATATAGGATTTGGGGGTATTTGCTATTTACAAAAAAAATGGAATCATGTCACACATATTGTGTTGTAACTTGTTTTTGACACTTTACATATTATGCTTATTTTTGTATGCCTATATATACATACTTTTTTAAATGTATTGATTTCTTTTGTTTCTAAACTTTTTACAAAATACAACAATAAAATTTCCATGTAAAGCTTTATCCACTCATAGTAAAATATTTTAAAGATTTGTATCTCTATAAGCTTCATTACTTGGCTGCTTCCTTTCCATAATATTAGTTAAAATGATTTTAATCATCTACTTATTAATGACTTATCTAATTATTTTAATATAATTTTCACCTTTAAAATAGCTTTTCAATTAGCTCTTTTTTTTTTCCTGTACCTGGAACATGATGCAAACTTTTTGTTGAAGAAATCAGAAATCAGCTGAGGTCCAGAAGTTACAAACCATATTCAAATATAACTAGGATATTTCTACATTTAAAACCTATTTTAAAATTGTCGTATGTAATTTGTATAATTGTACAGATCAAATAATAATACTTCTGCCTGGAAGAATTACTAGAAACCAATGTTCTTGATTTTAATATAAACAGATGTTATGAATGAGGAATTTGTTCAATGTTCAGATGAGGTAGGCCGAATGATTGATTTTTCTTTATGGCCAGGCCAACTTTCTGAGATTTGGGAAAATAGCCTATGTTAAATTCCTAGAAAGTACTGGTACAACATATATTCTTTTTACTGAAACATGACAAGTAATAATAAGGTCAGAAGAATCTCAGAGTGGTGCAATTTGAGGATACATTTTTCCTCATATTTCAAAGAAACTGAATTTTACAGAATCTGTCATATAAGCAGTTTTTCAAATGCGTCTGGAACTAAATAATAGTCAGTAGATGTGTATGGTGTAAATTACTGAAAACAGCAGCTAAAGACAAGCTTAACAGTGAACATGTTAAATCACAGTCATAAGACTTATCAAAGAGAAATTAAAAAGACACAGATTATCCTGACAACCTTAAAGATAACTTGTCCAGTCTTACTCTCCGTAATTAAGTGCTGACAGTGCTGTGGCATTTTGATTCATCATTAGTACAGTGAATTTTCACTCTGGTCGATACAGATAGAGTTTTCTGTGCAAATATTTTCACAATTCTTCCACTAATGTCTTGTCAAGCTACCAGCATCTCACTGGCATGGCAAAAGGAAGTAGGAAGAGTGAACAAGTAATTTTATACTCATTGACCAACCTCTCCCCATTTTGCTCCCAACTACCCTCTCCAGACTCTGGTAATCATTGTTCTACTCTCTAATTCTAAGAGATCAACTTTTTTAGATTACAAACATGAATGAGATCTTATGGCATTTGTCCTGTGCTGGGTTTATATCACTTAAGATAATATCTGGGTCCATGCATGTTGTTACAAATGACAGGATTTTGTTATTTTTATCAGTGAGTATTGTATCATTGTGTAGATAGAGATTAATATACAAAATATATAAGGAGCTTAACTCAACAATGTAGTAATAATGACCCAAATAATCCAATTGTTAAATGGGCAAAGTATCTGAATAGATATTTCTGAAGAGAAGACATACAAATAGCCAACCTATATATGGAAAACAGGTTGATTCAATCTCTTGGCAATTGTGAATAGTATTCCAATGAACATCAGGGTACATAAATTTGTAACATATGAATTTCATTTCCTTTGGCTATTTACCCAGTACTGGAATTGCTGGAAATATCTCCATCTATTTCCAGCCAACTGATTTTCAAAAAAGACACCAAGAACAAAGACTGGAGAAAGGTCAATCTCTTCAATATATGACACTGCTGGAAAACAAAATATCCACATGCAGAAGAATGAAACTAGATCCCTGTCTCTCACCACTTAACAAAGTCAACTTAAAATGGATTAAAGACATGAATGTAAGATGTGAAACTATGAACCTACTAGAAGAGAACATAGAGAAAAGACTTCAAGACATTAGTCTAGGAAAGGAATTTTTGGATAAAACTGCAAAATCCCAGGCAACAAAAACAAAACTAAACAAATGGGATTATGTCAAACTAAAAAGCTCTGCACAGCAAAGGAAATAATCAACAGAATGTAGAAAAAACCTGCAGTAATGGAGAAAATGTTTGTAAACTATGAGTATGAAAGAGATTAATATACAAAATATATAAGGAGCTTAACTCAACAATGTAGTAATAATGACCCAAATAATCCAATTGTTAAATGGGCAAAGTATCTGAATAGATATTTCTGAAGAGAAGACATACAAATAGCCAACCTATATATGGAAGAAAATATTAAACATCATTAATCATCAGGTAAATGCAAATCTAAACCACAATGAGGTATTACCTTACCCAAGTTAGAACAGCTCTTATGAAAAAGACAAAGAGTAACAAATGATTGCAAGGATATAGAAAAGGGGGAACTCTTACACAGTATTGGTGGGAATGTAAATTAATACAGCCATTATGGAAAGCTGTATGGAGATTCTTCAAAAAATTAAAAATAAAACTACTGTATACCTTTCTTACATAAGGTCATTTGTGCTTACTTTGGGCACACCAGATAATCCAGGCTAATTCCCCACCTCAGAATTCTTAATAAAATCTGCAAAGCCTCTTTGCTATAAAAAAAAAAAAAAAAATCACAGATTCTGGGAATTACGATATGATATTTCAGAGCTATTACTCATTTTATTACAGCTGTTATATTGGTTTAACATACTACAATGTTATTTTCAAATTCAGAAAGAAAAAAAAAGGAAGAACATAAAGTAGTAACGGGCTGCATATAAGTCTCACATGTATATTTCAAACTCATAACTAGGTTTCAACCACATGGAGGAAATAGATAACAATGTATATTACCATTAAATTCTGATTACAAGAAAAAAACATAAAAACAAAAGCACATGAGACAGATATTCTTAGGAACTATTGTGATATCTAAAGCACAAAACATTTAAGGAACATTTCCAAAACAAAATATAGGCCAGAAGTATTTTGAAGCATGTTCTCAGGTTTCAAAAAATGTCAATTGACGCGATAAACATGTATCACATCTACAGAATTTCACAGGTAAAATTATCGTGTTTGATTATACTGTTTCCTTCCTGAGCATACACAGAAAGAAACACTGTCCTGTGTTTTTGCTTTGCAATTATACCCATTAGTTCATTAATAAAGAGAAAGGAAAAAATTATATAGTGTTAAAATTTTGTTCTGGTTTGTACTTTCTGGTCTGTATTATTTATTTTATTTTAGTATTATTCTTTACTGACATTTCATTGTGTTTTTTTAAATATATTTCCATTAAAACACACCTACACACACACACAACCCTTTCCTAAAAGAGGCACAAGGAAGAAAATAAAAGAAAAATGTAAAGAAATAAGGCAGTAAAAAGCATTTTAAAAAGTAAATGAAGAAAGAAAAGAGTAAAGAAGGAAGGCAGGGGCATAGAAGAGAAAAAAAGGAGAGAGAAGAAAAGAGGATGAGAGATGAAGGAAGGTGAAAGAGTTAATTCTATTTATGCTGAAAGTTAGAACCTAGGACCTAGTTGGAAGTTACAGGAAGACAGTGATTCCATATGAAGTCTTTTCAAACAACTAGAGGTTTACAAAAAGGAATGGGTAGCCTTGTAGTATAAGATACTCATTAATGCTGGAGCAAAAAATGGATAATAAGTTATCAAAGAGTGTCAAGGGATTTTCTGGATTGCTGGAAAAAATATATTAAATAGCTTATAAGGTCTATCTTCATACTAAGATTCTCTTGTGTAGTAATCACTATTAAGATTTTCATTGTCACAGCATGTGTATAGGAGTGTGCTCTCACTCTTTGTCTATCTCACTTTCTCACATAAGCATGCATGCACACACACAGTGAGCACGTGCACATGCGCACACCCCGATAGGTAAACCTTAATAGATCTAGAATGCTTATAGATGACTGAGAATTAGCATTATTTAATGCAGTTTTAGAAACATAACTTTATAATCCATAAGTATTAAAATTTCAAAATAATGCATATTTGTATTTATCCATAGTGTAAATTTGAATAATAGTATTAGGAAAATTTAAAAATAACATTTTCAAAGGCAACAAGGATATTTGTGACATTGTTTTATTTCTTGTTTTAATTTTGAGCATAGATTCTAATTTTGAACTTACTACACTAAATTGGAATTCATTTTAGGAGAAAATGTAAAAAATGTAATTTTTCAATTCTTTCTCAGCACTTTGATTTAATATTAAAATTTATCTTCACATCTCTTCATTAAACAATTGCTCAACTCCTGTGATATTTAGCATTCTTATCTTTAAAATAAAGACAATTACCATTCCATTGATTTATGAGATTGAAATAAGATAAATATACATGGTATAAAATAAATATTTAATAAAAATATTGTCTAGAGTGCAAAATAGCTAACTAAGACTAATTTATGATTCCTTCAGGTATCTCCACGTAAGCATAAAAAAAAAAAAACACTCATCTAATTGTGAATGAGGCCTCTGTTGTTAACTTATTCCGCTGTATTTTTTTTTTTTCTTCAAATTTTTGTTACATAGTGTTTGGAAACCTATTGGAAATGTAGTCATCAAAAAGGTTTATATTTAAAGCCATTTCAGCAGTCTATTCAACAATCTTTTTCTTGAAGGTCAAAGCTAAGATTTTGAAGACTTAAATAAAAATGTATATCAGAAATAAAATTCTGCTGAAAACTATCCTGAATACGTAATTCTTACTCAGGGAATATTGCTTGAGCCTTCAAGTTATTCCATCAGCCTCTGATCTGACAAACTCTAGATTTTATTTTCCTGCTTTTTTTCCCCTGACTTTTTAGCATCAGAGATAAAAATCAATAGCTGCTCTTCTGTGTCCTAAAATCAGTTTTTCTCATATGGAAAATAAATGTATATGCTATATTTTCTGCTTTGTATTCATTAGTTCAAGAGTGTTACCACCATATATCAGACTCAAATGTTATATAATCCTGGATTATTAAGAAAAAAATCATTCAATATATTCAAAACTATTTAGCTTTCATATATGGAAGCCTCATTTTAAAATAAAATTCTGTATACCGTTGGCCTCTGTGAACACAAAATCCAGCATTTGGGGGTGTATATTGACCTGTAAATTGTTTCTGTCATCCTCTCCTCCAATTCATTAACCATTTAAAGTGTGTGCTTAATATATATTGATTCAGTTCTTGCATAGTATGTCTCAGAATATCCAAGTTATATGAAGCAGTTTTCTTAATAAAAATTTAACAAAATAAAAAATTTGTGCATGAAATGTGAAAACTCTAATAGGAAAGTATTGTAAACTTCAACATTAGAGGAATGATTTCATTAAGTATGCAGAATGGAGTATTTTAGCAATTAAAATAATAATGACAGATACTATTTCAAAATATGGAATTGGATTTAATATGCATTGTTAAAAATAGAATTATGTAAAATTATGTACATTTTATAGCTATGTAAAATATGTATATTAACATATGAAAGGACTGTGCAAAAGCAAAGAGAGTTTAGGGTTTAGCATATTTGGACCCTGAAATCCATTTTTATTTATTATTGTTTTATAAAAGTATAGGATGGAACTCATAAAATTTAGGTGATGTAGGTGTACTATTAATTGCCCACTGGAGAACTGTATAATAGAAAAATAGTACCTATATTTTTCGCAATAGTCATTCTGTTATGCTGTGGCTATAATTGAATTTCTTTTAAGTTTTGCGAGGATTATAGTGCTGACCTTGAGTGCTAAGTCATTATGAAGCAAATGTAAAACACTAGTAATATTGCTTTAGACATTGTACATTAAACTGAAAATTAACCATAAGATTGTATACATGAAGATGACATTTTCAAAAATTGTAATGAATTGATATGTTTCAATCAACTTCTAATGTGTATGATTTCCCTTTAAAGTTATAATTTATCCATAAAGCACGATGTAATACATTATTACACTATAATTGAAGAACGTTAATGCAGCTTCCAACAGGGACAAATTTATTAAAGGTGGTTTATTAAGAGCAAATGTGTCTTAATTTATATGGTAAATTACCTGAGCACTTTTTCTGTTCCTTTTTTAATGAATCGATTGAGATTTAATTACCGAAGTTGAATTAGATACAACTTTATGTAATAATATTTTCATTTAAATATTCTTCATTTGTTATGCCAAAAATAGTACATATGGTTGCAACATAAAGAACATATCTCAAAAACTTCTGTTTTCTTTTGAATCACTAAATTGTCTTCTTTGGTTACCCAAGAGCAGTCTCTCTGTTTAATGTAATAGTGAGAAGGAATTCACTAAATACATACTCTTTTTCCATTCATTTTATTCCTTGTCAACATAAAAGTATAATATTTTGGCCTGAAGCTCATAAATTCTTTTTTTATTTTTAATTGATGCATAAAAATGGTATATATTTTTAGGGTACAGTGTAATATTTTGATACATGAATATACTGTGTAGTGATGAAATCAAGGTAATTAACATATGCATCCCCCCACACATTTATTTTTTTGTTTGAAACATTCAAAATCCTGTCTTCTAGCTATTTAAAAATATACAATAGCTTATTAGCTATAGTCACCTACAGTGCTGTAGAACACTAGAAGTTATTCCTTTTACCTAGCTGTCATTTGGTATTGTTTAGCTAACTTTTCTTTATCCACTTCCCTCCCCTTCCCAGCTTCTAGTAACCATTATTCTGTGCTCTACAATAAGATCAAATATTTTAGCTTTCACAGATGAGTAAGAACATGCAGTACTTATCTTTCTGTGACTTACATATTTCATTTAACATAATGGCCTCCAGGCTCATCCATGTTGCCATAAATGACAGAAATTCATTCTTTTTAACAGTGAAATAGTATTCCATTGTGTGTGTATTACACATTTTCATTATTCATCTGTTGATGGAAACTTTGATTGCTTCCATATCTTGGCTATGGTGAATACTGCTGCAATAAACATGATGTGGGGGGCTTAGGGTTGGGGGATATCTTCAGCATACTAATTTCATCTCCTCTCGATATATACCCAGTAGCAGGATATCTGGATCATATGATAGTTCTATTGTTAGTTTTTGAAAAGCCTCCGTACTATTTTTCATAATGACTGCACTAATTTACATTCCCTCTGGCAGTGGATGAGTTCCATTTTCTCTATATCCTTACCAGCACTGGTTATTTATTTTCTTTTTGATAATAGCTATCCAAATGGAGTGAGATGATAGTTCATTGTAAATTTGATTTACGTTTTCCTGGTGATTAGTGATGGTGAGCATTTTTTATATATCTATTAGTTGTTTGTATGTCTTCTTTTCAGAAATGTCTACTTAGATCCTTTGCCCATTGTTAAATAGGATTATTTGTTTTTTGTTGTTGAGTGTTTTGAGTTCCTTGTACAGTCTTGATATTAATCCATTGTTGAATGATTAGTATGCAAATATCTTCTCTTGTTCTACAGGTGTTTGTTGACTCTGTTGATTGTTTTCTTTGCTATGCAGAAGCTTTTAGTTTGATACAATCTCATCTATTTTTGCCTTTGTTTTTGTTACCTGTGCTTTTGAGACCTCTTCATAAAATGATTACCTGGACTAATGTCCTGAGGCATTCCCCTAGTGTTTTCTTCAAGCAGTTTTATATTTTTGAGTGTTGCATTTAAGTCTTTAACCCATTTGCACTGATTTTTGTATATGGTGAGAGATTGGTATCTAGTTTCATTTTCTGCATGTGGATGTACAGTTTTCTCAGCACCATTTATTGAAAAGTTGCCAAAAACATATATTGAGGAAAGGAATGTATGTTTTTGGCATCTTTGCCAAAAATCAGCTGGCTACAAATGCATAGGTTTATTTCTGTACTCTCTATTCCGTCACATTGGTTTTTAAATGTGTTTCTATGACAGAACCATGCTGCTTCGGTTACTATATCTTTGTTATATATTTTAAAGTCAGGCAATGTGATGCCTCCAGCTTTTTGTTTTGTTTTGTTTTTCCCTCAAAACTGCTTCAGTTATTTTGGATCTTCTTTGTTTCCATATACATTTTAGGATTTGTTTTTTCTATTTCTGTAAAGATTGTAATTGTTATTTTGATAGGGGAGGTATGGAATCTAGATTGCTTTGGGTGGTATGGTAATTTAACAATACTAATTATTTGAATCCATGAGCATAGCATGTCTTTACATTGATTTGTTTCCTCTTAAACACTGTTTTATAGTTTTTAAAACTATATGAACTATAATATTTAAAACTATATGAAACGCTGTTTCATCACTGTTTTATAGTTTTTATTATAGAGATTTTTCATCACCTTGGTTAAATGTATTCCTAGATATTGTATTTATTTATTGTTGCAGCTGTTTTAAATGGGATTGCTTTGTTGATTTTTTTCAGCACATTTATGACTGTTGGATAGAAATGCTACTGATTTTTGTACGTTGATTTTGTATCCTGCAACTTTTCTGAATTTGTTTATTAATTCTAAGAGTTTTTTTGGTAGAGTCTTTACGTTTTTCTATATATAAGATCACGTCATCCTCAATTAGCGAGAATTTTACTTCCTCCTTTCCAGTTTAATTACCTTCTCTTTCTTTCTCTTGTTTAACTGTTCTGGCTAGGAATTGCAGTTCTAAAATAAATAAGAGTGGCAAAAGTAAACGTCCTTGTATTATTTCAGTTCTTAAAGGAAAATCTTTCAACTTTTCCCCATTCAGTATGATGTTGGCTGTGTATTTGTCATATATGGCCTTTATTGTGTTGAGATACATTCCTTCTATACCTAATTTGTAGAAAGTCTATATAATAAAGAGATGTTGATTTTTATCAATTTTTTTTTGCATCTGTTGAGATAATTATATTTTTGTCCTTCATTCTGTTGATATGATAGTTAAGAATTGGTATTAGTTCTTCTTTAACAGGGTGGTACAATTCACCAGTGAAGCCATTGTTCCTGGTCTTTTCTCTGTTGGGAGACTTTTTATTACTGGTTCTATCATGTTACTCATTATTGGTCTGTTCAGATTTTCTGTTTCATCACTATTAAACCTTGGTAGTTTGTATGTGTTGAAGAATGTATTCATTTCCCCTAGGTTTTGAATTTGTTGGCATTTTGTGGTTTGTAACAGTCTCTAATGATCCTTTGTATTCTTGTGGTATCAGTTATAATGTTTTCTTTTTGTTTCTGGTTTTATTTATTTGGGTGTTCTTTCTCTTTTTGATTTCTTTCCTGATTTGTTTATTTGGTAACTCAGAAGCATGTTGTTTAATTTCCACGTTTGTGTATTTTTTGAGGTTCATCTTACTGATTTCTAGTTTTATTCTATTGTGATCAGAAAAGGCACTTGATATTATTTCAATTTTTGTAAACTTGTTGAGACTTGTTTTGCGGCCTAACATGTGGTCTATCCTGGAGAATGTTCCATGTGTATGAGAAGAATGTTTATTCTGCAGCTGTTGGATGAAATGTTATGCAACTATTAGTTAGGTCCATTTGGTCTACAGTGCTATTTAAATCCAATATTACTGTTTTGATTTTCTGTCTAGATAAGCTGTCTGATGCTGAGAGTAGGGTGTTGAAGTCCCCAACTGCTATTGTACTGGGGTCTATCTTTCTCTTTAGAGCTAATATTTGCTTTATATATCTGGTTGCTACAGTGTTGCGTGCAGATATATTTACAGTTGTTACATCCTCTTGCTGACTTGATTCTTTCATCATTATATAAATGTCTCTTTAAAGTTTCTGACATAAAGTCTATTTTACCTGATGCAAGTATAGCTATTCTTGCTTATTTTTGGCTTGCATTTGCATGGAATGTCTTTTTCCATTACTTCACTTTCAGTCTATTTGTGTCTTTACAGTGAAATGAGTTTCTTGTAAACAGTACATAGTTGGGTCTTGTTTTTTTAAGTAGTCTTGTTGTGTCTCTACAGTCTATAGTTAGGGCTTATTTTAAATAGTGAAATATCTGAGTGCTTTTTCTTATATACCACATTATTTCTGTTTTAGCTCACATGACAAACTTTTATTTCCTAGTGACTTCTGTAATTATCTCTTGTTTTAAGAACATATTCTAGTCCAAATATGTTCCCATTGAACAGCCAGAAAGAATTTTAAATATAGTTTCTAAAGACCTTATTTCCTTAGAAAAACCAAACTTGTCATTCTTTCAAATTTAAGAAAATACTTTGTCCTTAGAACAAAAAAGCAGCTTTCAGAAATAAAATGCCAAACTTTTAATACTTAAGACTTTCCTAGAAATTGAAAGTATGACAGAATCAATTTTTCAAATCTAATTCTCACCTGTGATTGGTACATTTAAGTAGATTTCTGAAAATGAATTGGAAAGATATAATGAGTTCATAATGTAACTTCTAACTTGGAGTTTTTATTTACCTTAATATAGCTGACATTTTTTATATTTTTTCTCCCACAGGAGGAAAAAATCTAGTTCTCAATAACAACATAATTGCTCATTTGATTTATACTTTAATATGTATATATAACAGCTTCAAAATTATAATACTAATACTAACATCATCAACAATATCATTATTAAAACAGTTTAATAATTTTTAAATAAGAAAATAGTTTTTCTTGTTTAATTATTAAAGCACATCCCATTGATATTTTTGTTAAATCAGTGTGTTTAAAGCTATGTTTAACAGTTCCCTCTTGGAGGCTATGTCTTCAATTCTATACAGTATTCTTCATTTTATGATTCTGTTAATTTTTCAAAATTGTTCTTAAAATTATTTTTAATCACTTATAATATTTTTACAAAGTAAATTTGCAAAGCAAATATATATTCACAGATGTCCAGTTTCTAACCTTGTAGTGTTTATCCTATTGTCTTTCACCCCCTAAGGGCAACCATTATAATTATTTGTTCTTCTTAGGTTTATCCTTACATCGTTTTTATACATTTTTCTTCACCTTACTTTCTTCAGTTAAAAATATATTCTGAAATAACTCTATTCTAGTGCTTATAGATAGCCATAATTCCTTTTTACAACTTCATAATTCTCTAGAGGATGTAGCGTAGTTTTTCAACCACTCCCTTATTGATGGGCATTTAGATTGTTACAACCTTTAGAAATAAATCTCCAGGAATAGTATCGTAAATATGTCACTTCGTGTTGTGCAGTGTATCTCTGAGAGAGATTCCAAAAAGCCAAAGTGTAAATGAATACATAATGTTTGCTTTAAATCTTGAAGCTTCCCTCCATAAGAGTTGTATCATTTTGCATTACCACCAACAATGTGGTACAGTGTTGCATCCTAGAGCCTAGCCCACAGAGTGTCTTACCAAATTTTGGTTTTTGCATTTTTTTTTTTGCCAATCTGTTATGTGAGAAATGGCATCTCTGTGTGTTTTAATTTGGATTTTATTTTTTCTGAATGATTGTTGACTTCTATGGCAAACACTGCTGTTTTTTTTTTTAATTAGAATACTTAAAAAGTATTTTCTAAAAGGTGCAAAGAATCTGAGATATATATATTTTAGTTATATATTGGAAGCTTAACACGGATTATTTTAATTTAGAATTATAATATATAGGAAAATAAAAAGACATGATTCTGAAAGTAACTTCTAAAGTTAAATATTTTAATTTTATTCAGTGTCACAGAAACTATGCAAAAGAAATAATCCTCACATTCATAAACAATCATTTATTGCAATTATAAAGATTATAATATAAACTTTTATGAAGCCTTAAAATGTCTACGGGAAAGGGAGAAGCCTGTAAATGATCTTGCAATTTCAGAGTTTGTTTATTCCTACAGTAGATTAATATTTGATAAAACATAAGAGCCAAGTGTATTGTATTTCATGTTATAGCTGAAGACCAAAACCATTATAAAGAAAACTATCCTCCCCTAATAATACCAAAGATGATGAGTTCTGGCCCTTATTCTTGGAATATCTGAGTTTTTCCTGTGTTCGCTAAGAGTGTTCCTCAATGTATTTAATGCCTTATTTGGATTGAATAGAGCATATCCTAAGGCTCTCTTATTAATCTGCCTTAAATAAATGGTGTCCTCTTCAACAAGAATTTTATTTTCCTTGGAAGAGAAAATATTAAGGAAGGTTAATGGAAAATGATTCCTGCCAATTAATTCTTAGTTATTTTCTTTCCTTTCAGCACCTTCCCTGATAGGTGTGGTAAGGAAGGACTGGGCATCCCAAAATAGCATTGCCCTATCATGGCAAGCACCTGCTTTTTCCAATGGAGCCATTCTGGACTACGAGATCAAGTACTATGAGAAAGTAGGTCTTATTTGGAGCTTCCTATAAAACTACACATATACGCATATATATGTATATATTAAGCATGTCGTTATACTGTATTATTTTATTTTAAACCCTGTTCTTCTTTGGCCTAACCTCATACCTTCTGTTTCTTTGAATCCTCTCTAACTTACTATTCTGCTTGTAACTTATTAATTAATTTATCTTGTTTTGTGTCAGATTAAAGTAGAAAATGTAAGATGTTCATTTCTATCATGACCTACTCTAGAGAGTTTTATAATATTGTAAGAAGTAGTAACTTCTTCAATTTATTCAATTTATAGTTTGGTTACTACTATATTGTTTCTAAAATTCAGTTGGGAAGAAGTTTTAGTATTGAATTACTATAACCTGAAGTGGGTTTTTGTAGCACATATCCTTTGCCAGGGAGTTTAAAGTTACAGTCGGCCATAATTTGGAAAGCATTATTTAAGGCATAAATGGAAATAGCATATAAATGAAACACTTTCTTTACATTCAGGTTAGCTATTTCATTTTATAAGAAGCTAGCAAGATAAATTCAGTTGACAAATCCTTATTTATAATAATGGAACCCTTATTTCCATTTTTGTCATACAATTAGTATATTTCCCCAAGTATATACTTTATTCCCTTTATTATATTCATGTTCTTTATGCATCTTTCTCTCATTCCTCACCATTATGATATTCTTGGCATAAATATTACAGCAGACCACATAGTCAATTCTGATATGTCTTATTGTGTTAATACTACTTCTAGAAATTTGCAAAGGGAATGTTAAATAAAAATTTTAGTGAAAAAATTATATGTAATATCCAGTGGTATATTACAGTGAGAAGGAACATCTTGCATTTCTGTACCTTACTAGAAGCAAAGGAAATCATAAAGGAATTTAGTCTTCCTCTGAAGAAATTGAGGGCAAGAGGAGAAATAGAACTCCACTTTCTTAGTTTGTTTTCTGGTGCTATAACAGAATACCACAGATGGAGTAATTTATAATAAACAGAAATTTATTGACTTATGGTTCTGGAGACTAAGAAGTCTGAGATTGAGGTCCCAGCATCTGGAAAGGAACTTCTTGGTTAGTCATCCCATTGTGGGAGGGCAAGGCCAGGGTGACAGAGAAGCAAAAGGAAGCCAAACTCATCCTTTTATTAGGAGCTTACCTCTGCAATATGAAACCGACACCCATGGTGACACCAGTCCTGCAAATGAAGCCATAACCTTCATGGCCTAATTACCTCTTAAAGGTTCCATCTCTTGATACTGTTATAATGGCAATCAAATTAAAACATAAGCTTGGCGGGGACATTCAAACCATAACACATAGCTTCCTCTATTCTGCTTCAGAGTAAATCTAGGTTTGATAATGGGAGAGGTAACTTAGTAGCATAGCTGTATCCATTTTTTGTTGCTCTAATAACTTCAGCATTATGTAGTCAATTAAAAACTGTCATTGTCTTTAAGTGACATAGATAAATCCATAGCCTAAGAAAGGACAAATTTATTGAGTTTAAATTGGAATACAGATTCTGCAAATTATCCTGGCTACTATGTGCTCAGAAATCTGCTGGGCTAGCCTTTCAAATGTTACAGCCTATAGCACACTGTCACAAGAAAACATATATTTTCTGTTGACTGGTTTAAATATATTTTCATACACTCAAAATTTATGACTATTTAACAAGCAATGCGCATATATATACAAGCAACTTTTCAGAATCAAAATATTTCTCTGTTTCGTAAGGGTTATATTTTACACACACAAAATCACTAATGTTATAATAGTTTATACCTTATATGTTTGAGGATGAAAATAACTTGCAATATTTCTAAGTTAGGATAAATCATACAGATTTAATAGAAAGAGAACCACATTCATCCAATCAAAATTTTCGAAATCAATATGATTCTAAAAGATAGTAATTAACATAATATTTATATTCATTCTTATATGTACAACATTTGGCTTTATTACATAGGTTTTATTTTAATGATGGAATAGGTAATGTTATAAAGGAGTTTATTTCGTAAGAAAATAGCAATAACCCACTACTAATGGATTAAACATGGAGTTGGAAGTCAAGGATTTCTAATTCATGTTCTGAGTCTGCCTCTCATTATGCTTATGGCCAGGAAAAACTCAATTAAGCCCCCTATGCCTCAGATTTCATATTCACAAAATGGAAATAAAGATATCAACCTTTTTGGCGGGTTGTAAAAATTAGGTATAAATAGACCTAAAGATGAATAAATCTAAGTTAGTATAAAAATCACTTGAGCAAGCATTAAGGAAATATTTGGCAAATAATACAACATAGAATCAGAAAATGATAGCATGAGAATTATGTACAAACTAAATAAAATAATTGTTCTTTCATATATAAATAGACAATATAGAAGCAACCAATCAAAAATGTTAGAATGCTAAAATCTTTCAGAGAGAACGTAAAATGATAGCATTGAAATTTTTACCTACTTTGACTTCAGATTCTAACTGTACATTTTACATATCTGTATCTATGACATGGTTTCTCATTCCAAGCAAAGATTTATAACTTATAACTATGGAAAATTGCAATAGAATTCAGTTTAAAGTGCTAATTTCTTTCTTTATTAGTAATCTAAATATTGTTCAGTAAGAAAAGATAAAAAAGAAATATATATATATATAAAAACATAATATCATTTTTGGGACACAAATATTCTCTCATATGTTTATATTTGTATATTATTATGTAAGTATAGAGAAATACAGAATAGAATAAGATGCACACTGGTCTGTTTCAAGTTTTGCCTATTTGGAAGAGTGAGGGAATGAGGTATTTGGACAGCAGCAGGGAAAACAGAGGGAGGTAGCTAGTATAGATAAATATGGATGAATGGATGGATCCTAAATAGCTTTAGTCTACGTCTTTACTAGTTGTCTGACCAAAAGCAGATCCAGAGACAAGTATTTGTATGCAAATGATTAAGCAAACTCCCAGGGGAACTGGCAAAAGAATGGGGCCATCAATACTGTGAAGGAAGGTGTCAATCAAACTGAGTGACAATGAAGGAAGCTCTGGATTCTAAACTATATCTCAGAGTTCTTCTTATGAAAACAAAGAATCTGGGCTTCTCTACTCTGGCTTTAGTCAGTTATTGGCTACAGCCTTTGGTGTAAGTACATATATGGTGTGCAAAAAAAATTCATAGGCACTTCTGGTTCTCTGCAGTGGCTCCAGTAGCCCGAGTTTAGGTTCTAAAGAAGGCTACAGGTACAAGCTCTTAAACACAAAACACATAAGCTGGCAAATGGAAACAGGAACATATAAAAGTAATCCAAGTTGATTTGCTGGAGCACTAACTATTAAAAAAGATAGCTAAATTCTTGAAGAACTATTGGAGAATTAATGCTTGGCTCATTGTACTGTTTATATACTCTTCAGTCTTTAATATTGGTGCCATGTTGTTAAAAAATTGCATTTCATTTCAATCAGTTATTCTGTATTGCTATACACATAATTGATCCACAAAATATCCATATTTACGCAATTCTTTGAGGAATTCATGCTGTTTAAAGTTTTTATTTCAAATGCATTTTTCTGTAAATTAGGAAATAAGTTAACCTGCTTGGAATGTGAAGTGTTTACAAATACCTGAGGTTAAACAACATAATATTGTTACCAGTGATCTTTGCTCAGAGAGTGATATATTAGAAAAAAAAAGCACTGATCTGAGTATTCAAATATTTGAGTTTGGCTCAGATCTCAACTTTCATAGTTCTGTTTTCTCATCTGTAAAATAAGAACCTAGAAAGATCTAGATCTAGGTAATCTTTTACAGTTCTAGCTATTGTCAAATGCTCATGTTTGTGTATGTACTGTTATATAGATAAACTATCTTAATGTTATCCCATCCCTCAGATAACTGTGGTTTTTCATTGAAATCTACTGAAATTACACACACACACACACACACACACACACACACACTCTTTAAAATTCCTCACCATAGAGAGCAGTATTCTTAACATCATAATTATATGTAGAAATTAAGACCCTGGCATTATTCTCTTTCTCTGTGTGTGTGTGTGATGTGTCTGAGTGTGTCTGTGGTATGTGTGTCTGCATGTTTGTTTATTAAGAGTGATATGTGAGAAAGAGAATATATTGCTTTGTGGGTTATAATTAGATATTCCTTAGTTAATTACATTCCCTAATTTTTAAGTCACTTTTCTTTTTCATGCTCAGTCATTTTCCTTTAACCCAAGTGAATATAACTTGACTATGAAAAAGCACTTTAAAATAATAAGGGAAATCAAGATAAGTTACAAAACTTTTTATTTTATTTTTTTACTTACTAATAATACTTTTCTCCAATAGGCTCTCCAGTAGTGTCCATTCTTTATAATGAGGGAACTAAGACATCACCTGCTCCCAACTTCTCAGTCTTCCCCTTTGAAACAGTCCAAACCCTCTTCTATACATATTGAAGAGCAAGCATACCCTTTGTCTTTGTTTGTTTTGTGATGCTATACCATAATATCTGAGACTGGGTAATTTACAAGAAACAGAAATTTATTTCTCACAGTTCTAGAGGCTGGGAAGATCAAGGTGCCAGTAGGTTTGGTGTCTGGTGAGGGCCCCCTTCCTCATTTCCAAGATGGCTCCTTGAATGCCATATCCTCCACAGGGGAGAAATGCTATTCCTCACCCAACAGAAGAGGAGAAAAGCAAAGAGAGGGGAAGGGGAGGGCCATACTTGCCTTTTCATAAAGCATCAATCCCACCAAGAAGGCGTAGCCTTCATGGCCTAATGATCTCTTAAGGGTTCCACCTATTAATACTGTTACAATGACAATTAAATTTCAAAATGAGGCCGGGCACGGTGGCTCATGCCTGTAATCCTAACACTTTGGGAAGACATTCCAATCATAGCACCCTTCTCTTACCTCTGTTCCCTTCTGTCCTTAACCTTTGTGTTCACATTCTTATTTTTCCTCCTGTGCCCTATTTTCCTTTCTCCTCCCTACTTTTCCCTCTTTCCTTCCCTTTTTTTCTCTGCCCAAGCAAGGTACACTTCCTTCTCTTGCTTCTTTGTTATTTCATTATTCTCTCAGTCCGTTTGGGCTACTATGATAAAAACTAATAAACTATGTGGCTTATAAACAAGAGACATTTATTTGCCATAGTTTTGGAGACCAGGAAGTTCAAGACCAAGGCGCCAGAAGCTTTGGCATCGGGTGAGGGCCTCTTCAGGTTCATAGACAGTGGTTTTCTCACGGTGTCCTCACATGGCAGAGGGGAAGGGAGTTCTCTGGGGTCTCTTTTATAAGAGCAGTAATCCCATTCATGAGGGCTCTACCCCTAATCATCTAATCACCTCCCAAAGACCTCACCTCCAAATACCATGGCCTTGGAAGTGATTATTTCAACATGAATTTTGGAAGGACATAAACATTCAGACTCTAACAGTTACATTTACCAAAATTAGTCTTAATCAGAGTTATTTATTTGTGGATCTGGACTCCCCCCAGTAGTTTACGAGTCCCTGAAGAAAAGAGGTGATTTCAACCCTCAATCCTTGCCTAACACAGCTATTTCCTTTCAATAACGTTCTAGCTAAATTAGTAAAATTCTCTCTTTGTTCAGAACTCATTCCCAGGAAATTAAGGTATCATGCAGCCACTGTAAAATTACTTCTAACAATTTTTTTTAAAGGCAGAAAAAAAAGAAAGAAAGCCAGCAAGATTTTCTGTTTCTACCTGTTCATAAGAAAGACCTATGTACATATGTCTATCAGCTGAGAGACCATTCTGTTAAGAACAAGAATGTAAGCTCATGAGGGCAAGGATTTATTTCGTTCACTTTCCTATCCTTAGTGCTCAGAGAGGCACGTAGATGGTAATTAATAGATACCGATTGTTGACCGATTATATGCCAGGTAATCTTTTAAGTTTTTTGCAAGGACTAACTGATTTACTCCTAACAACAAATGTTTGAGGAAAATAGTGTTATTCTTCCCATTTTACAGATGAAGAAACTAAGGCACAAGAAGGTTAAGTATCTTTACCAAAATCACACAGCCAGTAAGTGGGTGATAAAGCTGGCCATCCTACCTTACATCACAGCCGATGTCTCAGAAAGTCAGTGCTTCCTGCTGATGCTGATTTTCTAGGTTCCCTGAGGCCAAACACTTCATTACTCTCTCATGCCAATTTTGCATCTGCAAAATGGTAGGAATGAAGCATACCTATCTCACCAGGGTGTTGTACAGCTCCACTAATTGTCAACTGGTAGCTCATTTTGCAAACATGAATCCCCTCATAACAGTTCATTATTCTCACATCCAGTATTTTAAGACACCATGACTGTTAAAGTCTTTTTTTCTTAAAGAATTCTTGTTAATTTTTATCACAGTCAGCAGTTTTTAGATGTTAGGAAAACTCATCACGAAAAAGGTAGCATTTCTTATATCCAGATGGCCAATAATTATTTATATGAAACGATGAATTAATATAACCGGCACGTGTTTCACCTAGTTCACAGATTATAGAAAAACTATCTTTGCTTTTTAATTAAAAATAAATAATTTTGTGACACTGAGGACAGTGTATTATTAAAACTGTAAGGACATTTGTGGAAAGCTTTTCATTATGGGAAATATTTTTATCAATCAGGGAAGATTTAAAGTAGCCTCTTTTAAAACAAGGTTGAAATCTTCGTGTCTTTTCTGAAAGTCGCATACTCCTCAATATCACACTCTGCAGAGTAAGTCTTTTTTCTTCCTCCCTAATCCTCTTATTCTACTTTCTCAGTATAGTTTTTCCACAGATAACAACCTAATAATTATCCCTCATTTATCTCAAGATAGATAATCAGTGACATGCATCTTTGTATAAAAATATATGAAGCAATTATTGTAACAATAATCAACATAAGAAAGAAAAACAATCCTTCCTTCTTATATGCTACTCAATATATATTCCTCATTTTCTTTTGTTGTATTTCCTTTACTTAAGTGTTTGCCCAAGGGAGGAAGAGAATTTTATCTTTACTTCCAGGAAAGCTACTCTTACCTCCATCCATTATTTAGGTACAGACACACATCTTTGTTCTCTGCCTGTTCCTTCCCCGGTGACTATCTAATTCATACATTTTGTAAATATTAATGTAAACTATCATATAAAGTTAAATGTGGTTATTATACAAGGAACTAAGAAAAGGGAAGTGTATATGGATCACATGGGGATCTTGCTGAAATGCAGATTGTAATACATTTGATTGGGCAGATGAGTAGGGTCAGAGGTGGTAACATGAGATTTTGGATTCCTAGCAAACTCCTAGGTGATGCCAGCATTGCTCTGAGCTGTCACTCTCTAGAAGGCCTACTTCTCCTTCACCTCATTTAATCGAGTGTTGATAAAGGGGAAAATAATCTCAATACTCTCAACATAGATGTGAACTTACATGCTATGTCTCTATAACTGGCTAGCATCTCTGTAGATTTTACATGATTTATAGATGTTTTTGATCTGTAGATGTTACATGACATCAGAACCACAAGTATTAATCTGAAGCAAAATGCAGTGAATAAAGGCCCAAGTCAATTTTGGATACAATTCAGTGTTTATAATGGAATCAGCAGGTTCCTGAACTGGTAACTAATATTTTTATGGTTTTTTTTTTTCCCCCCGTAATTATTTGTTGCAGTGTCCACCACAGAGAAATTAGATGGGAGCATTCGGTACTAATTAAACAGCATTACCTGAAGGAAAATGGATAGCAAGGGAATTTACTGATACAAACACTCATTATAAAGGTTTTATATCCAATTTCCATGTTGTTCAGCAAACATCACATTCTCTGTGGAAGCTTGTCTGGCTTAGTAAGCCCAGGGAGGGCCATAGTGCCTACAGCAGAGATTCTTATAGTAGCAAGACTCTGACTGGGGCCAATACAGCATCCACAGCAGCATCTGTATGGTATACCCTTATCAAATAGGAAGAAATTAAAAATACATTTGACACCAACACTGCAGAGTCTGCAAACACATGACAATTACAAATATCTAGTAACTATACCTCTAAAGTGTCTCCGTCTCCTGTTTTATAAAACTTATTCTATCTTTGGTTTGGTTTGAAGAATGGATTTGTTTAAAACTATAGAAGCTGCATTTAGTGTATTAAAGATTTGTACATCCAAGAAAGGAAAAACTAAGGACCCTGAATAAACTTCATTTAAACTTTTGAATATGCTATAGGGGAAAAGAAACATCTTTCTTTTCCATCTCTAGGCTCATAACTGAGGTCCTTATGAAAAACCGATTAAGAAGAGACAAGCCTACAAATTTATTTAATGTAAGTTTTACATAGACCAGAAGCCTTCAGATATAGAGACCCAAAGAAATAGAGAAACCTATGTATTTTTATGCTTAGGTTTGAACAAAAGTGGACAGTTGTACAGAAGTGTGATTAAGCAAAGGGATACGATCCAATGGTAATAAAATCGGGGGGAGTCGCTTAACAAGACCTACTGTTCAGATTGTTTTTTATATATTTGTGTCTTTATAGATACGGATGTTCTTTCCTCTGGGCATAGGGACAGCACCTCTCGAATGAGGGGCTCTTGACATTCAGAGGAGGAGGGCAGGGGAAAGTCAAAGGGTGATCTTTCTACTTTTGCCGTTTGCTCAAATTCCAAGGTGCCGTATTTGGGGATAGCATGTTTTGAACCCCATCAATATCTACATTTAGAGACCGAAATAAAGGTTATGACTATCAAAAGTTTATGTTCTGGTTACAAGAAAACAAAACCCTCTTTACTACTGTTCAGAGGGCTGGAATTCTTTTGGTGATGTGGAATCATATTGTAGAATTTCAGTCCCAGCCTGATCTTGTGTACAACTAGGTAAGGCTACATAATTAATCCCACTTCTGCTAAATTGCCATATTTCAGTCAGTTCCAAGTTACACCTTTTAATTCAGTTTAAAATTCTAACCTCATATTCAGTTGCTTCCATGTTCCTAGTCATACATTTCTGAATTTGCTTCCTCGCCACTTTTCCTGAATTCCATGTCTTTATCTCTTTTTCGATGACGTTAGAATAAATAATCTAAGTTGTTTTCCAATTCTGAGCTTCCGTGACTGCAGAAGCTTATTTTCATTTTGTTATGCTTTGCTATGCAAGGTGATAGAAAAAAATCAAATAAGACTAAAAAATGAATGAGACATTTGATGTTTTCAGTGAAAATATGATATATATATATATAAATTTAAAATGACAGAGAAGTACATAAAAAGATAAGGATGAAACAGTAATTCAATTTCTTCAGCAATCTGGAAATCTACATATACTATCAAGTTTTGCATTTGTAAGAAAAGAGAAAAAATATAAAGCTGTTTTAAGTGATTATTTGCTTCTTAAAAATGTCCACTTTCTCTTAAAGAATCTGTACTGTTTGGAGGAAAGAAAATAATACAATGTGGGATATACTTGGGGAGTCCAGAGGTTATGTTATCTGCAATATTAAATTGTCAGAGATCACAATGTCCCCTTTAAGCATTTGGGCTAATACCTACCAAGAATCAATGTAGCTTGGGATTATTAGTATTTTTTTTTTTTTTTTTTAGAAAATGTCTTCTGGGGAGGAACAAGGACATACATTCAAAATTCCTCTAAATTTCTGCTCTAGTTTGGTGAAAATCAAAGAAACAAAACTCACAGACACCATTTTTAAAAAATGTAACAATTCACAGTGCAGGCAGCCTTCAAAAAACTCCTCCTCAAGCAATGAAAAATGTAAATATAATGTTTCTACTTTTGAAAGCCTGTAACCAAAAGGTGACTGAAGCAGGTCTCAACTGATAGGGGTTTATTTTGCCAAGGTTGAGGATGCGCCTGGGGAAAAAAATACAGCCATAGGAGCATCTGTGACTGAGTTTTTCCCAAAGAGGGTTTTGGGAACCTCAGTATTTACAGGGGAAAGAACAAGCAGGAGGGAGAAAAGGGGAAAGAGGGTAGGCAGTGAAGCAGATCGTTACATTCCTTTGAGGCTGTGATTAGCCCCAGTAAATCTACATTTTATGTGTGACAACAGGGAGTAAAGGAAAAAGTCAATTGTACGTTGTGTTGGTTAGTAAATCTACATTTTACATAAGATAAACTAAGCATGTGAAGAGGGTGCAACAGAAATGAGGCTATGCTACAAGGTTGTGAAATTACAGTTCTCTGTCTGGGAACTAAAGGAAAGCAGTTTTTTCATGGCTGACTTCCCAAGCTTTACCTTCCTTTCGGCATGGTGAGTTTGGGGTCCTGAGATTATTTTTTCTTTCACAAGCCAAAAGTACAAGGCAAGCATCTAATTTACCATCCCAAAATGATAAAGGACTAAATACCTAAAGATAAATCTTACTAGCTTTTAAATATAAATTTCAAGATATAGAGCTGCAACTAGATTATGTTATCTAACCCTTAGCAAATTTTTCCTTGATAACTGGCCTTACCAAAGAGTTGACTGAGTCATATTCCCTGGAGACAAATACAAGATTTGTTCATTTCAGATGCAATTAAAAATGCTACTATATTTGTGCCTATTCCTTACACAATCACTATTTGGGGCTACAAGTACAAACATATTTACCAAATCATATATTTACTTTTTTGCTTCTGATACTTCTGATACTCTACTGCTACTCCCTTCAATCTGAAAATCTTAGTAAGAAAATCTACATATTGAACAAAGATGCATTTATTTCTTCCAAGGATTTTGAAACCTATGAAAAACTGTGAAGTTTATATTAAGAAATTTCCTAAAAATGGTGAGGTAGCTTTTTACCGAGTGGCATTGTTTGACTCCATTTATCTTCAGGAACCAGAGTAGAGGAAACATATACAGAGGGTAAGGCAGAGTAGCAACTTACCTTAGTAGCTATCAGAAATTTAGTCGGGTTTCCTTATAGAGATATTCTCCTCCAAGAAATGCTTCTGTAAAAAGTGTATGTATATATGTGTGTGTGTGTGTGTGTAAACTGTGCGTTTTCAAGTACAATTATTATTAGGCTCCATAGCTTTCAAAATACTATATTATAAAGAAAATGCAATCTTTTAACAGGAATTTTCCTTAAGAAACATGCGAGCGGCTCTGTTCTCCTAATTTGACTTAATTTGCAGATTTTTACTACCAGAGGGAAAGTCTAACTTCCAAGATTTGTAGTATATTCAGCATTAGGAAGTGTGGCCTCTTGGATAAAGGGAACCCATGTTTATTTTAGGGCCAGGATCTGATTTTCTTGAATGAACCAGAAATAGAATAAAAAATGAGTTGGACGATAAAATGTTTGCACACTTCTAATCCTTGAAACAAGTTTTTGGTCTTGAATGTATAGAACAAAATCTTAATACTTCAAATGGATTATGAAAAAGACAAAAATAATACTAATATTTACTGAGTGCATTTCATTGATGTTGACTCATATTAAGATGAGCTAATTAGCTGCTAACCAATGGAGTAACACTGACCTCTACTTCATCATTATCAATTAGATTTTAGCCATCTGTCTAATAAGAAACTGTAATAAAAATATATTTTAATATTGATGGAACACTAAAAGTGGATAGACCATTGCAATTTCATTTTTCTTCTTTTTCTCATTTAATATTTGGTGGCTCTCTAACGGATTCACATTGACATTTTTGAAGTAAGGTATCTGTTAAATAGGAACAAAAATGTACTATAATTTAAAATAATAAACTGGTTTAAATCAAATTGAACTGCCTAGTTCTAATGTCAGCTGTGTCTCTAACTAGTTGTAGACCTTGAACAAGTCCTTAAACTTCTCTTTGCTTTGACTTCCGCTTATTTTTATGCTCCTTTTTAGCTACTGGAGAATCAAAGTAAGTAATTCTCTAGTCATCGTGGATTTTGACAGACCTATGTTAGAATTCAGGCTTTGACACTAATTAGCTGTGTGACCAAGCCTTCTATGGGTCTCACAGGCCAACCCTAGGATAATATGAGAGGAGACTGTGTCATGGTGTGAATAACAGAAGGTGGGTACTATTGAGGTCAATCGTGAGGACTGACCACCGTATCAGGCAGCTTGGCAGCATCTGTGGTACTTCAGTTTGACTTCAACAGAAATCTGTCGGGAAGAAATGAGATATACCTATTTAGAAATGCCCACGGTTTTTAAACAATGCTCTAGACAGTTCATTGATCTGACAATTTCCTTTTTTAGAATTTCCCTGCAAGACTGGACTGTGCTGTCCAAAATTCACCATGTTAACGTTAACTTTATACACACAACAGACCGTTTTTATTTCCAAATAATTGGGTCATATCATTTAAATAGCCAATGTAGGATTTTTCTGTCTCTAAAATAAAAAACGTAACTAATTTCTCAAGTAAGCAACTTTATGGGGGTATACACCCCCATTATAAAAGATAAACAGAACAACTTATCCCTTTGACTTCATATTCAGCGCTAAGAATTTATATCGTTTTGACACTCATAACACCTTAATAGTTCTGATAGGTAAAGTAGGCCAGATTCTATGAAAGCAAACTTCCTATTTCACACAAGGCTGAAACGACCTTTGTAAACAATGGACGTCTTCTCTCCCTGTATAATTATTCATAGAAACTAAAGATACATGGGCAAGTAGTTAATATTGTGTCAGTACTGAAAAATTCAATTTATAGAAGAGATTCTTAAACTGGATTATATAAACCAACAGAGAGCCTTCTTAGGTAATTAAAAAATAAAATATTTAAACTTTTCCTGAATCAATATTATGGTATCAAAAACAAATAAATGATGTGCCACATAGCTGTATAAGGAGCCATGGCAACATAAATAGATCAACTCATAGTATGGAACAATTAGCCACCAAAGTAACATGAATTTGTGTGTGAGAGAGAGAGTGAGAGATTTCAATCTTGAATATGCATCCTAGCACAACTTTTTCTTTGTTTTTCTTTCTCTTAAGTCAGGGTTTGGCTCTGTGAACCAGGATGAAGTGTAGAGCGAGAATCTTGCTTTGTTTCAGGAGCTGGTCTCAGATTCCTGGCCTCAAGAAACTCTCCTGTCTTAGCACTTTTTTTTTTTTTTTTCTTTAAAGGGACAGGGTCTTGCAGTGTTGTCCAGGCTGGAGTGCTGTGGCACAATGTCAGCTCACTGCAACCTCCAGCTCAAGTGATTCTCCCACCTCAGCTTCATGAGTAGCTGGAACTATAGGCACGTGCCACCACACACAGCTAAGTTTTTAGTTTTATGTAGAGACGGGGACCTCACTATGTTGCCCAGGCTGGTCGTGAACTTCTGGGCTCAAACAACCTTCCCACTTGGCCTCTCAAAGTACTGCAATCATAGGCATGAGTCACAGCGCCTAGCCTTTTTTAAAAATAATGTTTGGAAATAGGGTTGAGTTTTGAAATCGGAAATTAAATTGAGAAAGGCCATTTCCCAATATTTTTTTATGTAGATTTGATTAGTTAATATATTCAAATAGATATCTTAATAAAGGCATGGCTAAACACTGAGGCATTCCCCTGCTTCAACCAATTCTCTCAACTCTGTGATATTTGGCTCATCTTTTCTAATGGTTTATCAGTACACCTCTTTAAAAAGGAATTTCTTTTAGAAAATGCCTTTCTTTCTTAATTTAGATAGGTACTTAACACCCTCAAGAAATGCATCAAACCTTTAAAATTTAGAGGAAAAATAATTACTACAAAAGTGCTCTGGGACTTAAACTATTACAACAAAACTGTTTTAGCTTATTCCCACATAGTAAGCGATGTGTAGTAAGCTGCTTCATTTCCCGGCTCTACTATTATTATCCTCATTCCTCAAGGGTAGACTTAAGTGCCTTAGATTCTCAAATGAAAGGGAAAAAAACCTAAGTCTGTATTCTGCTTCAAATAACTAGAAACAATTATAAGGCTTCTTTGACCAGATATAATTTTTGCCTTGGAGAGTAAAGCAAAGCCCCTTGCAACAGCCATTATTAATGACACTGATATAATTACTATTTGAAAAAAGGAAATCTGCCCAGAAAAATCAATTACAAACCACCAAATGTTCCTTGGACTTTTCAGAGAGATTCTACGCCTGTTGTCCCTCATGACCTCTCCATTAAGAGACTGGTTGGCTATATTCCTAATGGTTGCCTTCAATTATTTAGAGAGGACTTCTAAGCTTTTGTATTTCATATTAAAATGGCCTGGAGAGCATTTCCTGATTGACTGACTTGCAGAACAGAGGGGTCACTCTGGGGAAAACAGAGTAACCTAGGTGGCTTTGCTCTACAAAGGTAACTCAGAGTCCTCTTCCATTAGGGCAGTTCATCATGCAAAAACATTGATGCTCATACAATGAAGCAAACAGTGTATGATGACTTCGCTTTCACTGAAAAATTACAGGAAAAAAACCAAATAGTTGAAAGAGTCATTAGGAGTAGTTATCTGTAATCTCAAGCGAGCTTGATTTGTGCAGCTGCATTTATCATCTCTTTTGTTTTTAACTTACCACATTCTACTTCTCTTAACATTATTCTCAACATTAGTGGATGAATGTCCTATTATAATCATGCAATATTAATTACTCTCCAGTTGTAAGAGATGTGTTGGTCTCTCATTCTGTCTTATCTATTCCTTTGACACCTTGAAGCTGATAAAATTTTCTAAAAGATATAGTTGAAGGCAAAATTAGAAATGAAGACAAACTTTATAAAATGGCAGAGGATATCCTAGGCAAGATACATGTTGAGATGAGGATATGAATTTGTGAAAGGACAAAACAAACTCAAACTGGTCCTGTGTAATGGTCACAGACTTGACCATATATATCCTTTGATTTAAAAATACTACCAGGTTTTAACAGTCTGTATCAGAAGAGCTTGTTAAAGCACTTGTCTTTGAATTCAGGCATGTGTTTGAAGCAAATCACAAAATGGACATTTCAAATCACAGTTCATGTAGCGTGTCTGATTTCTATTCCTTTGATAAATGAAATGATGAGTAACAAAGTATCTGTAGCACATTAAGCTCCCTGAAAAAAATTACTTCAATGAATTAAAACTCACAAACATGCCTGCATTCTGCATTCAGAACCATTGGTTGAATTTGTTTGTTGATTTAGTCAATTGTCTTTTAAAAAGCACTTGAATTTTTTTTTACTTGAGTTTTCCTTGAGAAAAAAAATCTAGTTTTCTAATTATGGAGTCATATAGTTTGTTGTCAAAATAAATGTGTCTCCATTTCACCTAATTGTCAGAATTTTTTGGACCAATTTTTAGCCCAAGTATTATCATCTGTGGCATACGAAAATCTAAAACACCTACTTCTTTTTGTCATTACAAATCTACACCTCGCCTTGTACTAATACTTTGTTTTAATATAGAAAAAAAAGTAGAAAGAACAAAGACAGGGAAAGAAAGAGAAGAAACCAAAATGCGTTAAATACCCCTATGTGCCAGCTCCTGTGCTACATATTTTTGTGTCGGCCTGACAGCAGATCCAGAATGATTTCCTTCACACCCCTCTGTTTCCTAAAAATTAAATCCAAGACTTTTTTGCAATCTAAAGTTATATTAGAACTTAGAGTAAAATGAACTGCTATGATAAAAATCCTTTGTGGATAAAATTTTAAATAATTAAAGAGATGAAACATTTTCATTTTTGGATTAGGCACTAACCTATGATGGAGAGGTATTTAATATTAATAACTGTGACAAAATGAGAGGATAGGAGGATTCTAGGTAAAGGGAACACAAGTGTGAAAGCCCAAGGCAAGGAACTTGGCAAGTTGAAGGAAGAGACAGTGTACTGTGGCTTGAATATAGTAAGGAAGGAGAGATGAGGCTGAAACAGTGAGCAGAGGAAAGCAAAGTACACCATTTCTCTCTTCTTTCCCACATTTAACAAATATTTATTGCACATCTACCTGTGTAATGTTTAGCACTACAGATTCACGTTAGGAATGATACTAAAATTTTTAAACAGTAGCATTTATTTAAATATGCTTAAAATATAATTAACTCATTGAAAATTTATTTTCTTTCATGATTACAGAATATCTTTATATCTTTCATCAATATCATTTTAACTTTCAGTTATTTTTCCCCAATCCATCATTCAGGAAGCAAATCTAGAAAAAGTAACTATTTTATACATCTTACTCACTTCTTTCCCTTTTTTAAATGCTCAGATCAAGATAAGGCATTCACAAATGTCTTTAACATATTTATAATCATAAAATAATACATTTGATTCATAAATTTTATTTCTCAAAATATTAGTTTGGAATGAATCCAATACAAAATATAACACATTTCAAAAGTTAAAATGTTCCAGTCAGCATATGTTCTTGATGAAATATATTTCTTAAAATAATTATAGTCCTGGTATGTCTTTCATTTCATTTAACCATATATGTCTTTTGCTAAGTAAATATTTTGCAGAGACAAAAGAGAATTGTAAGTGACTGTACACCTTTCTCTGACCATGTTTGTCTCTCCCTGTTGGGTTGTAAGTCATTTTGGGAATATGATGTATCTTTGGCCTCCTTGGAGAAAAGCACTTTTCCTGACACAGTGTAATCATTCAATAAAAATTAGGGAATGAGTGATTGTATGAATGAATGATTTCTTACTCCTGAACTCCTACTTTTTCTTTTTTCAATGGAAAAAAAGTGCTGTGTCCAATAGTCTAACTAGAAAGTGATTTATTGGCTTACACAATAATGCCAGAGTAGGCATTTTGAAAGGCTCTTTCTTTACAAAGTGGGTAGGTATGTAAAGCAAACTCTTGATGGTAATTTTGTTCTTACAAAAGTTAAGGGAGAATTTCAAGGATTTGCCTCCTCTTCTCTTGTCAGAAAAAAATAAAATCTGAGCTTGGAGGAGAAAGACGGCTGTCAGTCTGATGTAGTGAGTTTTCTCTGAGAGCAAATTTCAAAGTGCTCTGAGAACACTGTTGTCAGGATCAGAGTGTTGGACCACCAGCTCGGAGGGAGAATTGATTCTGAGACTTTGGTGCTGAGCCAAGGTGCTGAAGGAAAACTGAAGTAGTACCATTCCAGCAGCATGCATTGGTTTCTTACAGACAAAGAAGTAAATCCTATCTAGAGAAAAGTTTTCAAAATATAAGACACAGACACCACAGATTATGATCAGGCAATAATATCACAATCAAAGACCACCAATTACAGGAAAAAAACAAAACATGAGTGAATGAGGAGAAACAATCTGCAACAGATTTAGAATCCCAAGGACTTGTGATGCATTAAAGAATCATACAGAAAACAACTACGTTTGAAATGTTTAAAAACTAATAAATGCAATAAAGATATTGAGAAAAAGATAAGAATAAGCAGATCGGGGGAAATTAAACTTATAAAATTATATATATAATTATAATTAAAAAATAGATACATAGTCATACATCATATATATTAACATTGATCAGTATATATTAATAAAATGATACCAATAATTACTAATGAAAACATATAAAAAATCTAACAATCCTAGACTACATTCTAAGAAAGAGAAAACAGAAAGAACGGAGAGCATACAATACTTATATAAATAATGGTTGTGAATTTTCTAGAAGCAATGAATCCACAAAGTATAACATGTTCAAAATAGGAAAAAAAACACATATGTAGAAAGTTTATTAAGACTGCATAGTATAAAGGGGATACAGAAAGGGAACATTTTAAAAATTAGGCATGTAGAAGAAATCACTGACAAAAAACATGAAAACCAGACTTAAAGCAAGTGTCTTACCACAAAAGAAAGTAAACAATTGAAAATAGTACCGTCACATTTTTTGGAAAGGAAACATTTGTCAACCCACAATGATATATGCCCAACTATTTTTTCAAGAATAAGGAGAAAATATCGGTGTTTAGAGATAAACAAAAAGAGTTTGTCACTCAAAGACCTACCATAAAGAAATGAGCATAAGAAGGAAAATGGTTCCAAAATGATAGTATAAGAAGCAAGATGTAAATAAATAAAATAGTAATCATGTACATAAATCTGAAAAAATACCTGTATAAAATAATATCTTTCAAAAGAAATAACTCAAATACAAGATAAAATAGCATGCCTAAGTCAAAGAATAAATTGTAAAGGAAATTCAAGTACTTCTAGTTGAGTGATAATGAAAATATTACATAGCAGAGAGTGTGGCATCCAGTATATGCAGGTAATAAATGAATGAGTATAACAGATGTTCTTATTGGAAAACAATAAAGTCAAAAAATTAATGAACTAAGTATCTTACTTAAGAATTTAACAGGACCAGGCGCTGTGGCTCACGCCTGTTATCCCAGCACTTCGGCAAGCCGAGGCGGGCGGATCACCTGAGGTCGGGAGTTTGACACCTGCCTGACCAATATGGAGAAACCCCATCTCTACTGAAAATACAAAATTGTGGGGCATGGTGGCACATACCTGTAATCCCAGCTACTCTGGAGACTGAGGCAGGAGAATCACTTGAACCCAGGTGGTGGAGGTTGCAGTCAGCCGAGATTCCACCTTTGCACTCCAGCCTGGGCAACAAGAGCAAAACTCCATCACCAAAAAAAAAAAAAAAAAAAAAAAAAAAAAAAAAAAACGGAAGGGGCCAGGCATGTTGGCTCACGTCTGTAATCCCAGCACTTTGGGAGGCCGAGGTTAGTGGATCACGTGAGGCCAGGAGTTCGAGACCAGCCTGGCCTACACGGTGAAACCCCTTCTCTAGTAAAAATACAAAAATCAGCCTGGTGTGGTGGTGCACACCTGTAATCCCAGCTACTCGGAAGTCCGAAGCAGGAGAATTGCTTGAACCCAGGAGGCGGAGGTTGCAGTGAGGTGAGATCTTGCCACTACAATCCAGCCTGGGTGACAGAGTGAGACTCCCTCTCACACACACACACACACACACACACACACAAAATAAAAATAAAATAATTTAACAGAAGGAATAAAGAACAGTAAATCCAAGGAAAGTAGGAGGAAAGAAATCATTGCCACAAGAGCAAAAGTGGGAAAATAAAAAAGCAAAGACAAAATAGAGAAAATCAACAAAACCAAAAATTGAAAAAAACTGATTGATTACATAAACCTTTAGAAAGACTGATCAAAATTTAGCCTTCTAAATTCAAGAAAGAAGACACTTAGATGATTAAAGTAGTTCAGGTTTCTAAAGGCTGAGAAACTTGGAAGCAGTTAGAAATCAATACATGAAATAACCAAAATGGAGACAAGAAACTTCTATGTAGATTACAGTAAAAACTGGGTTGTATTACCCAAAAAACCTGATTTTTAGAATATAGAGGAAAACGAAAGGAAAAGTCTTCTGGAAAATGTCTTTTTTGTTAACTTTACATGCATTTTTCATGGGTCAATTGGTCAACACTGAATATTAAGTTTGTTAATCATTTGTTTATTTGTGTATTCATTCATTGTGTGTGATAGATCTATGTGCCAATCTGGGTATTCTAAATATTCATAAATCTCTCATATATCATACTTCAAGTGATGATAATGTCACTTGTTCTCTGTGAACCCTTTGATACATCATTCCATTCAATAAACTGTTTATCCTTTGATTCTTAAAAAAAGATAAAAATTAAAATAAAAGAAACAAGAAACTAAAAACTAGGAAGAATAATGTAGACATAGTAACAAATATTGTAGAGATTGGAAATACAATGAATTTTCCTTTTTTTTTGTCTTTTTATTTATTTATTTATTATTATTATACTTTAAGTTGTAGGGTACATGTGCATAACGTGCAGGTTTGTTACATATGTATACTTGTGCCATGTTGGTGTGCTGCACCCATCAACTCGTCATTTACATCACGTATAACTCCCAATGCAATCCCTCCCCCTCCCCCCTCCCCATGATAGGCCCCGGTGTGTGATGTTCCCCTTCCCGAGTCCAAGTGATCTCATTGTTCAGTTCCCACCTATGAGTGAGAACATGCGGTGTTTGGTTTTCTGTTCTTGTGACAGTTTGCTAAGAATGATGGTTTCCAGCTGCATCCATGTCCCTACAAAGGACACAAACTCATCCCTTTTTTTTCCAAGATAAAATTTATGTAAATTACATGTGAAAACTTAAACTAGAAAAATATATTATTTCATACACATATTATTTACTAAATATGACTAAAAAGGAAATAGAAAACATGTATAATTACTTCACTACTAAATAATTGGAATCAGTGGATAAAAATTGTTCCAAACACTGAAAGCATCTGGCTTAGATGGTTTTTAAGTCATTTTTTTCCCCAGTTTTCAAGAAACCCATCATTTCAAACATATTCAAGCTTTTCCTAAGAAAGGGGAAAAAAGGAATTTTCTGAAGTGTGTTCCATAAGGCCAAAATAACCTCTCTTAACTGAAAGAGGGCAGTAGGAAAAATAATAACTACAGGTAAATCTTACTCAGAAGCATAGGTACAAAATCCTAAATTAAATGTTAACCAACCAAACCAGCTGAGTATAGAAAAAAAGACAAAGAGACAAAATAATAATAATAATAATAATAATAATAATAATGACCAAATCTGGATTTATTTCAGGAATGCATGAGTGTTTTAACAGTAGATAATTTATTAGTGTAACTTAACATTCAGCAGATAAAAGGAAAAGGTCCATATAATCACCTTAATAGATGCAGAAAAGACATTTGATATATGCCACCTATTCTTGGGTATTATTTTCAGAAATCTAGTAATATGAGATAACTTCTTTAACATAATTCAGATCAAGCAAACAGCCTTCTTAGTAAGGAAATATTACACTACCTCTCCCAAAACAAGAACTACATAAAATGTCCATTATCATAGTTTTTACTAAATATTAGAGGATCTCGCCATTTCAATGGGATAAAAATAAAATAAAATAAAAGCACATATGTTGTTTAAAAAAAAAAACACACACATTATTCCAGATGATACGACTCTTCACATAAAATTTTTTCCTGAATGTGCATTCAGATTTAAAAAGATTATAGTAAGGTGTCTGGCTCTGCAAATTTAAGTTCATTTCTATATACTAGCAGCAAAAGAAAACACATTTTAAAGAAGTTAAATTTACAGTAGCCACTTAATCTGTGAAGTATTTGAGAATAAATCTAAAATAATTTTCAATATATACAAAACAATAATAAAACTTTATAGAAGGACATTAGAAACACTCAAACACACTCCACATTTGTAAATAAGAAAAGCTTATCAAAGAAAGATCAGTTTACCCCAAATGATGTGCAGGCCTAATGTCTAATAAAAATTCTAGCAGATCTCTTTGTGGAAATTGAAAACTGATTTTAAACTTGATGAGGAAATGAAAAATAGGGGGCCATGAATAACCAGGATACTTTTGATAGAAAATAAGTTGAAGTTACATGCCTTGGCGGAATTTAGAGTTACTCTAAAGTGTAGTGCGTAACATTGCTGCACAGTGAGACAGCAAGACCAATGTATCATAACAGAACATTCAGAAACAGACTTGCACATGTGTGGACCTTGAACCTATGGCAGAAGTGGCATTACAAATCATTAAAAATGTATGGCCTATTCACTAGGTAATAGGTACTGGGTAATCTATATTGGTTAAAAAAAAAGAAAGAAAGAAACTAGATTCCCACCTCATATCATTCACAAATTTAAATCCAAGTGTTCTAAGGATGAAATTTGATGGAAAGAACTTTAAAATTTTTGGAAGGAAAATAGAGAATAATCTTCTTTCTCCTTGCAAGGAAAAGATTTCACAAATGAAATGCATGTTCTTACCTTAAAAAGAAAAATTGATAATTTTCATTATAGTCATTTTTGAGAGAATACTGTCTCTCAATAACTTTATTAAGACTGTCAAAAGACAAGACAAACTGGGAGAAGATATTTGCCATGCATGCAATTAGTAAATGAGTAGCATCCAAAATACATAAATAAATCCTATAAAACTATTAGAAAAGAACAACAAGCCAATCAAAAACCTATGTAAGATCTGTATGTCAACCTATTAAGAAAATATGCTCAACTTCATTAGTAATAGGGAAACTGCAATTCAACAAGAATACTTAAGTATCAAAATGTATATACCTCCAACACTGAAGTACCCAGATTCATAAAACAAGTTCTTAGAGACCTCTGAAGAGACTTAGATAATCATATAATAGTGGGAGATTTCAGTGTTAGACTGATCATTGAGGCAGAAAACTTGCAAAGATACTCGAGACATAAAATCAGCACTTGACAAAATGGACCTAACAGATATCTACAGAGCATCCACAGAACAACAGACTATACATTATTCTCACCTGTACATAGCACATACTCTAAAATCGACCAGAAGTTCAGCCATAAAGCAATTCTCAACAAATTACAAAATCAGAAAAGAAAACTCAGTCGTATATTCCTGATGAACATAGATGCAAAATTCCACAACAAAACATTAGCAAAGCAAATCAAGTACCACGTCAAATAGCTAATCCACCATGATCCATTAGGCTTTATGCATGAGAAGCAAGGTTGGTTCAACATACACAAATCAATGTGATTCAGTAAATAAAACTAAAAACAAAAACCACATGATCATTTCAGTAGGTGCAGAAAAGGCTTTCAGTAAAATTCAACATCATTTCAAGTTAAAAACACTGAACAAACAAGGCACTGAAGGAACATACCTGAAAATAATAAATGTCATCTATGACAAAACCACAGTCAACATCATAGTGAATGGGCAAAAGCTGGAAGCATTTCCCTTGAGAACTGGAACAAGACAAGGATGCCCACTCTGACCATGCCTATCCAAAATAGTACTGGAAGTAGTAGCTAGAGTAATCAGGCAAGAGAAAGAAATAAAATGCATTAAAATAAAAGGAGAGGAAGAAAAACTATCTCTCTTCACAGATGATATGATTTTATAGCCAGAAAACCCCATAATCTTTGCCCAAAAGCTCCTAGATCTGATAAAAAAAATTTCAACAGGTTTCAATATACAAACTCAATGTGCAAAAATTGGTAGCATTTCTATGCATGAACATTGTCCAAGATGAGAGTCAAATCAAGAATATAATTCCGTTCACAATAGCCACTGAAAGAATAAAATACCTAAGAATACATCTAACCAGGGAGGTGAAAGATCTCTACAATGATAAATATAAAATGCTGCTCAAAAAAATCACAGACAACACATACAAATGGAAAAACTATTCATGTACATGGATAGGAAGAATTCTTATTATTAAAATTGCTGTACTACCCAAAGCAATCTACCTATTCAATGCTATTCCTATCAATCTACCTATGACTTTTTTATGGAATTAGAAAAAACTTTTCTAAAATTCATATGGAACCAAAAAAGAGACCAAATAGTCATAGCTATTCTAATCCTAAGAAAAAAGAACAAAGCTGGAGGCATCACATTACCTGACTTCAAACTATACTACAAGGCTACAATAACCAAAACAGCATGGTACAGAAACAGATAATCTAGACTAATGCAACAGGTTAGAGAACCCAGAAATAAAGCCTCACACCTATGGCCATCTGAGCTTCGACAAAGTCAACAAAAACAAGTGATGGAGAAAGGACTCCCTATTCAATCAATGATGCAGGAATAACTGGTTAGTCATATGCAGAAGATTGAAACTGGACCCCTTCTGTATTAGTCTCTTCTCAGGCTGCTAATAAACACATGTTCGAGACTGGGTAATTTATAAAGGAAAGAGGTTTAATGGACTCACAGTTCCACATGGCTGGTGAGGCCTCACAATCATGGTGGAAGGAGAATGAGGAGCAAAGTTATGTCTTACATGGCAGCAGGCAAGAGCAAGTTTGTGCACAGGAACTCCCATTTATAAAACCATCAGATCTCCTGAGACTTATTCAGTACCATGAGAACAGTATGGTGAAACGGTCCCCATGATTAGATTATCTCCACCTGGCTCCGTCTTTGACACATGGGGATTATTACACGTTAAGGTGAGATTTTGGTGGGGACACAGCCAAACCATATCTTTTCACCCCTGGCCATTCCCAAATCTTGTATCCTCACATGTCAAAACCAATCATGCCTTCCCTAGAGTCCCCCAAATCTTAACTCATTTTAGCACTAACTCAAACGATCACAGTCCAAAGTCTCAGCTGAGACAAGGCAAGTCTCTTCCGCCTATGAGCATGAAAATCAAAAGCAAATTAGTGGCCAGGCTTGGTGGTCATGCCTGTAATCCCAGCATTTTGGATGGCCAAGGCGGGCAGATTACCTGAGGTCAGGAGTTCAAGACCAGCCTGGCCAACATGGTGAAAACCCATCTCTACTAAAAATGCAAAAAATAGCCAGGCATGGTGATGGGCACCTGTAATCCCACCTACTTGGGAAGCTGAGGCAGGAGAATCACTTGAACCCAGCAGGCAGAGGTTGCAGTGAGCTGAGATCACACCATTGCACTCCAGCTTGGGCAACAAGAATGAAACTCTGTCTCAAACAAAAAAAAAAAAAAAAAAAAGGTTACTTCTTGGATACAATGGGAGTACAGGTGTTGGGTAAATACACCTGTTCCAAATGAGAGAAATTGGCCCAAATGAAGAGGCTACAGGCCAATGCAAGTCCAAAATCGAACGAGGCAGTAATTAAATCTTAAAGCTCTCAAAGAATCTCCTTTGACTCCATGTCTCATATCCAGGTTATGCCAATGCAAGAGGTGGCCTCCCATAGCCTTATTCAGCCCTGCCCCTGTGGCTTTGCAGGGTACAGCCCCCTCCTGGCTGCTATCCCAGGCTGGCGTTGAGTGCGTGTGACTTTTCCAGGTGCACGATGCAAGCTGTCCATGGATCTGCCATCTGGGGTCTGGAGGACAGTGGCCCTCTTCTCACAGCTCCACTAAGCAGTGCCCCAGCGAGGACTCTGTGTGGGGCCTCCCACCCCACATTTCCCTTCCACATTGCCCTAGCAGAGGTTATTCATGAAGGCTTCATCCCTGCAGCACAGCTCTGCCTGGACATCTAGGTGTTTCCACATATCCTCTGAAATATAGGCAGAGGCTCCCAAACCTCAATTCTTGACGTCTGTGCACCTGCAGGCTCAACACTATGTGGAAGCTACCAAGGCTTGGGGCTTGCACCCCCCAAAGCCACAACCCGAGCTTGTACATTGGTCCCTTTTAGCCATGGCTGGAGTGGCTGGGATGCAGGGTACCAAGTCCCTAGGTTGCGCACAGCAGAGGGGCCCTGGGCCCAGCCATGAAAATGTATTTTTCTCCTAGGCCTCTGGGCCTGTGATGAGAGGGACTGCCGGGAAGGTCTCTGACATGGCCTGGAGACATTTTCCCCATTGTCTTGGTGATTAACATTGGGCTGTTCATTACTTTTATGCAAATTTCTGCAGGAGGCTTGATTTTCTTCCCAGAAAATTGTCTTTTCTTTTCTATTGCACTGTCAGGCTGCAAATTTTCCAAACTTTTATGCTCTGCTTCCTCTTGAACACTTTGCTGCTTAGAATTTCTTCCACCAGACACTCTAAATAATCTCTCTCAAGTTCAGAGTTCCACAGATCTTTAGGACAGGGCCAAAATGCCTCCAGTTTATTTGTATAGCAAGAGTGACTTTTACTCCAGTTTCCAACAAGTTCCTCATCTCCATCTGAGACCACTTCAGCCTGGACTTTATTGTCCATATCACCATACATTTTGATCAAAGCCATTCAACATGCCGCTAGGAAGTTCCAGACTTTCCCACATCTTCCTGTCTTCTGAGCCCTCTAAACTTTCCAACCTCTACCTGTTACCACGTTCCAAGGTTGCTTCCACATTTTCGGGTATCTTTACACCAGCACCCCACTACCCTGTACCCATTTACTGTATTTGTCTGTTCACATGCTGTTAATAAAGACATACCCAAGACTGGGTAACTTATAAAGAAAACTCATTAACTCACAGTTCCATATATCTGGGGAGGCCTCACAGTCATAGTGGAAAGCAGAGGAGAACCAAATGCATGTCTTACACAGCAGCAGGCAAGAGCAAGCTTGTGCAGGGGAACTCCCATTTATGTAACCATCAAATCTCATGAGACGAATTCACTACCTCAAGAACAGTATGGGGGAAAACCACCCCCATGATTCAGTTATCTCCACCTGGCCCTGTCATTGGCATGTGGGGACTATTACAATTCAAGGTGAGATTTGGGTGGGGACACAGCCAAACCATGTCACCTTCTTTATACCATACACAAAAATCAACTCAAGATGAATGAAAGTCTTAAATATAAAACCTAAAACTACAACATTCCTAGAAGAAAACCTAGGAAATACCATTCTGGACATACGCCCTGGCAAAGATTTTATGAGGAAGCCTCCAATAGCAATTGCAACAAAAACGTCGTCAAGTAGAACATAATTAAACTAAAGAGCTCCTGCCAAGCAAAAGAAACTATCAACAGAGTAACTAGACAACCTACAGAATGGGAGAATATATTTGCAAACCATGCATCCAATGAAGTTCTAATATCTAGAATCTATAAGGAACTTACACAAATTAACAGGCAAACAGCACCTCATTAAAAAATGAGCAAAGGACATAAACAGATACTTCTTAAAAGAAGACATACACATGGCCAAAAATGATATAAAATAAGTCAACATCACTAATCTTTGGGAGAAATGTAAATCAAAACTACAATGAGATATGATCTCACACTAGTCAGAATGGTTATTATTAAAAAGACAAAAAATAACAGATACTGGTGAGGTGGCAGAGAAAAAGGAACACTTATGCACTGTTGGTGGGAGTGTAATTAAATTAGTTAAACCTGTGGAAAGCAGTGTGGCGATTCCTCAAAGAGCTAAAAACAGCTACCATTTGACCCAGCAATCCTATTATTGGGTATATACCCAAAGGAATATAAATCATTCTGTTATAAAGACACATGCATGCTTATATTCACTGCAGAACCATTCACAATAGCAAAGACATAGAATCAATCTAAATGATCATTAATGGTAGAGTCAGTAAAAAATTATCATACATATACACCATGGAATATCATGGAATACCATGCAGCCATAAAAAAGAATGAGATCATGTCCTTCCCAGGAACATGGTTGCAACTGGAGGCCATCATCCTTTGCAAACTAATGCAGGAACAGAAAAGCAAATATTACATGTTCTGACTTATAAGTGGGAGATAAATGATGAGAACACATGGACACACAGAGAGGAATAACAAACACTGGGGCCTAATGGAAGATGGAGAGTGGGAGGAGGAAGAGGGCCAGGAAAAGTGACTAATGGGCTTAATACCTCAGTGATTAAATAATCCGTACAACGAACCCATGACACAGGTTTACCTGTGTAACAAAACTGCATATGTACTCTTAAAGTAAAATTAAAAAAAAACAAAAAACCAAAAAAACACAGAAAATCAGAAAATGTGGTACAAATACACCATGGAATATGATGCAGCCATAAAAAACAGTAACACCATGTCCTTTGCTGCAACAGGGATGGAACTCAAGGGCATTATCTAAGCCAATTAATACAGGAGGAGAAAACCAAATACTGCATGTTCTCACTTATAGGTTGTAGTTAAATGTTCAGTGTGCAAGACACAAGGAAGGGAACAATAGACACTGGGGCCTACTTGAGGGTGGAGGGTGGGAGGAGGGTGCTATCTATGGGGTACTATGCTTATTACCTGGGTGATAAAATAATCTGCACCCCAAATCCCTGCAGCACACAATTTAACTATGTAACAAACATGCACATGTATCTCCTGAACCTAAAATAAAAATTGGAAAGAAAAAAAAATATGAATAGTGTATATTAGTGAAATGAATGAACAGTTGCTATCGCCCCAAAATGGTAAGCTTTAGAAATATAATTTAGTCCCAGAAGACTACATATAATATAAAAATATTTGTAGAAACCTCAAAAACATATGAAACTAAGCAATATATTTTTTGTATACCTTTCAAGATGTGATAACTCTTATTTTTATAAGTAAGGAAATGGTAACCGCAAAATTCATGATAGTGAATATCTTTGAAAGAGGGAGGAGACTGGATAGAGAAGAAACACAGAAGTACAAGTTAAGGAAACTATTAAATTACTATATTAATGTACAAGATTGCTTATGATGTTTCAGAATTTATATCACTTTAGTATATTTTAAACTAATATTTCATGAAGCTTATATCATAGATCTAGTCTTACTAGATGTTTTATCACTGTAGTTACATGGTCAAATTGATTTGGAAAATGTAGAATATATTTTTATTTCTAGTGTTTCACAGATCACATGGGCATATTAAATGCTCAGAGAAAACCTGAACTACGTAAGCTATATATTTTACTTAACCAGGTGTTTTCCAAATACATTTTCCCTCAGTGGCAATGAGGAGGGGGTTCTCCCTTTAAGAGAAAGAATGGGCTACAAGGAGGTCTCCAGCTACCACACCTTCAAGGATTCACCTGAAAGCCCTCATTCTGCCTGAGATCCGGGTACCAGAACCAGACGTTTCTTGCTGAATACAGAATTGCTGAAAACAGCAGTCTCCTCTTGGGGCTTCTGAATGCCTGGCCAAGACTTTCTCAGGCTTGCAGTGCAGTCAGAGACATTTTCTACACAATCCTCCTCCTTTAACTCTCTCTTCTCACAGGCATCGGACCTGTATTATGGTCTGAAAGAGCTTTCTTGCCTCCTCTGGATTCCTCGCCCCTTTGACTTGCACAAGTGTTTCTTTCCATAAATACCTTCTCTTTCAACATCATTTTAGAGTCTGCTCCCAAGAAAACTCAAACTTCACAACCATGACTTTTTTCCCCCCATAACAACCCATAATTCTTGATAATAGTGTTCCATGGAAACCCTTTGGGAAATGATTTAAGCCAACCCTTTTCTGAGTTTCCAAACTTGATTGCTGGCAAGTGAGGAAATTATAGAAACATAAATGTGGGTTTTAGTTCATTCATACTTTTATAGTAGGAAAATATCAGTTTTAAATTATGCATGTATCTTTTTTTCCTTTGAATCCTTTGTTCCTTTCCTTCAGAAGGGGGATTATGGAAAATTAATCCCCAGTGGCAAAGTAAATCCCTTAAATTTCTGTTACCAAATCTTGCCATTCCGATGTGTGGTGGTGTTTATTTCACTGAAGTATGAATTTGAAGCAAGTACTCTAAGGAAGAAAAAATGTACCAGTAAATATATTTTGTTCTTTTTTAAATTAATTTTTAAATATCACATAGTTTTATTTCTTATCTCTTCTTAATTGATTTTTATAAGGACCTCAGCCAGGAGCCTAGAGATAGAAAAGAAAGATGTTTCTTTTCCCCTATAGCATATTCAAAAGTTTAAATGAAGTTTATTCAGAGTCCTTAGTTTTACCAACTCTTTTTTCCTTTCTTGGATGTTCAAATCTTTAATACACTAAATGCAGCTTCTATAATTTTAAACAAATCCATTCTTTAAACCAAAGATAGAGTAAGTTTTATAAAACAGGAGACACTTTAGAGGTATAGTTACTAGATATTTGTAATTGTCATGTGTTTGCAGACTCTGCAGTGTTGGTGTCAATGTATTTTTAATTTCTTCCTATTTGATAAGGGTATACCATACAGATGCTGCTGTGGATGCTGTATTGGCCCCAGTCAGAGTCTTGCTACCATGAGAATCTCTGCTGTAGGCACTATGGCCCTCCCTGGGCTTACTAAGCCAGATAAGCTTCCACAGAGAAAGTGATATTTGCTGAACAACAGGGAAATTGGATATAAAACCTTTATTTCTTTTTAAAATTAATTTTAAAATATCACATAGTTTTATTTCTAAATCAAATTAAAGAATGAATAACATTCGTATTCAAACTGATGAAAAAATTGACACAGTAGGTATATCACATTGGGCATTACTAAATATCCTATGCCTCATGAATAAATTATAATCAGTAACATTTTTGACACCCTCATTCTTTGTAAATTTCAAACAATATTTGAAGTGATTTAATGAATATGGCAACTATGGAAGAAAATAGATTCAACAAACTAATAAAATGAAAGTTTCTGATTTTGAATTAAATACCTAGAAGTAACTGCAGGGGACTAAAATCACTAATAATTTTTCCGAGGTGAGCAGCTAAAATTTCAAAACATATAAAATATCTTAGAGTATCATTTATTCACACAGTAATCTTATTAAAGTCTTAGATGACAGATACCTCTGCTAGGTACTATAGATTTTTATTGGAATAAGCCTCAAATACTGGAACCTGAAAAAATACCCTACGTTGGAATTCATTTTCAAGTACTTATGACTAGAATGTATTTAGCTTCAAAACTATAATTTGATTTTTATTCACAATAGTTAAATCTTTTGGAAGGGCATTTTCAAACCAAGAAGACTAAATTCATTACTTTAATGAGATAAATTTTAAATGAACCACTTTTTATAAAGTATTCATATTGGGTAATTTTTATAATGCGTTTGTCTTAATGCTTTCAAAATGTCCTTTCTCAGAACTCTTGTAAGGGAGGCTGAGTTAACAACCTATTATTATGTACTCCTTACTGAGCTGTTAATAGCTTTACAGTCTCTCAAAGAATACACCTGCTGCTCATAAAAACATTTATGTTGCTACAGAATTTGGCTGTGTTTTAATATCATGTATTTGCAGTGACCTTGTAGAATCCACACCGATTCTATATTTTTAGGGAAAAAACAACAATAAAGAACATTGTCCATTTATTTGAGTATATTAATGGAAAATTATAAAATAATTTGATTAATGTAAGGGTTCTAATATTTGAAAAGTTGATTTTCAATAATGGTTTCAAATTTCTTGGTAATTTTTTATACTATTTGAGATCTATTTTCATTCTTGAAAGTTTCTTATCTCAATTTATATGTGTTGAAAAAGAGGTTTATTTTCACATATGTGTAAATTTTAATTAGAAACTGATGGCTTAAATTCTATTAGAAATATCAACATTTCCACAGAATAACTGAAAAAAGTAAAAATTGAAATTAATGTAGACCTTTTAAAACTTTTTAAAATTAATTAAATTAATTAAATACATTAATTTATTAAATTAATTAAAAACATTAATTTATTAAATTAATTAAAATTAATGTAGACCTTTTAAAAAAGTCAGAAAAAATCATAAGTCTGTAATGAGAAAATGTAAAATTTTAGCTAAGGCAGTATTCTAAAAGTTCCTCATGGTTGACTACAATATAAATTAATTGGTTTTGGCTGAGTTTCAGTTGGCAAAGGCAAATTGTTTCCCAACCTGTGTTTGATCCTTCCATTTCACACAAGAACATTTAAGAAGGCAATCAATGCAATAATTATTTCCATATGGCCCTTGATTCTTGTGATTTCATGGATAAACCACAGTAGGTGGATGAAATCTTTCCATCCTATCTAATTTAGTAATGCCTGAATAATGCCTGAATATGTATAGCTATTACAACTCCTGTTATCCACAACTCCTTGGTAATTTTCCTCCTATTTATTGAATTATGCATCATAGCATTTTTCTGTCTCATGTTTAACAAGTTTATACTTTTAAAAGACCACCAGATAGTTCTTTTGATATTTTAAAAAGACCACCAGATGGACTTAGTTCAATTGTTGGTTAGCACAGGAATGAAGGGTTTTATTGCTGTCCACCTTCAATATGGCAAACAGATAGAGGTACCTGCCAGATATATAGTCCTTCTAGACTCCTAAAACATGCAATAATCAATGATTATTCCAAATCACTATTTTTTACTCTTAAATGTCAAAATGGTTTCTTTGTACCTGTGAGGACTACATTAACAACTAGTCAACTGGTCTTATCTACAGAAACAGGCAACTGACTTGAGACTCAAGTTACTGGCTCTGTAGATCTCAACTGCCCACTTAATTACCTAAAGTGCCAGACCCCTGGGAATTTGGCTGACTTATCCTACTAATTTTATTGACTTGGAATTAAAAAAAAAGAAGACTACATATAATATAAAAATATTTGTAGAAACCGCAAAAACATGCTGTTGTTTTGGGAGATTAATTTACTAAATAACAAATGCAATTCCATCTACTAACTCAAGGTATATTTTATTTTTAAAATATTACTTCTTACTCAAAGTGACAAATGTTTCCAGCAACAACACAAATATCTATTTAATTACGTTAACAACAGCATTGATAATCATTCTAACATTTAATGAGGATGTCCCAGCTTAGAAATCACTTCACATGCATTAACATTTGACCCATTACAATATTGTAAGGTGGATAGAACTGAGGTTTCATGTTACTTTTTTTTTTTTTTTTGAGACGGAGTCTCGCTTTGTCGCCCAAACTGGCGTGCAGTGGCTGGATCTCAGCTCACTGCAAGCTCCGCCTTTCAGGTTCACGCCATTCTCCTGCCTCAGCCTCCTGAGTAGCTGGGACTACAGGCGCCCGCCACCTCGCCTGGCTAGTTTTTTGTATTTTTTAGTAGAGACGGGGTTTCACCGGGTTAGCCAGAATGGTCTCCATCTCCTGACCTTGTGATCTGCCCGTCTCAGCCTCCCAAAGTGCTGGGATTACAGGCTTGAGCCACCGTGCCCGGCCTCATGTTACTTTTTAACAAAGCATGCTGTATTTCAGTAATAAGATGAAGTGCTTATGTTCACCTGTCTTGTAAGTCGCAGAAAGAAGCACTGTTTCTTGAAATCCCAATCCAGTGCTTTTATTAACAAAGTGTATTAGTCTGTTCTCATACTGCTATGAAGATAATACCTGAGACTGGGTAATTTATAAAGGAATGAGGTTTAATTGACTCACAGTTCCACATAGCTGGGGAGGCCTCAGGAAACTTACAATCATGGTATAAGGCAAAGAGGAAGCAAGAACCTTCTTCCCATGGTGGGAGGAGAGAAGAGCCAGGAGTGAAGGGGTAAGAGAGCCCCTTATAAAACCATCACATGTCGTGAGAACTCACTCACTATCATGAGAACCGCATGGGGGAAACCACCCCCTTGATCCACTCACCTCCCACTGGGTTTTTTCATTGACATGTGGGGATTATAGGGATTACAATTGGAGATGAGATTTGGGTGGGGACACAGAGCCAAACCACATCATAAAGTCATTCAGTTGGTAATATAGAAGATCCTGTTGGAAACTATAAAAGAATTAGAAACCTCAGTTTAAAGCGCTGCAAAGCTCAAAGTCTTTTCATCTACAGCATAGATATATCCTCCTAAACTCAGTATGGTGGTAAAAACTGAAATAGAAATGCAAATAAGGAAAACTGGTTTGGCCTGTTCTCTACAGTTTGCCTGTTCTCTATAGTTTGCCTTCATAGATGAGCACAGATATGTAAATTAATTGTTGTGATAAAAGAAATAACAGTTTCGGTCTTCCTAATGAGCCTCTTACCTTACATAGTAAAAAGAGAGGTGAATATGTGTCGAGGTCATTAGTGTTATTTGATGAAGACTCAAAATCTCAAGAAACACTAACAAAATATAATCTGTTTAAACCTTAATTATTTTTGAACATGGGCAAATCTCATTTTACTTGCAAACGACTTCATTTACAGCACAGTCAATAATGAACCGACAGGAGAGTTGCTGACTTTAGAACATATGAATATATAAAAATCCCTTGCAATTCAGGTAGTCAAGATAATGAGCGCATACAAGGAAAGCAATCCTCATTTTTCTGAAAACTTTTACATTTTAAAAGGTGACTAGGCATACTTGGAAGTTCAAAGTAGTAGGATGTACCTTGTGGGAAAGAAGGACGAAAACCCTTTTCCCTGTTGTTAGGGAAATGTATATGAAATATATCCCAATTCCACTTGATAAAGTCAGTTGAATGACCTCCTTGAACTAGGCTAGGGCAGAACACTTAGTAAAAGTGTGCCCTTGGTGGGGATGCGAATCCAGGAGAAGAGAACCAGATCCCATGCAGTACCAAACACATCCGTTCCACCCTCTAACACAGAAGAGGCACGTCGCCCCCGTCCCTGGACACGGGGTGCACAAGAACAGTCATCAGATGGTTACTGCCGTCACGGCCTGGTGCTTTCTAATGGTCTTAATTCAGGCCATGGAGAAAATACTTTACCACCGAACACATTACATTTTTATGTTAGACTAAGTACTTTGAATTTCAGAGGTTCTTATACTATGATTAGAATTGTGACTTATTTCAGTATATAGAATGCATATTATTATTTCTTTATTATTTCTTACATCTGTGCTTCCCAATATATTAATAAAACAGAAAATATAAAATCTAACATAGTTAATACATAAATCACTTAGTGACATTTTAGCTGTATTGCAATACCTCACATTGGGAGCTGCACTGTGTAATAAGTAACACATAGAATTTAGAGCTAGATTTCGTAGGTTCAAATCCAAGCCCTACCGGTAATTTACTGAGTGATCTTGTCATCTGTAAGACTTACTTCATATAGTAGCTTTGAGAATTTTCTTGGTTTTTGAGAGTTCTTTATGCTTACAATATAGTAAGCAGTATGAAAGTGTTCACTTAAAAAAAAAAAGTTAACTGCAGTGTGTCCTGTTTATACATTCAATTGATTTGTTTTGACTAATCTGACATGTCATTTCAGGCTAAAAAGTCATATATCCTTCCAAAGAACCAGATAATTGTAGTGTTTATTTTGATTAAGTTTTGTGTGTGAAGGCAAAATAGCATCAGTTAATCTAGTGACCAAAAAAAAAAAAAAAAGAATCAGTGAACTGTTCCATATTAGAATTGAGGACTGTGAAATGCAGAGTAACATTTAATCTACTTATTCCAGGTATCTATTATTGCATAATTTTTAAACCAAAATGCAGTTGCTTAAAAATTATAATTCGTAAATATTGTATCTCTTGAGTCTACTAGTCAAGGTATTCAAACAGGACAGAGCAGAGGCAGCTCATCTCTGCTTCATAATCTGAACCTCAACTGGGATGGTAAAACAATGACTGGGGGATGGAACACCTGCAGAATGGTTAGGCATCATCTCATCATACTCTTTCTATCTCTCTCACCTCTCTTTCTTGCCTTTCTTCCCACCGTCCCTACCCCTTAACCTTGCCATCTCTGTCTTTCTAAGGCTCCTCTTCCACATGATTATCTTGGGCTTCCACATAGCGTGGCAGTGTCAGACCAGCCATACCTCATAGATTGCCATACAGAGCTCCAAGACAAAAGTGTAAACTGTCAGTTTTCTTTGAGGCTGAGCCAGGAACTGGCAGCTCATCACTTCTACCCTACTTTATTGGTCAAATCAGTTGTAGACTAGATCATATTCAAGAAAAGGGAGCACAGATTTGACTTTTCCATGAGAAGAATGTAATAGAATTTACAACCATCTTTATTTTACCATACTACTTGATTTTAGGCCTTCATAATATTACATTATTTGCTTTGCTTCTCATTTGTAATAATTTAAAAATATATATTTTCAGTACTGGCTCAAAACAAATTTATTAATTTTGAATATGCATGACATCCTAAAAACTTGACGTCTATGTTGTAGTTGTGTTTGTATCTGGAAACATTATAGGGTAAAAAACAGTTAATTCATCAAAGTAAATCAAAAGGAGAGAGAAAAAATAAAGAACAAAATTGTGAAAAGAAAGCTTCCACAAATGAGTTTTTCAGTTATTTGAATCTGGACTATGCATTGAGTTGAGCCAATGTATTTACAACAATCAATATATACAGATGAAATTATCCAACTTTGAAAATGAGATTTCTGCCTGACCAAGGAAATAGCAAGCATTACTAGCACCCCAGGCCCCTAAATACATACTCCATGAATATTTAACATGGGTAACATGGGTGACCTCTGCAGAACAGGGCTCTTCACTGTCGTGGAGTTATCTTTTACTCTAAATTTAACTTATGGCTTCATCATAGGTATTTTTCTTTCTTTCCAATTTGATTTTAAAACCAGCGTAGGTTTATGAGTAGATAAATTTGTTCACTCTTTGATAATAATGCAGATTAACATAATGTTTCTGTAAAACGACCTTGCTTTGCCTTGAATTACTGTACTCGCATTTAAAACTATCTGCAAATATTTTCACATTCAAATATTTAATTTTAAACATCTTATTAGAACTACAGAAACCTTTTGTGTGTGAAGGTGTGGGCTTCAGGAAGCTGTCAATTATTGCAATGTATTAGTATTATATTACTTATAGTTGCTCAGTGATGAGATATTTAGTTCCCAGTTATAGTATCTTGATAAGCCTATATTTTATGTTATTTTATTATAAATCTTGAAGCATACATTTGATATCTTCTGAGGGAATTCAAAATCAGTAATGAAGTTAGATCATTATTTGAAAATGTTGGGTTATTTAGAGCATAATAGGATAATTTTTGAGTCAAGACTATATAACTTACTTATGAAGAAGGTTAGAATCTTTATTTTGGGGAGGAGAAACTGGATTTCTTGAATGCTTTGTAGCTTTGTGTATCAATCTTAACAGATATCTGCTTTCATTTTGAACAGAACAAATATATCTATATCAGATCACAATTAGGGCTTACAAACAAATATGAAAAAAATTTAAAGTTCCACCATGGTGACAAAATACACTTAAATGGGAAAAAAATGAAAAATAAATAATTACAGCTTTTTTTCCCCATCCTAAATGAGGGTAAGGAATTCCCATGCTTATATATTTAAATGAATTTCTGCTGGATTTTCAATGCAAGAGGCAGCTCTTATATTACTGTGTTTTGTAGCTGATTTGGACAAATGTATGACTTTACATATATTCACAAATGATACTGTTTTTCAGTGAAGACATTCTTGCAAAATAATTTTTCATATTTTATAGGCAATTTCACTCTAGTGAAAACTTACCCTTCTTATCTTCCTTATTTACTTTAATTCTGTTGGAAACTCTAGCAACCAAAAGACAGTTTTGGATGCCAGTCAACCAGCATTTGTTCTCTGGTAATTTCTTTTTCAAAGAATTTTATCTGCTACCTTTTATTATTCTTAACCTATCCTATAATCCAATTAGCACTATTGTAAAAAAAAAAATTCAATGCACTATATTTCTTAAATAAATTTTATTGTGTATAATTAAGAGATAACGACAAGTGTGTTCAACCCGCAGCCCACATGCGGCCCAGGACGGCTTTGAATGCAGCCGAATACAAATTTGTAAACTTTCTTATACATTATGAGATTTTTTTTTTTTTTTGGCTACTTTTCTTTTTTGTAGCTCATCAGCTATCATTAGTGTTGGTGTATTTTATGTGTGGCCCAAGACAATTCTTCTTCGTCCAGTGTGGCCAGGGAAGCCGAAAGATTGGACACCCCTGGTATATGACATGATGTTACGGAATATGCATGATTTTAAAAAGTTACTATAGTGAAGCAAATTAAAATATCCATCTAGATTTTTCTTTTTGAAACAAATATTATTTTCCCCACTTTTGTTGTTTTTCAATCCACATCCAAAATTAGATATAATTAATCAAAGGGCCATGCACGTGTTGCCATTCTAGTTTTCTGCCACTCCGTTCTGCCATGTCATTATAATGATTTAACTTTGAAAATATTCAGTTTGACATTTGGAATAGCATTTATATTTGAATAAATCAACATATGTGTATTAATGTTTCTAAAGATGCTAAGCGTGTTATTTTCTCTCAGTGGCATTTGTTGCTAATGCTAACTTTTATCATCAAAGTTGTTTTTATCTAGCATTTATGTGGCTGTTTTAATACTTGACCTAAACTACTGACATCGGCAGGGATTTGTAAACTCTTCTAAAAATGCTTAAACTAAATGTAATACTCAATTTTTGGTGTTGTTTTTGTTTTCGTAGAAATGGGGTCTCACTATATTGCCAAGGCTGGTCTCAAACTCCTGGCCTCAAGTGATTCTACTGACTCTACCTCCCAAAGTGCTGGGATTACAGGTGTGAGCCACCACACCCAGCCTCAAATTTTCTTATAATGGATATAATTTTTCCTCTTCATTTTCCCCCTTTCAAATCATTTTATCTACCCTCAGTACTCCAATAAATATGTATTCTTTAAAAGTTTTGCTCTCTGCTATTTATGTTTCTGAGTTTTTTCTATCTGTATATTGTTATTACCAAATTTATACATGATTTTAAAATTCTGATAAATGATCTAAAACTTTAAGAATGAATGACAAATTCGTTGTTTGACTATGATATACTTTTAATAAATACTATTAAGAAATGTTGGAATGAAGGCACTTTCTTCAGGGCCAAGTATCAAACTTGAAGCATTTAATTTTTAGTTGAACATCATTGTTAATATTTATAGAGTAGTAAAGCACAGAAGAAAAATTTGTAGCTCATCTATCTACAGGTAGGCTACATGAAGATAGCTGAGAAAGTTAAAACTGAATAAATATCAAGAATATGTATTAAAAGATATTTCAGCACATATCTTAGTTTCTGTATAGCATACTGTTTATAAAATATTTTTGGCAAGTAAAATCTTGGACGTTCTCCACAATATTCCTAAGAAAACAAGTACGCTATACTGATACAATATTATTACATTGAACTTGTAGAAGCACTATATGCTAGCAAAAGTAATTTTTCTTATCTCCCATTTGAATCGTCATGAATTTATGCCAACACAGTTTAAATTTCTCTAATAATATTTAAGAATTTAAAAGCTAAACATAGAGCAATTAATTCACTCATTTTTTAATTCAATCAATTGGACAATATATCATGAGAGCCTACAATATGCTAGGCATACTGTATTAAGCAGTTGGAATATAAAGGTTAAAAAGCAAGTAAACACAACATTTTTTAAGACTTGTCACAGCATCTGCAAATGACCTTTAGGCACAAGTGTATCATTGCCCTGGAATAAATGCACTACCTATTGACAGTTACTCTTAAAAGAAAGAAACAATGCTACATTACATACCTGCTGGATCCTGTAAAACATTTTACATATTATTTTGGTTTATCTTACAACAAACTTGACCCTTTGATATAGGTATAACCTTTCCAATTTTCATAGATGAACTGACTACAACTAGGACTATTGGTCTCATTCTAACACCAGTATTTTCAGAAGATCACACTTTAATAAATAGGCCATTTTCTCCAACAGTAAATATCACCACTATTTCAACCAGTTCATTATCTATATATGTTATCTGTTTTATGAAAATCAATTACAAATGTTTAATTACAGATCAATATTCCTCTATCATCGGTGTACTTCTGTGCCATCTCCTACTACTGTTCAATATTTAATGTTCAGGAATGCATTAAATATTCATTTTAGGTGAAACAAGGTACACATTGGTAGGAATATATGAAAATAGTCATGAATGCATTTCAAAGTGATTTGGGGTTATCTGCAATTTTGGATTACTGCGAATAATCAAGAGTTGATTGTAGTAAATTATAGTAGTAGAATACTTAATGATACGTCTCTAAAAAAGTAGTCAAAAAGTAGTTGTGTACATGGAATAACTACTTCTACATTTTTCTTCCTTATACATATTTGCAATTTTGCCACAGCAGTGGCTAATTTTTACCTAAGAAAAACATTTTAGGGCACCCTACCCACTAGCTTAAACCACCAAGGAACTTCTTAACCCTTTCTACTCACCCCCAACATTAGAAATTCCCTCTTGTGCATTTTAATGAATGCGAGAAAACAACTCTCTTGGTTGCCAACAACAGAACCCAGCTGCCACTACTATTTAATGTTGTCAAAATGCAGAATCCAAGGCAGAGTGGAACTTCCCAACCTCAGAAAGGCAGGAACCAGGAAAGCTAAGTTAAACTTCAGTGACGTTTCTTCGTCATGGGTTCAGTGAAGTTTCTCATCAAGGGTTCAATAATGAAAAGAATTCTATAGTTATTCTAGCTTGCTCTTGTTTCTGGGACAATTGGCCAGCTGCATCTTACGTCACTGGTAGATTACAGTTAGATCTGGTTATAGGAGAATCAGTGTGAGCTGAAAGCTATCCTAATGTGTACCCCTACGTCAAAGGAGCAATTTTAGTAGTTCAGTTCCCAATGATATGTGACCAGAGCTGCAGTAGGTACACCTTATGTTAAATGGCTTAGCAATTCCTTTGTGGATATCAATCAATTAACATTACTAAATACTGACTATGCATCCAGCACTCCTTTGTTTCATTTTGTTTTGTTTTGTTTTTTGAGGGAAATGTAAACTACATTTTTCAGGAAATTACAGCCCACTTGAGGATGTATATGGACGCACATTCAATAAGTAGAGGAGGGGACCAAATGGTATAAAATTAAGTGCTAAATGCTGGTTAGAATAAAATAATTTAAAGATTATTTTATTTAAGATGTCTAATTTCCTTACTGTGTAATACCTTTAAAATATTGAAATGACAGTCTTATATTCCTTGGACAGTTTTTATCTGTTGGAAATATAAGGCAAAATTCAGAAATATATAGTCATACTCGAAGATTATAAAACATCTTACAGACACTCTCTAATGAAGAATTTTCTAAAGAGTGTGGTTTCCTCAATTGATATAGCATATTGCTCCTAAAATTCTGAAATTTTACTAATTATTTTTAAACACTTAAAAGAATTCATACATATTGATCTTATATCAGGGCAAAAAAATTTCAACCACTTTCCTGTAGCAGAAATAATTATTTGCAAACCGTTCACAAAATCAGAGAAATAATTAAAAAAGAAAAACCACCACATCTCCAATCTATTTATTTAAAAATTTTAATGTTATATTAAATGATATATTAAAGCATAATAGACAAATTATAAATTATTTAAAATGAAAAACACTGATATCCTCACATATCTAAAACTGTGAAATATGACCAATGCAGGAAAACAAAGTAATTAGAAGGAATGAGCAAGTGTAAAATCAAAAATTAATGAAATAGAATCACTAATATTTGAAAATCAAAAGCTGGTGTTTTTAAAAGATTGATTAAATAAACAAGCTTGCCTAAAAATAATAGGAAATGTTATTTACATATGGAAGAGATTTTTAATACGACAAGACTATATGTAAATTTTTATCAATAAATATAAAACAAATATAATTTTCTGGTAATTAGCAAAACTGAAGAAGAAGAAGATCTGAATATAGCATAATATAACTTTAAATGATAGTCAAGTGTCTACGACCAACATGGTCCATTTCAATTAAGTTTTCGAAGAACAGATAATTCCCATGTTGTGTCAGTTATTCCAGAACATTAATAAGTGGAAAGTTTCGCAATCCATTCTCTAAATATAGTATAACCCAAATATCGCGAGACTGAAAAAAGAAAACTGTAAGCTGAGATAACTTGTAAGCATATGCTAAAAATTTTTAGCCTGAAGTATTATCATATTGAAATCAAAATTGCAATAAAAATTCAAATATATTATGAACCAGTGTTAACAGGAAAGGTTTATCTTAGGAATGCAAAGCTAGTTCTGCCTAAGTATATACTTTTTTGAGAAGAAAAATGTAAAATTCACTTTGCAACAGATAAATTGTTTTATAACATCCAGAATTCATTTCACATTTTAAAAACAAAATACAAACAAAACTACAATGTAAGAAGAAAAACTCCTCAACTAGACATCTGCCAAAAACCTAAGTCAGACATAATTATATTTAACTATAACACAATTAGAAGCTGTTCAATTAAAAAAGAAAAGAAAAAGTTTCTGCTTTTACCGTTACTCTGCAATATTGTGCTAAAGCATTGCAATAAGACAAAAAAAAAAAAAAAAAAGAATTTTTTAACTATAACACAATTAGAAGCTGTTCAATTAAAAAAGAAAAGAAAAAGTTTCTGCTTTTACCGTTACTCTGCAATATTGTGCTAAAGCATTGCAATAAGACAAAAAAAAAAAAAAAAAGAATTTTTTTTTTGTTCCCACAGTAAAATATTATAGATGGAGTTATACAGGTCTTATATACTTTTTTGGATATATTTAGGTATTATAAGGTCTCTGTTACTATAGTGACTAAAATATTTAAAATGTAATTGTAACTGGTCATTGCTAGTATACAGGAAAATCACTGATAATTTTATGTGGACTATGTAACTGACTTCTCTTGATTAGTTCTAAATTTTTTTTAAGTTAATTCTCTCAGAGTTTCTAAGTAAACATTTCCAACTAGCAGAGAGAAAATGATGATTTCTTCCATTCAAACTTTTAAGAGAGACATTTTCTAAGTATATTTTAAAAACTGTTATTTTTAAGTTTTGTAAGATAATTAAGTTATGCTTTACAAAGAATATTTTTCTATACTTTATGATTTGACTAGAGTAGAGTAAGATTTTCTCCAATGAGTTTTTAAAAAGGAGTAGATTAAAACTTCAGATGAATCAAGGCAACTTAGAAACAAGAATAAACATGGATGAGTTTTTGTAACTATAAGCTCTTTTATCATTATTCCTATTTTACAGAAGTGGTATAACTCAGTTCAGGGGTTCACACATAACTCATTCTGGTACTCTTTTGTAAATTTTGAACCGGAGTGCACTCAGAGTTGATAACTATTCAGGGATTGATTTATTCTAATTAAATGCTAAAAGGGACTGAAGAGAGCTGGGCACAGTGGCTCACGACTATAATCCTAGCACTTTGGGAGGCCAAACCGGGAGGATCACTTGAGGCCAGGAGTTCGAGACCAGCCTGGCCAACACAGTGAAACCCCGTTTCTACTGAGAATACAAAAATTAGCCAAGTGTGGTGCCTTGTGCCTGTAGTCCCAGCTACTTGGGAGGCTGAGATGGAAGAATTGCTTGAACCCCAGAGGGGGAGATCATGCCACTGCACTCCAGCCTGGGCAACAGAGCAAGACTCTGACTCAAAAATTAAAAAAAAAAAAAAAATAGACTGAAGAAGAAACCAGAATATTCACATATTAAATATACAGAAGTCTGCCCTTTCCAAGAACAAATATATTTATGTTTGCCCCTACAGAGCTTGAGAATCCACATTAGTAATCAGAAGATTGAAACATCAAAGTAGAGATATGAAAATATTAAGGACCCTTTCAACCAGAATATGATGACTATGTGTACCCAGGTAGAACTCATTTTTAAAAGGACCAACAGAATAAAGTTCGCTGGGTTCAGTGTCTATTTCCTTTGGAAAGTAATTGTCAAATGCTGACCAAATGTAGTATTCAAACTTTTCTTTTTTCAGAGCCATGTGAAATACCTTCCTTTAATTCAAGTAAAAGACTTTCAGCTTTGCTAATGCTGTAGTTTAGGCAATAAGATTTTTTGAGAGCCTTTCAAACTTTAGGTTTTTAAGCCCCGCAATTCTTGATTTATCCTGGCACAATATCCTTCTGCAGATAATAAATCATGTTCTAAATGTGGTTTTAATTTATTTATTTTTGTTTATTTTGAGAGGATTATCCTGGAAACATCTCCACAGTCTGATGAATGTGAGTGTATATATTTGTGAGTGTGACAGAGAGGCAGGGTGAGGAAGTCAAACAAAAATGGAGAGAGAGAAAGGATGTAAATGACTTAGATGACTTCTAGCAGAACCATTAATATCTATTTTTTGATGTTATTTTGTTTCTCAAACAATCTATAGCTTCAGTCCTCTAGCCAGTAGAACAAGAGCTTTACCACTGTCTTAATTAAATCATCCCCCAAAAAAGAAAGGATTTGAATAGTGAAGTATTATTATTATTATTATTACATATTAATAGCACTTGCACCTATTACTGTTATTTTCAAATGGGTATGACTTAAAGCCAGAAGTTACCTTTATACATCAAAACTTCTAAAAGAATCTCCTGGACTTTATTAAACAAATTCTATTCCCAGGCTTGAACCATAATACTGTATATTCCATGCAAGACTGGGTGATTTATTTGCCTCCTATATTACTTAATATCTGCCTATATGACATAAAATCAATAGAAAATAAAAATAAAGGCAGCGTGCATGGATTTGTTAACCTTAATAGAAATAATTTTACCTTTGAAACGTGTATTTAAACATTTGGTGTTGAGAATTTTTTTCCAGTTGAGGAACTAGTTGTTCATATAAACATAGTCTAATGATTAGGCAACAAATCATTACTATGTGGTCCATAAGCTGTGTTAAAGTTACTTCTAGTGTATAGATGGTTGAGAACATAAAGTGTGGAAAAAAACTACTTTGGCTCAGTCTAATCCATAGACATATATACTCTGGACATATTTGCTTAAATGGGGTGTAGTGGAAAAAGCAAAACTTAGATGGAAGCCAAGTTGTGTGACTTGCTTTGCTAATTTGCTTATTCTTTCTGGACTAATTTGATCATAGATAAATGGAAATAAAAATATTACCAGTTCTTATTTCACAAGACTATTATGAGGATTAAATTTTTAAATGTGTATGAAAACACCTTATAAATTGTAAAGCTCTACATAAATCGTTGTTATTATGATTGTTGTTATGTCTTTAGATATATATGTCTAGAGAATAACTTAAAATATAATTTTAATCATATATTTAATCCAATTAATTTAAAATTAAAAATAAAACAAAGAGGTGACACCTTTTAGAAATCCCAGTAGGCCCAAAGACTTTAGGAGTAAGCGAACCAGCTAAAAGATAACCACTGTGCTGGTCTATTGAATCTATTCCCATAAACGGAAATGGTAAACCCAAGAGAGGGTGATGAAGAGTGGTGACGATAATTCACAGCAGAAGGGAAAACACCTGCATTTCTGACATTAAAAAAATATCGAATTGAAATGCTAGGTAGAACTTTGGTGATTACGTAAGCTACACCTAAAAAAGTGCTCTAGAACCTTATACATACCATGAGATACAATGAGTTCCTGTAGAATGAATGAGTCTTCTAGAGGAGTAAATCAAAACCTAAAAGGTAATTTGACAGGGTACATAATAGAAGCAGAATCAAGATAATATCCAAGACAGGACAACTTTTACCTAGAATTCTTTCCATGCGGTCTTCTATCGATACAGATCCTGTTATGTCTGACTGTAGAAAGATATACCATAGGGTCTGAACACCTGAGCCTATTTCTTTTCACTAAGTTATAATTTTCAGACTGAATGCTAATAGGTTCCAGACTCTAGCAAGAGGATCCCTTTTAGTTACCATGAAAAGTTGACACCTCTAAAAGTTGACACCTATAGAGATAAAGCTAACTTCAGTATTTCTGGTAAATGAAAGGTTCAGTGTGACAATATGATTCCTAGAAAAGCCTTCATTCTCAGCATCTTGGAAGGATCAGTACCTAAATGTAAGTGCCAGGGTCTTCCCATGGGAAAAGAATCATAAGTAAAAGTCAGTATCTCTAGAGAACAGTATGTGCCTGCCCTGTTTGACAGTGCTCTATGTTCACACTATTTGGTTCTGAACTATTATTTTGTTTAATTTGGATACAAATATATCAAACAGGAATTGTATATATGTTTTATTTTAGAAAATGATACAACTAAAAATGTGTTAAATTTTGTTGCTTCTCGATGATTTTTTCCCACAATTGGTGCTATTTTCTGTACTCATCCAAGAAGAAGTCTTGTTACAAGCTGTTTCACTTTCAGCCAGCAAGCATTAGTGCACAAGATGGCCAGTGCTCTCAGCCAGTGAGCATCCACTGCACTATTCACGGTTCAGTTGCTTTGCAACCCATGGGACTATGCCTTTGGAGGTTCATTTTATGCCATTTATTTACTCCCTGATACCATGTCTTAATCCACAAAAATGTGCGATAGTTCTGGATCTGCCACAAAAAAAAATTTAATCATATTTTTAGATATTAACAAGTACTTAGAACCAATTAATAATACATTTTATGAAACCTTATAAAGTATAACTATGGCAGTACTTAGCATGAAATCTGTAAGCTTAAATTATATATTTGAAAGAATGTGCTGATATTGAGTTAAACATGAAACATAAGTTAGAAGACAACATAACTAACAAAAAAGAAAGAAGAAAGAAGAAAGAAAATTTATAGTAAGAACAGATATCAAATATAATAGATTAAAAAAAATAGGAAAAAGCCAAAAATGTCTTTGAACCTCTGGAAAGCTTGATCATGAAAAAAAGAAATTACAAAAATAAATAATATTAAGAATGAGAAGAGGAATTTTATTACAGATTCAGCAAAGATGAGAAATAGAACTTTATGAACAATGGGATGTGTTCCCTAGCTAAGTTGAAGATTTACGTGTCATACAGCTAGCAGTGCCATCATGGTACAAACTCCAGAAAAGCATGCCAACATACCCTATCTAAACTATTCAAAATTCAGCCTGCCAGGATGAAGAAAACATCTCAATGGCTCTGTGGCAAAGTGTGGTCTCTACCTGGTGACAGCACCTTTGAATTGGAGTTGATGCATCAGCAGAAAGGCAACTGGCCAAAATTCTGGGACGATAGTGTCCTACCTATGCATAACACAGATAAAAGCTAACTTGGTTTCCCAAGAGCTTAAAAACACCAGGAGGAGAGAGGTCTGCTGTGTACTGTGAAGAATTCTTGTGACTGCTTCTTCCTGGACCCTCTTCCTCATCATGTCAGCAAGCTGCAAGACATAAGACAAGGCAGCAGCACTCACCAGTGGTGAGTGATTCAGGCTGAAGAACCCTTTAAGTACACTTGCTATTGTTGGATTTTTATTCCAAGGATTTAGCTGCAGGTACACTTTTGTATGTAACAACAAAAATGCTAAAAACTGCCTGCAAAAGGTGTCCTTTATTCCCTATAACTTTACTGAATAGGAAATTACTATTTAGCTATCTTTTGGGGAAGCAACAAGGATAAGACGTGTAATTATCCTGGGGCCATTCTAAGAGTAAACTTTTGAACCATATCTTCTCTCTTTTGGGATAAGACTAAATGCTTTTTTTCATTGCTTTAAAGTTCTTATCTCAGTCATCATTTCACATTGTGAAACAGCACTCAAAATGCACCATAACTCTTATGTTGTAGAAATTCTGTGAAAAGTAGCATATTCTCCTCTTGTATATGAGATTGAAAAATCCAAATGTTCTAGAAATTCCTGCCAGAAACAATATCTTTTTTTCTAATAGCTCACAAGAATTTTTTCTCCACAACATGTGTTTTAAGCCACCTAATTATTAATGCCTTGATATGAGCAAGCTCCTACATTTAACCCCTAACAGCTCATTGTCACCACCGATGATTTATAGACTTTATTTGCTTATATTTTATGCTAGGTTGATAAATATTTATTTACTTTCTAATCTTAAAATCACCTAGAGATAAATATAAGTTGCAGTTTTTTGGTATTGTCTTTTTTTTACTTAAAATGTTGCTGTTCTTAACTCATTTTTTTCTTTGTACTTTATGTTTAATACGCAGTTTTATTATTTGGGGTATAAATGGCAAATTCAGTTCCTTAGCTAGACACAGAATAACCATATAGCATATAAAGTTCTGACAAGGAAGGTCATAAAGTTTAAAAATGATCCTTAAGATAAGACCTTTTTCTGAAAAGTAGCTTAAGAGAAATGATTTTCATAGTTCTAAATCTTAAAGCGTCACCAGCAAATACATGAAGCTTGACACATTCTCCATATGTGTACATTTTCATACCTTGTCTTGTTAGTTGGGAAGTTCTCCTAAATAACAATGGTTTTCAGGCAAACACTAGGTGAAATTTTGATGGGAATATTATAGACAGAATTTAAACATCAAATGGATGATTCAACTAGTGACCTTGAAAGTCATTTTTCATCTCTGAAAATCTTGAGGTTTCTTATGAGAATGTGGAAATTAACTTGAGGGCCTGTTGACCTAGCTTGACCTATGGCTTTTGTTTACACAAATGCATTTTTTTCCAGATACCCTGTTAAAATATCATTGTAAAGTTATTGAAAAATAACACCATACAAAAACAGTGTAGGTTTAATTTGTCCCCACTACCAGCATATTGTGGACAATCTCTTACACAGACAGGTAAAATGAACTGTCCTGTTCTGAGGTAGTGGGCAACAGAGATCATGTAACAAATCCTGACTGCCTAGATCATCCAGAAAGCCCTGGCAAGTTCAATTCCATTTAGTGAAGTGAGATAATTTGGCAGTTCATGCAAGAGACTGAGAACCAAGCCTCCAGCCCTGCCTGATTCTGCAGGTGTGGTCTTTCATGCCTTTCTGTGTCTCCAGTGCTTTTCCATGGGCAGATTATTTGTAAATCTACTTCACAATCACTGTGTAACTAATATATGTTTAAAAATCAACTCTAATACTTAGGGGAGGAGTCAATTCTCCCTTACAGGAAAAAATTCATCATTTTATTTCCTAAATTTGACTCAATTTCCGGTGTTACTACTGGGGAAACACTGAAGTACAGCACCAAGTAATTGACTTCAGGATGAAAGATTTCAAACTTTAAAAAGCAATTAATTTATTTCTCCTTTCACCCACAGGTCTACCCACGGATAGCGCCGGCATTTTGGCACTACCTGCGGGTAGAAGTGAGTAGCTGGTACTTGAATTCTCCCACCTTTGCTCCTTGCACTCTGCTGGTGTGGTCTGATCTGATGTGCCCGTTTTGCTCAAGATGCAGCTGCCATTCTATGTAAACATATTCTCACACCACCACCATTTCTTAGAGTTGGGTCAGGAATCTAAATCACCAAAAATACAAGTTCAGTGTATATAAGACTAATCATGTTTCTTAATAAATTTCCAAATAGGACCATATCATATGCATCGTTGTGATAAACAACTAAATGCCAAATTATGGAAAACCATGCTGACACTACTTTGTAATCAATACTTTGAGTATTCAGAGCATAATTCCTCAATTAAACTTTGGAATGTTTCTAGGAAAAGGTAGAATAACTCCGTTTCATTTCCTTTCTCCTTTTTTTCTGTCCCCCAGGAACATGAGCAGCTGACCTACTCTTCCACAAGGTCCAAGGCCCCCAGTGTCATCATCACAGGTCTGAAGCCAGCCACCAAGTATGTATTTCACATCCGAGTGAGAACTGCAACAGGATACAGTGGCTACAGTCAGAAATTTGAATTTGAAACAGGAGATGAAAGTAAGTTTCACACAAGGATATACAGTAAGATACGAATTTAGTATCATTCCAATTTGACCTGATATTTAAAAATCAGGTGTCCCATGTTTTTAATAGTTCATTTAAATGAGAGTTTGTTCATGTAAATACTCACACAGTCATTTCAGTTAATACTTTGTGTTATCATTAAATGCTTTCATGAAATGCCTTACTCTACCACCATAGTACTATGGCCAAAATGTGGCCCTTTATGCTATTACACAGAGTCTCTATGGATGCCTAATAGTTCACCAGTCCTGGCATCATGATATGATCCTAATGAAAACTTGGAAGAGAATAAAGCCATGAACAAATGATTTTAGCAATTCAGAATTGTGCAGCTTTGGCCTTTTATCTCAGGTCAATAAAAACAGTGGTCAGGAGATAAACACCACTGCCATGTACATTGTAAGTTTAAGTACGGATATATGGGCTTCATCAGAAACCCACATTAATTCCGGAGCCTCAGCATGCTGAAAACCAACATGGGAGGTGAAGGGAGTGAGATGTTCCAATGTCATGTAACACCAGCTTTGAAGTCTTTTATTCATTCTAAATCCAGCTTTACCAATGAACTCTTTTTGGCCTTCAGAAATCCATCTTACTGCTCTTTTTGTGAGAATAGTAGGGATTGCTTTTGCCAGACATCTTTATGAAAAAGTGTCCAAATATATAAGAAAAATCTGTTTCCATCATTGTTAAAATACTGTATTCATATAATAATTCCATAAAAGTAAATTTATTATAGTAATTTCTTATAGATAACAATAATAATAGCTAGCATTTATTGAGCCCCTAAAAATGCCTAAAATGACATGAAATATTTTACATGGAGTTGTTCATTCAAACCTTTCAACATCCAGTGAGACAAGTATTATTTTTGTAATTTTACCTATAAAGGAGTTGAACAATTTGCCCAAATTTTAAGCAACTGGTACGAAGCTAAGCTAAAATTTGCAGTGGAAGCGTGTTTTATTCAAAGGCCTATGCTGTTAGCTACTCCACCATCCTACTACATCTTACCATTTGTATTTTTATGAAGCGTCTTTTGTAAGACCGTGAAATAGGCCATAGTTTCTCAGTGTATTACTCCTTCAAGAAGAAGCTACTTGGGTTTCAGATCTGTGACAGAAGGAATATTTTCGTTGTTTTACGTTGATGAATAGTATTCACACATAAGAACTTCTTCGTTACAATTATATCTAACCACAAAGGGAAAAAGTGCTGATATATTTAAGTAAGAAGGACCCCAGCTTAGGGAGAATGAGTAACCTAATTAATAAAAAGAATACTTGTGACCTGAGTGTTTGTATCAGTATTAGTCATTTGAATTTCTGCTGGAGACTATTGACTTTTTAAACTAGAGAGAAAATTATTGGGAGTAGAGTATAATGATCACAAAACATAGATCCACAATGAAATCTGTATAAAAATATCAAAAGATTTGTCCCTGTTATGTCTTTTCCACTGTTTTGTTTGTTTGTTTGTTTGTTTGTTTGTTTTCCCTGCCCACTTGTCAAACCTTGGCCTAGGTATAAAGCTAAGGATACAGTCCAAGGAAAGTTTGGTCCGAGATAGTCGAATCATTGTCTTTTCTAGGCTGTGTTTCTTTTCACAGCCTGGAAAAGTTAATAGCCTTTGCACTTCTCTTGTTTTATTTCACAGATTTAAAAAATTCACCTGACTTTTAAAGTGTGACATTGTTGAGTGTTCCGTTTTTAAGTTAGAAATGCACTCTCAGATAAACTCATACAGCTAAATCTAAATAAGTCATTTGTGTTCATTCAGGACTTTTAGAGAAGGTCATCTAGTGTAATACTAACAAAAATCCTGATTTAAATATTAACAGTTTGATTTGGTTTTAACTTTAGATTTCAACTCACTGTACTTTGAGGACAGTTTCTTCAGACGTTCTGTGATAAAAAGAAAGGTCTCGTACTCACAAGTGACTCAGTGCAATTCACTCATCCAACCAACATGTATAGAATATTTAATATGTGCCATACTCATATGAGGCTCTGGGGATAAAAAAATAATAAGAAGAGCTAATAGCGTTTCAGTCTATATTTCTGGGAGGAAAATAAAAAATTTAAATAAAAAATACAAGATTAGTGACGTGTACTATCATAAAAATATACAAAGGGTATGGTGACAGCATAATGAAGATGACTAGTTCAGCACACGTGAGTGGTGAAAGGCTTCTGGAGGGGGAGAGGCTGGGACTCTTGAAAGAACAGTCATGGAACAGAAAAAGCATAAAGGCCTCTAACAACATAAAATATTGAAAGAGTAAATAATTTGGTGTGGCTGTGGTGAGGAGATGCGAATGGCAAAATGGTGATAGATGAAGGTGGAGAGTTACACGGGTCAAACCAAGAGCACTTTTTAGCCATATTAAGGGCATTTGCATGTATCCAGAAAATATGCCGGATCCATTGGTGGATTTGAATCCTGGATTAATATGACTAGTAATACGTGCAAGACTCTATGCTGAGCAATTTACACATATTACCTCATTTAATTCTGACAAGATTATGCCTCATTTTAGAAATTTATGTAGCTTTACCAGAATCTGATACCTAGCGAGTGGAGGTACAAGATTAGAACCCTAGAACTATCTGACAATGGCAGCAGAAGATGGTGAAAACTCTGTTCTGAATTACTGATTCATGAATGCCATGAAAATGACTTTGGTTAAAATCTTGAAAAGATAAAATGCCTGAGAAGAACCTGAAAATAATATATTTGTCTAAACCTGATGTTTGAGAACATAGAATGGCTCCTAAGTCAATTTACAGTCTAAGGGAAAATAATTTAAAGGATCGTTTAAAAAAAAAAAAAAACCTGGTTAGCTTTAAATAGCATTTTCAAAGCCTGCTGTTTATACCCAGGAGAGAATTTCAGTGAATAATGCTATAGTAGCATATGGATAGGTTTCCCATAAATTCAAGGATATGATGATGTGAATCCCAACTGTTGGCATCCATCTTTTTCTCTCCATACCCTCCTGGCTCTTCTTTAAATTTTTGTAGCCTTTGTTTCTCAAGTAGTGCCTGAATTATTGTAATGTCAGCTTTATTATTAAGTTCTCTCTTGTGTATTTCACTTAATTAACTTTATAATACATTCATAGAGATGAGGTATGGGTTGGAAAGGAGTGATCTCATTTGGTGATCTGGTACAAATTTTTGAAATTAAACAAAATTAAGTAGTTTATAATTCAGTTCTTTTTAGTCATACTATTTTATTTTGTCCAACTTTGACTTTGCTAATGACCAAGGCAATAATATGATTATGAAATAATTCCTTTTGAAAATCATAATGTTCTTAACAGGCTATTTGTGCTACAAACATAGCGGCATCTGAAGAAAAATTATGGCGACCCTCTTGCGCTTAGAGACTACTGCTTGGTTCTTTTTCAGTCTCAAAATATGCTAGTGGAGATTCTCTAACTGACTGACAAATGCTAAGATTACCAATTATCACTGTTAGCATCGTAAAATGAGTCTACTTGAACTAGAGCTATTGGTTTCCCATCTACCTAAATCTATAAAACATTCCTTATTGCATATATGTATACGGAGGTAGAAATATAGACAGATTGATTGATAGATCAAATTGACTGATATATAGTCAGAAAATTATTTCCTGGTATTTCAATGTTCGCATTTTATGGATCCACTGATTTCTTGCTGGGCTAAGTGTACAGTTAATATTATGTCCACTAACAGCATTTATTGAGTGCCTACTGTGTACTGGCCTTATTATTAGGTACTGTACTTGATTGCCCCTACTTTTTTAGAATAGATTTATCAAAACCACAATAACATTACAGAATCAGTAGTAAGAAAGTAAGAATATAAAAATACTTCATGTGGATTTTCTTGGAAGATAGATGGAAATTAGGTGTTAGAAGCTAGTAAGAATTTTCTCAATATTAAAATAAAATCTATATTATACCCCAAAGCATTAACCGTAACACATATCCACACACACACAAGTACAGTCTTATTTGGTCAAGTACAGTCTTATTTGGCTTATACAGCTGTAATAGCAAATTTTAACTACCTCAAATTTCTTATTATTTCTGAGCTTATTTTCTGGGCCTTTCACTGCTGAAAATAATGAGAATCAAAATAAAAAATTGTTGACATCTCCAGTAATATTAGCCATAACTTATAAATTGCTTGGAAAAAAAACATGTTTGATACATTTTAACAATAATCCTGTTAAATTATACATTTTAAAAAGTAATAAAGATAAGGAAATCAAACTTTTGTTTTTATTTAAAACACTAGCAAGATTTGTATAACATTAAATTCCATTTTATAGTAGCAGTAAGTAATTTTGCATGTGGAGTTTTAAAACCAAAATAAAATGTATTCTGCTAGATTGTAGCCAGCCTGAACCTTCTGCTTAAATACTAAAAAAATAACTTATGAGCTATCAAAAGGGAACAGAATCCATAGCTTAAAGCCAGTGTTTGAAAGAAAATTGGAATTTTACATGTAGTAATTGGCAATTTACCTCTTCCATTGCCTTAATAATTATCTAAATGACCCATGAGAATTGATACATTGCCAACATATAAGCAATGCATTTCTTTTTCCTGAAAAGATTAATTACAGCTTACATTTTAACAGCATGTAAATTTAAGTTTTCACCTGTAGGCTGCATAAATCAGTTTTGTAGCAGAAAAGGCATATCTGTCCACATTTTAAAATGTATTATTTACCAAAAGTAATAATGATGGACTAAATTTATAGCACATAAAATAATCATATAAAAATCATTATAATCAACATGAACAAACCAGACTATAAAATAATTACATTATAGTGGGTATTTCAAAATAAAATCTTACGTCATGCCTTATATATTTTTCAACAAGTGGTATGTATGTAGATACAAATGAATAAATGTAACCACTTAATTATTTTGAAAATATACATAAGATTTAGCTGTTTTAGTACGGTTGACATATAAGAAATTTGGCTTGTTTTAGCAATTTGTAGGTAGGAAATGATCCTAAAAAATAAGATGCAACGTTACGTTTCAGTTTCTTCCTCCCTAATCCATTTTTATGTCCCTATTTGATTAATTTTTCTAAATTCCATTTGCACACTTAAAAATTCTAAATCGTTGCATATGTTGTATTGAATAGAATGTTAATTTCTCAGCAAGATATCAGGTCCCCCTCCAAATGTAATCCAAACTGACATCATTTCTATCGATTTTTCCAAGTTAACGTATTCTCTGGAAAAATTAGATTATTTGGATGCTTCATGAACAAAATTATCTGTATCTTCATCATATCTAAGATTCTTCTATGACTTCCAACTGGAGTATTCAGAAAATGATCACATTACAAATAGTCACTGTAGCTTACATGCTACCTTCCTAAAGTGTTCTTGCCAGCAAGAAATCATCACTCCTTCCTTGGAATTTCTAAATATTTTATTGTTCAAAGGCGTAATTCTTTACTAAGTTGTAAACTCAGTGAGATAAAGAACTATAGTCTGTATATCTGTGTGTCTCAAAATGTCTTACACACAGGTTCCACTACACATGTAATCAAATAAATAAAGAAAATATGATTTACAAAAATACTAAAGAATAGTATGTTGCCTGCCAGGTCAAAAAGAAAAAGAAATACTAAAATATTAAATATTAGTATTAAAATACTAAAGAACAGTATGTTGCCTACCAGTTCAAAAAGAATCGGATAATTTTATTTGCCATAGATAAGCAATATTGCTTGCCTTATTTTGAGTAACAAGCTATAACTGGCTTGAGTCATGAAAAAACATAATATATGCAAATCTAACTACAAATTAATCATTAATTCTAAATTTGGGGGGCATTTTAGGTAGGGTAAAATGACAATTTTGTTGTTAACACATTTTCTTCCTTAAACTCTTTTATAAAACCCTCCATTATGTTTGATCCGGTCTGTTGAAGCACAGTCTGTACTGTTTCAATTACTTAGGATGAAATTAGCTACATCATTATTAACACCAGCCAGAAATTTTGGAATGATTATTAATGGTAGCGCATGAAGCAGAAAGAGGACCAGCTGACCCTGGTAGAGTAATAAAAAAGTTAATTAATCAAGCAGGAGGCAGATTTCATATTTATGAGTCTACCCAGAGGAGGACGAATTCCAGTATATAAGACTTTAATTTAAAGGAATCTCCAATCAATAGCACACTTTCAACACTGGCAGCCATAGCCATCTAAATGCAAACATCAGTGGAAAAGAGGAACTTTCTAGCAGTTAGGGTGTCTGAATATAAAGTGGCCTGTCCTATAAGGTGACGAAGGCCCCTCATAATAAGAATTTGTGCTGAAGCTAATTGGGAACCTGTTTAGCATGTGATAAAAGAAATCCCTGCTTTGTTTAGAAGGCTGTGATACAAGTTTAATGTAAGTTCAAACATTGAGATTTCATAACAACATATTTGTGACTTCTAATTATGTTCCAAGCACTTTTTAAAAATCTTTTCTGGTTACCAAAACACTATAGCCTTTGCAGAAGATACTATTATGCCAATTTTACAGATCAAGAAAGTAAAGCATAATGAAGTACAGTAACTTAACAGTACCCACAGGTAGTAAGCATTGGAATGGGGTTATTATGGCATTAGGCCCTTTTCATACTAATGCTTAGAACCAAAACTGAGTTCCCTTTCTGCCCATTCAGTACTTTCACTTTTCTTATTCACCTAGTCATTACTTATAATTTTCTACACGATTATTTTTTATTATTACCTCCAATTCATCACCCTCTCTTAATTACTTATATTTTGCCTTAGCATAATGTGTCTTTGAATATAAGCAGATTTTCAGAAGACTATTTATAAATCTCAATGCATCAAGTTCACAGTGCTGTGCAGTGTTTTAATGCATATTTCTGTATTAATGTACACATGGTACACCAAGTATAACACTCCAAAGAGGCAAAATTAAGCAGCTAGTATGATTTACTTAAATATGCAGGGTCTTGATGAAGAGTAACTGTTTGCACAGAAAGTGGAAGTCTCCCTTTAAGAGAGACTGAATTGACAAAAATAAAAAAAAGATATTTTATTTCAATTATGCCTAGATCAAATAAGGATTTTAAATGATAGGAACCAGGCTTATGTACCATAAGACAGATTGAAGGCCTTAATATGCAAAATATTAAAGATCATAACTTTGCTAAATGAGCTGGAAAGGAAATCATTAACTATTAACAGGTACTTAGATGTTGTAAAATGTGCATATCAAAGGGCAGTGTTACAGTGTGGCTCATATTTAAAACAAAAGTAACAAATAGCAGTAGATGTATTTCTTAATACAGAAAGTAGCTTATTTTTAAGGCAGTAACACATAGCAATGCATGTAAAATACTATTTCTTTGGTATATAAACCATCAACCCTTGACTGGAAGTTTTTACAAGATCAGGGAACATTTCTTTTGTTTCCTTTTTAAAAAGATTCTCATTTGTGTATGCTGTGTGAATTTGTTCTCTTAGCACATTTCAGGTAGTCAATACAGTATTATTAACTATAGTCACCATGGTGTACCTTAGATTCTTAGAACTTATTCATCTTATAACTGAAGACTTGCACTCTTTGACTAATATTTTCCCATTTCTTTCTTAGTTTTGTACCTCTTATATTGCTTTGCATGCACCTGGCAAATAGAAGGCATTCAATTAATTGCATATGAATTAATATTATCCAATAAATACACAATACTCAGTATTTATAAATACTCAATGTTGCTTCAAACACATGACATGTATTTTATTATTCTACCTATCTATTTTTAGTATTTTATTTTTGTTTATTTTGTACATATATTAATAACAAGCAGTCTGCTGAATGCTGAGGAAATTAAGGAGATAATATATGGTCTCTGTCTTCAGGAAGCTTATCACTAAACCACACTAGAGATAAGAGAGTTCCTGATTCATGTCATTCCCAAAGTCTGATTTTTTTTTTTTTTTTTTTTTGAGACGGAGTCTCGCTGTGTCACCCAGGCTGGAGTGCAGTGGCGCGATCTCGGCTCACTGCAAGCTCCGCCTCCCGGGTTTACGCCATTCTCCTGCCTCAGCCTCCGAGTAGCTGGGACTACAGGCGCCCGCCACCGCGCCCGGCTAGTTTTTTGTATTTTTAGTAGAGACGGGGTTTCACGGTGTTAGCCAGGATGATCTCGATCTCCTGACCTCGTGATCCGCCGGCCTCGGCCTCCCAAAGTGCTGGGATTACAGGCTTGAGCCACCGCGCCCGGCCCCAAAGTCTGATTTTAATTTGACTTGATATGAGATGGATTTTTTTTTCTATCAGCCATCATATAAATTGCTTGAATTTTTCTTTCAAGCTATTTGACTTTACAACCTTGAATTCTTAAAGAGAACAAAAATGGTCCTTAGGTATTTCAAATTGCCCCAAATTTAGTGAAAAATATATTCTCTATGTAATACTTAAAGAGTTAGAGCCATTCTTCAGACTACACAAATCAGCTTTATTGACTTATATTTTGATGTGGCTTTTCAAAAGTCGTATTTTAGTTGTCAGAAAAACATCAAGGGCAAAGTGAAGAAAACCTAATTTCTCATTATATTAACAGCAATATGGAGGCCAATCCAGAACTGCTGGATATGATTCTTCATTGTGGTTGACCACTCGCCCTCATCTGTTTCATGGTCATGCACTAAGCTCAAGTGGGGAATAGGAGTATTGTGTTGTTCAGTAAGTACTGATAGAATGGTGTTTGAAAGCATTAGGGGAGCTCTAGCTGGTTGTAGAGTATCATAGTGATGATATATGAAATATGGTTCTTACAGGGAAAGGGTAGAAACACATGATGCTGAGACGAAGCTGTCCTTTGGGAAGTCACAGGCTGGAAGGATGACATAGCACAGGGTTTTGGTTCCTGTTGTAATTGTATGTCCTGGTCAAATTCTATCCACATGATAATCCATTATTTTTCAGAGCTGAAAAAAAATCTGAGAATTGAAAGAAAGAGTTGTAAAAATGTCCAAGTCAGGTTAAAAGTAATTCATATAAAATGTATGAATATTAAATATCATACGTTTATGTCAAAACGTAAAAGCATAGTTGGAAAAAATTTAATTTGCCTGGCGCCACTCTTCAATAAAAAACATTTTAAATTATCTAATGTAACGTCTTCTAAATTTGTATTAGCCCAGTGCAAAACAGCTGTTTGTGCTTTATTTCACCATCAAGTCACAATACTGAATGGACAAATGTTTATAAAATAAACCCAGCCAGTTCTACAAAGGCTCGTATGAAGAATTAAGAAGCAGCATAAGTATTCATATTACACTTTACTTTTTTAAGGGAAACAGTAGTTCCCTTGAAATTTAAATTGAGTAACAAGAATTCTTGGCAAAATTGCAGGAGTACTTTAAAAGATTTAGCTGTGTGTGCACAAACCCAAGCATGACATGTGTGAGCACATTACTATACTATAAAGATAGGCAAAGGAGCAGAATATGGCAATCTTACTGCTAGATATAAAATAGCTGATTCACATCTAACTGATTTTCATGTTCTCTTATGCTTCTGGAAAACAGCATTCATTTAAAAATTCTCTTGCACTACAGTTTTTTAAAATTAGTTATCTTATATTGGCTGGATGCATAATCAGTGAGCAGACTAAATAATTTTGTCAACAAATAATTTTGGCAATTCCATCAACAATAAACATGGCAATATTACTGAATTTAGCACACGTGTGTGTGTATATATATGTACATACATACACACATTCATATACATAATACATATATTCTGCATTTGTATACACTTCCTATTCCCATTTTGAGATAAAGGAATGAAATTATCATTATTTTAAATATTGTTACATAAGTTGTTACCCTTGGAAGTAAAAAGAATTTGTTTTAAAATTTGATATAGTTTGTGTTATATTTAATATGAGGGAGGAGAGAAGGGCACTTGAGTGGAAGCAGTAAAAGCTAAAGTAAGCAGAAGAATGTTTAATTGTTCAACTTGTTCATTCACCCATTTACTCAATCAAAACATATTAATAAATGGGCCAGATATAGATATAGGCACTGGGGATTCCGAAACAAAAAGGATAAACCAATTCCCTGCTTTCACAACAGCTAGTGAGAAGCCCAGAATATTAAACAACATTCCAGTAGAGAGTAATATGTGTTGTATAAGGGAGCACAAGGAGAACAATGCAAACAAATGTGTCAAGGAAAGCTGCCACAAGGTAATGTCTTAAAGGAAACTTGAAGGTTAAGTCAAACTTGGCCATGAAAGTAGGGGTGCAGTGAGGGTGGAGGGACCAGATGAGAGAACTGGGGAGCTTTTGTTCTCTTTAGACAGAGAGACCAGTATGTGTGCAGGTGTAGAGATCAAAGAGGGCATGGAGCTTTCTAGTAATTGGAAGAATGTCAGTATAGCTCGAACTGTGCTTTTCAAAATGTGAGCCCTGCGCCAAAGGCATCAGCAACACCTGGGAACACACCAGAAATGCACATTTTTCAGACCTCCAACTAGACCCACTAAGTCAGAAACTCTGGGGGTGGGGCCCAGCATTCTGTGTCGATAAGCCTTCTGGGTTATTTGGCTGCAAGCTCTGATTGGAGAACCAGTGTCATCCTCAAATAGCACAAGATCAGCAGCAAGGAATGGTGGGGATGATGATCTCAGCACAAGAAACACAAGACGTGTGGCTAGTGAGGACCGTGCAATGCCATCCTTACCTTGCTTCTGAGGCTCAAATTTCCTAGGTTTTTATTTTTCTTCCAGCTGTATGTAGTTTTGGAGACAGGCAAGCCAGTCACAGTAAGCTTCCCATAACTGACGTCCCTGAAACCATTGAGAACACATCTAATTATTTCCTCACTTTCATTTTACCACACTAAAAATAAAACCTTCCAAATATCTTTTTTCATTGACACTCCTATAGCTCTCATAACTTCCAAATTCCCTAGACTATTTTAGCCTTGAAAAATTCACCTACTGAAGGTGCTAGAACCTTGGGAATCATCAATTTAAATTCTAATACATGCTCACTCTCTGCCAGCAGGTAAGCCTGCATATGTCTCCTTGACAGTTCATATTTGGTCTGTGGACTTTCTGAAAGCACAGTAAATTATGACCTGCTCACCAGAACCTTTTGAGAAAACTGGAGCTAAGCCATCCCAAGTCAACCCTTCCAAGAAAATCTAGACATTAAGTTATCTGGGAAACTTAGTGAATCTAGATAGCCTAGGGGTAATGGTGATATATTAGCAGAGGGAAGTTAGGCACCAAAACTAACATGCCATGCAAAAGCACTTGTCTCAGGCTCAGTTGCGTAGTTGTACATTCTAATTGGTGAAAGAAAAAATGCTACATTCAATTAGGCATCATAGGACTTGGTTTCTTGGCTCATGAGGATTCTCCTCCTTAGACCCCTAAATGAAGTAAAGCAAACATGCTATACTATCTTCCTTTGCTCTTAAAATGCAAAACTCTCCAGGTATTGGGACCTAAGGAAGGCAATATAGTTGACTGATGTTTTGGTTTCCTTGTGGGAAAACTAGAAATTTATTCATTTGTATGTAGAGTCATTCATTCAAAACTATTCTTGAGAACCCATTCTGTACATACTCAGGCTGTAGCAGAAATAGACAAAAATCTCTCCTGTCCTGGAGCTTATATTCTAGAGAGATGAGAAAGACAATAAACAAACAATAAGCAAAACATTTTATATTTAGAGGTGTGGTGTGTGGCCTCGATTTCCCCTTCAGGACCCAACTAGTGGTAGTTCTGCCTGCTGAAAGCTCATAGTTGAAGGCTCATAGCTGCAGACATTGCCCCTGGCCAAAAGAAGCTGGATGTCCCAGGGTCATGCCCTCTTCCTGGGGACAGTCAGAATCCAAGACTCCTCAATGTGATGTACAAAGACCCATGCCCATTGTGTCAGTTCAAGACAACCCAGAAGACCATCCCAGCTCCAGCACTCCTTGGGGTCCGCTGAGGTCTTTGCAGCTACCGTGTGTCAAGTCAACAGCTGCATCTTTCCATGGGCTTCCTGCACTCCCACATGTCCATGCTGAGGTCACTGCCCAGAAAACATGCTGCAAGCCAAGCTCCATTGAAGAATCTGTGTCCCAGTAAACCCCATCTAAGACAGAGAATAAGAGAGATTCTGGTGAAGAGTGAAGCTGAGAAGGAGGATAGGGAGTATCTGCCTCCTAATGTGAGAAAAGTACTCACTGCAGTATCTGACACAAGTAACATGTGATCATTCAAAGTTAACGATCACCATAATCCTAATTGTTACTCCAAACTAGACAACTGGCAAATAACTTCAGGGAGGATGGCCTTACTTTGGCCTTGAAGAAAAGGAAGAACTTATACAAGCAGAAATAAGAAAGAAAATTTTTATGTTAGCAGCTGATTCATGCAATTCAATTTGACAGGTATTTCGCAAGTAAATAGACAGCAAAAGAGAATTAGCAAAGAGGAATTTGTGTAAAAGTTCAAGCGCAAGCGTTGTACTTCCTTAAACTTAGATTTAAATTTTGACTTGATCACATCCCAAATATGGGACTTTGAATAAGTCAGTTAACCACTCTGTGCCTCAGTTCCCACATCTGGAAAATGGATATAAGGATACCACCTACTTTCTAAGGTTCCTGTGAGTATACAGTGATTCAGTGCTTGTAAAGTACTTAACAACAGAAGAGTATCCAGCTATCATGTGGTTAGAGATCAATACATGATTATTAATACTGATATTATTGTTACTAGTTTTCAATCTTAAATTCCATTCTAACAGCTTCAAAATAGTATTGAAAATGTTCTTTACCTTCTTGCGTATAGATACTATATAAAAGCAATCAAATCATTTTCTTATTCCCCTGATATTTTATTTTTTATACCCATGAATTTACTATTAAGATAATTGGCTAGTTTTGGTGTTAGTTTTTGTTTAATTTATGTAGGTGACATAAAAGGAGGAGCGGAATTCCCCAAGGTATGTTGACCGCCCAGGGCTTAAGCACTGGGCAATTTGACTCAGCCGAAGAAACTCTACGTTTTGACTTCTGAGATACCAAATTTTAGTGAGCACAGTAGGCAAGTCAGGGGGCCTCCATCAGGCCCATTCCAGCAATATCACCTTGTAGATCCAGAACCATTGTCTCTACTGTTTCTATGGTAATCAAATTGCTTAGAAGTTGGCCTACTTTTCTTTTCAATACTTAACACATCAAATGTCTCAGTGCAAACAGACAACATAGGACAGCGGTTAGAAGCTCGAACTCAGGATTTGAACTATCTGTGAGTAAATTCTGGTTCTGTCCTTTCTAACTATGTGACCATGTGCAAGTTAATTAGCCTTTTTGTGCCTCAGTTTCTCCATCTATTAAATGGAGGTAATAATACTACCATTTCACATGATTATTTTGAAGACTAAATAAGTTAACATACATGTTTAGAACTATGGAGAACACATAAAAGCTCTCAAAGGTGTTTTTTAATATGATCATTACTACCCTTCTTCTGAGGGAAACTCCACTGAGTTCAGTATAATTTTTTTGGACCATCCTGTGCTGTGAATCAGCTGCTACTCACCTATATAAAGAAAAAAGGAAATAATAAAAAAGAAGAAGAATGTAATTTTGGCAAAAGACCTTTTGTAGGGCAGCCTCTGTGGAATCCTCCTCTGTTTTCAAGTGGAAATGAGAAGACTTGTGTACCATAGCCACATACTCCGCTATAAGTTTTTTACAATTAAAATAATAGCCACCTCATGAATTTCCTTGCACAGAAATAAGCAACTTACCCAAAATCAAGCTCAGCTATATATTGAAAATGATATTTTTCGCTCAGAATAGGTATTAGGTATGTTATCACTTCTTGAATATAAACACAGAATATCTTGCTTAAGGAAGGATTTTACTTTTCAAATTATTGAATAGACACAGTTTTGAGAATATTTGAACTTGAATAAAATCACATTTTTTTTTACTGAGCATAATAACTGAAAAAAAGGCTACTCCATTATTTTCTAAGTTATTCCAAGTTATCTGACAGACAAACAGAGCACCAAGTAAGAACACACCAAAAAGACTTGGGACTTTCTAATTACCTGTGGCATGTGCCTCTTTTTCTGTCACATTCTGTGCTGCAGCTCAGAATGCCTTTGAATCCTTGGGAATCTTTGACAACTACTTATTGTTTAACAGAATAGTCTCATATATATATACACACACACACACACACACACATATATACACATACACACATGTATGTCTCAAATATATATATATAATTTCAGTTATTAATGTCATTCAATAGAAATAAGAGAAATATAATAGTCCAAATTTCATGTTTTAAACAGAAAAAAATGAGTGTTTTAAGCAGTAAGTAGCACGACTTTCCCCATATATATAATAACATATCTAAATTGGTCTTAATTTTTATAAGGATGCTTTCTCAGAGGACTAAACAGAGAAATAGTGATTTTTTAAATCTGCATTTCTCTTCTTCCTAAGAGCATTTGAGGCAGTTTAAAATGTATGCACAAAATGTTTAATAGATTAGAACTAAAATAGAAAATTAGGTCCATATACACAAGAGAGAACAAAGTGTCATTCTGATAATCATTACTAGAGATGCACATGTATGTGCATAGAGAATAGAAAAGTTATACACTCATGAAGCACAAATGATCTAAGAAAGATTTATAGAGGCTGTTGAGGAAAATGGCCTCAAGCAGCTTTTTCAACAAATGCAAAAGTTTTTTGTTTGTTTTTACATGACACTTTCTGACTACAACCTTTGATAGAGCCAAGGTAAAGTTTCACTGACTGAACATGATTTTTCCATGATGGAAGAAAGTTACTTAATTCATTCCATGCACACAGACTTTAAAAGATAAACTCTACCTAGGAAGTAAATGAAAGGAGTTACCTTTTAAATTTATTTTCCAAAAATTTTGCCTGTTAGGAACTTAAAATTGGAATAATCTAATAGGACGCTTTGATTGCAGATATCACATAAACCATGAGCTTGCTTACGGAAAGAGGAATGAAGAAATGTCCCAGACTAGGTTTCAAAAAAAACTGAAACAAGAAACTGGAAAATTCTCAAAAAGAAAGACAGCTTTTATTCCTGATAATAAAAGCACAGCCACTCATCTCTGTTTTGTGCTCTACCTGTGTCTATGTTGATTTAGGAAAACATGTCTATTGCTTATAAATCACATTTCCCTTAGTGTCAACCATGCATGAAAATTGCCAAACTAATTGTGAATCCTAATCCCAAATTCCTGCAAGAGGGAATGTGGTTGGTCCAGTCTGGGTCAGTTCTCTGTGAGTAATCCAGTGGTATGTATGACTGGGTGCCAGAGACAGGGAGAACAATCTTCCAAACTCCTTCCCTGTGGGTGGAGGGAGTTTTCAGAGATAGGGCTGAACAGATACCTCAGAGGATGTTTACTAAGAATGTGAGGTTGGTTTTTTTGTTTGTTTGTTTTTTGTTTTTTGTTTTTTTTTTGAGACGGAGTCTCGCTCTGTCACCCAGGCTGGAGTGCAGTGGCGGGATCTCGGCTCACTGCAAGCTCCGCCTCCCAGGTTCACGCCATTCTCCTGCCTCAGCCTCCCAAGTAGCTGGAACTACAGGCGCCGCCACCTCGCCCGGCTAAATTTTTGTATTTTTAGTAGAGACGGGGTTTCACCATGTTAGCCAGGATGGTCTCAAACTCCTGACCTCGTGATCTGCCCTCCTCAGCTTCCCAAAGTGCTGGGATTACAGACGTGAGCCACCGCGCCCGGCCGAAGTTGGTCTTTAATGAGTGCTTAGGATGTGAATTTTCTGCTTTCATATCAATAGATGATACAAATGGTACAAAAATATGGTGAAGCAATAGAGAAATCCTACCACTATAAATGTTGAGAAGCCCAACCAGTAGTTTTGCAAAAGTAAAAATAAAACCTCTCCACGTTTACACTAAAACGGGCTGCAGGCAAAGCAAAGATTGTCCTTAGGAAGCAGATTTGAGTCTGCCACCACCATTAGATATATTCTACATTGAGAGTTCAGAGTCCCACGCCACAGGATACTGTGAAAAAAGATGATTCTGGCCGGGATATTTTTCAAAGCAGGTGTTGTTCCAAGTCATCGAAAAGAAACCCGAGGAGTAATACGCCCAATGAAAAAGTTATATTGAACTGCGTAGCTCTGCACTATGCTTTCCTGGATAAGCTACAGAAAAAATATGCTTGTACAAAATGGAAATATCTTGTCTCGTTCTGTGAAGTGTTGATCAATTGCCTTTTGTCTGCCAAAGAAAATGATTTTCATTTTGATAAAGTTGGTGATGCTCAATTCTTCCTGGCAGCAATAGGGTAGCAGAATTATTTGTATCCTGAAATCAATTCTAGTTTTTGAAAATCACACCCATATCATCAGCATTTCGGAAGATGCTTATCTTTCTATCTGCCATGATGGCAAATACCCAGTTTGTCTAAAATCAGTGTCATATTGTGAAGATACTAGTTAAAAATTAATAAATAAAACACAATACTGTTTTTATATTACGTGACAAAGTGAATGGGTATGTCAGGAAATATTCCTTTTCATTTCCGTTTTAGAAAGGTATTTACTCCCACATTTGTAGATCCTAATGTTAAGCCTCATTTTTTACTTAACTCAATTCCCTAGGCAATGAAGTCTAAATTTTATGAAAAAATCAATATGCATAAGTAAACAATCTTATTTTCTTCAAAATAATAGTAAGTAGTAGGGCAATACTGTACAGAAAACCTTCTTGCTGCTAATATAAATTATTTAACTGGGAGACCTCACACACATGGCTTAAGGAGAAGCAGAGTGTAAATAATTGAAGAGATGCTGAAAAAATTGATGGAGCCATAGTTTTGTGCTACCATGGGTTTGGCCTTTTTAAAATAGTCTCCCATTGAATCTGTCCAGAATTAATCCTGGTGATTGATTAGATGTTGTTTGAGGTAAATAGTTTGGTGTTCTTCAGAACAGGCTTCAAACAATGATCCAGAATCTTCCCTTAGAACTTACTCACTTTCAGGAGATGGTTAAATGAGTTTTGGCATAAAGCAAGAGCAGGCCCTTAAGGAAATATACTTGGGTCCATAACGCTAAGAAAAACTGGCACCTGGCATTGATGGTTAGCCGTGCTTCCATAAATAGTTCTGCTGATGCCAAATAAAGGACAACCGTAGCCTCAAATTTGTTATCATAAACTGTGAAAATTCACTAAAAGCGTTCCACATGAATTTAGCTCCAGTATTTTGGTGATAATTAGTTTATAATTAGATAGGTTTCAGTTAAGCAAATTATCCCACATTCTAACATGCTGTCTTGCTAAACTTGCCAGAAATGTTGTCTGCCCATTTGTTTTTTTTTTTTCTTTGTTTTTGCATCCATGCAATTTTTATTAAATTGATACATGAGATCCATTAGATATAGGAAAGACAGGACTGATTTCCCCCCAAAACTATCCATCTATTAAAGAAAAATAAATTGGAATATCTCCTGGCACATTTGTTAGTCATTCTATAGAAAAAGATTGTTTTTGGAAAGGTAAGGACATTTCCACTCCATTTCACCCTACGCTTCCAATCCTATCCATCCAGTTACCAGGCAAACAGACTTGAGAGGCTGTGTTTATCATCAAAATCAAAAGATGATAGTAAAGTTAGATAGAAAATATTCAACTCAAGCAACATAATAAACAATGAGAAGTAACTATACCTAGTTTGGATATATAAAGTCCTGCATCGCCCTGCCACATATTAGCATTTACATCCAGTCTAATTATTTCCTCTTGGTTCATTATATTAAATAGGACTCTCTATTTCAAGTGACAAAAATGTACTGGCTTAATAAAAAGTGGGACTTTATTGCCTCAGGTAACTGAAAAGTCAAAGGGGTAGTGTGAGGGTCAGGCCAAATCCAGGCTCTCCAATGATGTCTTTAATAATGTCTCAGTCTCAGTTCTGTTTTCTTCTCTGTTGGGTTTGCCTTCAGTATTCTCATATATTTGCAAGAGTTTATGTCTCTGGTAAACATGGCAATTTTCAGTAAACATCTGTATATACCCTATTCTGGAATCTGAATATTAATAGTAACTTGAGAAAAACTCAAGCATGCTGACTGGAGTCAGTTTCAGTTTAAATTATGATGACCTATTCCTTGCCTATCTCTCCAACTTCCTCTTGTGCATTTTGGTATGTGTCCCAGGCATATAAAAGTACATATAAACTCCTGAAGATGTTGTGCTAGTTATATCTTTGTGGTATTTGTGATGTTTCCTCAAGCTATAGTGTCCAATATCTACTCACCATGTTGGTGACTTGCAGATTTCTTTGAATCATTCCAGATTTAGTTTAAGAATCACCTTCTTTATAACCTTCATATGATTTTTCCTGTGGAGATTACCAGTCTCCCCCTCTTGTCCTGTGACCTTCACATATACCTCCATTCTAGCACCAGTGTTTCTGTATTACAACTAAGGTCTGCATCTCTCTCTCTCTCACTAAAGAGAAACGCTATGAGAAAATCACACTTTAGTTTTCTTCATCTCCCCAAGTTCTATATCACAGTGCTTAGCAAATGATATTTTTGTTGTTTTTGAATGAATAATCAGTTGGTGAATGAGAATTTCCTCAAGAAATTATTTAGATTTTTTTCTAAATCATTCGGTTTTTAAAATCAAGTTTATTTTCTTTAAATACTTTTTCTGTGAAAAATAGACTCCAAATAAATCTAAGTTTATACAGTTCATACAACTTACAAAATGTGTGATCCCTAATGATGATCAATTTCGTTACAAAGCTCTTTATCTCAAACCACAGTAATTGTTATATTAAGAAGCTATAACCTCAAGTGCCTAGATATGCTCACCAATGTGCAAATATCCACTATTAATATTATGGCACATGGTGAATAGAATTTAAAATTGAACATCATTGGTTCCAGGTCAGTGATCCAGGGAAGTTGTGAAATTTGTATGGAAATCCTATTTTACACTGGATCTTAAAAAACTTTTTAAAGGATGAAAGATATAAGCATGAAGATATAAATATTCTTTGAGAAAAATGTTCTCAAGACCTATCTCAACTGCCAGTAACAATATGATATACAGACAATTACAAATTACATCTTTGACATTTAGAATGTTGACCATAGTTTCAGGTGTTTAAATGTCTCAATCATTTTCTTTGTTCTTTGAAATTTGTCACATGAAGCCTACCTGTGGTAAGGCATCTTGACCATTCATTAATGAACACAAGAATCTCTTTTTTAAAAAAAAGTCAGAAAATATTTCATTATGCTACACTATTTGCCTCTGCTTCTGCCTCTCCATCAAATTGTACCAAACTCACATTTTCCAATTATCCCCATGCCATTTGGCATTTTTACCTGACAAGTAAATTGAGGTCATCAGGAAGCGTGAATCTCAAAATCTTTGGTGTTTCAGTGTAGTCACAGTTTGATGTACTCAATTGTATTGTTTCTGGAGAAGTGGCAGAGGAGTAGAAGAAGGCACAGCTGTGAAATCACTTTCTGGGGGGAAAAAAAAAGTATGATCCCTGCTAAGGGTCTCTGCTTCAACAGAAATGACCCAGCAGGTTTGTTTCCATCCAGCTGAGGAATCAGTAACCAGCTTACTTGAATGGAAAAGACAATCTCTTGCTCTTCTCTTTTATTTCTAATCTTAGAGCTCCTTTTCCTTTGGGTAGAGAGCATCAAATATTGAATGAATGTAAAAGAAAGATGTCAGTATAATACTATGTTGACTATATTTACCTTTTTTCAAAGCCTAGGTAGGGATATTTAGGAAAAAAAAAATGACCCACATTATTTTCTATTAATCTATTTCTGAATAAATTATTATTTCTAATCTTATCTTTTCCTTTGAGTTGATAGCATCAAATAGTGAATAAATGTAAATGTAAATAGTGAATAAATGTAAAAGAAAGATATCATTATAATACTTTGTTGACTCTTTTTACTTTTTTTCAAAGCAGGGATATTTAGGAAAAAGAAATTGACCCACATTATTTTCTGTTAATTTACCTCTGTACATACTGATTTACAAAATACAAATATGAAAGGGAATGTAATGTAAAATTACAACATATTTAAGCGTTTTGACACACACATCAAGTAAGTAAACTGTTCTTTAGCCAAGGGCATTTTATCCTTATATTTAGAATGTCATTTTTATCTGTTCTTCACAAACAGTACACATGTATTAATACCTATACTATGTATGGCTTATGCTAATCCCTTGTTATATAGAAAGTTGAACCTTATTATTCTGCCCTCAAGAGGCTTGTAGTAGAGATGAGTCAAAAAACTGAAATTCTCAGGAAATGAATCATTTTGGTAATTTAAGTTTTTGGCCAGGGTTTAATCTTAAAAGTATTATTTTTACAACTTTGTAATAGTTTGGAGGCAAACATTTTTTAATCATGCGTTCCCAAACTCTTGTCCTTTCAAATAAAACATACTGGACTTATCTCAGTATTTTCTAATTAATATCGAATGATCATATTAATGTATTATTGAGTTATAAAACATAGTGAATTATTTGATGCTCCTTGAATTTTGTAGGGCTATTTGATCCTAAACTCCTGGCCTCTGACTAGTATCCATTTTGGAATCTTGTGTCAGATTTTCAGTTTTTCCACCTCTTCCATCAGTCTGACTAGCAGTGTGCAATTCTATTCAACTCTCTCTCTGTACATGCCTCCCCAATCTATCTTCTAATCTGTTGCCTACTATACTATTTTATGAACTTGGAAATCAACAAATATGTATGAAGTAAAACTGTGAGGTGTCAAAGCTGTTTTATAGTATGTGGACCTCAGTCAGTTATCTTTCTAGAGAATCTTTTTTGTTTTTGCCTTGCTTTCTGTTGTTCAACTGAATCACATAATTGAGCCTGCTGTCTAGCTGATTTCAAATACATGTGATAATATGGGTACCTGAACTAAGAAAATACAGTGGGAGTTGGAGAGAATGAGAAAGAATCTAAGAAATACTTTAAAATTATAAGGGACAGGACTGATCAACTTGGAAGGTGAAGGAGAGAATTGGATGAGGGCTGAGTCCAAGTTTTCTTGCCTGAACATCTCTGAGAATAGGATACATGGGAAAGGGATGATTTTACCCTGTAGGCAATGGGAAATGTTCTCAATATTTTAAAATATTATTGTGAAGAATAATTATCTGTCCATATAATGTGGATGGATTTTGAAAAGATACTGTGCAAAGGCAACCTAAAAGCAAATGGTAAAACTAGTCTACTCCTGCAGGGCTGAAGCCTGACGGTAGGCTGTGTCACTGGTAATAAAGGCAAGATGAAAAACTTGACTGTGGACTTGGAGTTGTAGGAAAATGCAAAATCAAGGATAACCCTATGCTTTCAAGTCCAGTGACCAAAATGATAGCAGTATCATCCACAAAGTCACAAGTGTATGTTCAGCTAGAAGATATGTTTCCTTAGCTTTCATTTGTATCTCATACTCTTCTGTCTGCATGAGAATGTGGTGTTGAGAATGTGCAGATTAATTAATCTCCATTGTGTTGCTAAATTCTCAAAAAGTTAAGCCAATTCTGACATGACCTGAGAGGAGAATTTTCCTGTATTGGTTGTCCATAAACTTTAAAATTAATTTACTGGGTATCATAAATTCAGGGCTTTGTTGAGATTTGTGCTGTGCTTAAAGAAATCATTCTGGTGAAACTATGAAGACAATTTATTTCACTGAGCAGCATTTTTTTTGTGAGATGCTTTATTTAAAAATTCATGTTAACTACTGTCTTCAATAACTTTAAAAAGATGTTCATAACGGAAAAGAGTTAACTTTAGAAATCTATCCCACAGAAAATGACACAGAATACAAATAACAGATTTTACTTTGAAATGTAAATATAAACTAGAATAATCTTGATTACAGGGAGACAAAATCATATGCCTCCACAGAAGAAAATTCCTTGGTTAAAAATAGCCAAATTGCCTTTCTCTCACACTTTCCTAAAGATATGAAATCTCTTTTTTAAGTATTTAGATTCCAAGTCAAGCATTTCACTTTTTTTTTCTTTAGATGGAAACAAACCACACTTAATAATGTCACCACAACTTATGCCAAGCGCTGTTGCTCAGTCACAATTTCCCAATTCTTTCTGCATAATTGCTTCTTCTTAAGGAAGTATACTTTTTCCCAAATCATAGAATGAAGTGCATCATTTTAATATACTTATCTTTGTCCAAGAATACAACCCCGCAATTAAACAAAGGATCATTTCCAATCAGCCAGTCACAAATAAATTTTATTTTACACTATGAACTTCAGCGTGGTTCTTTTTAGGGTCAAGTTTGCTTTCAACAGATGCTACTTATGTGAGTAAATTATACATTTTTCTCCTACAAAGCTAATGAGAAATAAGCTTTTGCTCAAGATTGAAAAAAATGAATGGATAATGCTATAGACAAGTTTTCATAACAGAGACATTTATAGCTATACTGTATTTTCTTGGAATCCATTTGGTAGATAATTTCATGGTTTGCTTATTTGTTTCTTTAAGTGTCTATTTAAATAAATCAAATTAATGAGATCTCTATCCAAGGAGGTGATCATCCTGTTCCTCCTCTTACTTCTTCCAACACATTACATTTTCCCAGATTCCCTGTCAGCTCACTCACTGCCAGAGGCTGCTTATTCTTTTCCAACACCGTTCAGTTTCCCTTTTGTAACAATAATTACTTTTGTAATTTGTTGTTCAGTGTCTGTCTTCCCCACTGAACTGAAAATCCATGAGCACGGTAACTGTGTTTTGTTCATCATTGTATACCCTGTGTCTATGTTAGTGCCTAGCATATACTAGTTGCTCAATAAATATTAATTGAATGAACTAATAAATTCTCAAACGTAGACTCATATTTCTGAGCTTTAATCCACTCAACTTGGTAAAATGTAGCAGTCTGAATTCCCTAGTAGCTTCTACCTCCCAGAAAGCATTGTCTCCAAGCACACAGATTAATTGGATTTTTCTGATTAGTGTTGGGTACACTCTCTTCACATATATTGTATAGCTACACTGATGGTAAATCTTCCTCACATATCAAGGGAAGGGTGGGAATGTGGATTACTCCCGACCTTTTCTCACCAGAACCATACAGTGCAAATAATTATTCAACCCATTTACTCAAAGTAATATTTACTACCACATAGACTGGACACTGTATTGGTTTCCTAAGACTGTTTCAACAAATTATCACTAAGTCAGTGGCTTAAAATAATATATCACAGCTCTGAAGACCGAAAGCATGCTCCCTCCAGAGGTTCTAAGAGAGACTTCTTCCTTTTCTCTCCTTCCTTTTGGTGTCTTCATTCTTTGGCTTGTGGGTTGCATACCTCCAGTCTCTGCCTTTGTCTTTACGTGTGTCTTTACATGGCCTTCTCCTCTTTGGCTTCTCCACTTTTGTCTCTTACAAGGACAGTTGTCATTGGATTGGGAACCACCTGGTTAATCCAGGATAATCAAGATTCTTAATTACGCCTGCAAATTCCTTTTTGGAGGGGAGGGGAAAGGCTGTCACCATTCACCCCACTATGAATATCATAGTGAATATAGTTCCTGCTCTCACTGAATTTGAAATCAAATGGGAAAGACGGATTATAAAATGTAATTTCAATAAAATGTGATGGTTTTATTGGTAGAAATAGTTTAAGGGTCTTAGGGAACATCTGTCTGGGGACCTACCCAAATCTAAACAACCAGAAAAGAAAAGCTTTCCAAATGATGGGCTATTCATGAAGGAGTGATTAGAAATTGACTAGATATTAAGAGTTTGGCTCCTTCTAGGAACTGGAAGAAATTCAGTATGCTTGGAGAATATAAGATGTATCTGAAGACATATGCTAGAGCCATTTGTAGACAGCCTTGATAACAAAGTTAAGGGCCTTGTAGTTTATCCTGAAATGAGGCCAGAGCTCTGTGACGGACCAACACTAATATGGTAAAAGACAAAAATTAACCCCATCAGGACCAAGCTCCTGATCGTTTTTATTTCCATATGGCAAATCTTGTTCTTTCCACTATTTGGTTGCAGCCTGCATGGGTAACACAATATCATAGTACAATTGCTCTGAAAGATTGTGACAAGAATATTACATTCAACATTATCATTTTACAGATATGAAACCAAGTTCAAGCAAGGCTATGATTGTTCTAGGGTGACCAAAACAGCTAGATCTAGTTAGTTCTTCTGTTAGTAAAAATGGTGGTTTAAAGTACTGGCAATTGCTTGGGCTTGGAGATCGACAAATAGAACCTGGATTGCCGGCTTTCCCTTGACAAGATATGTAACCTTGAGAAAGTAAACTAACTGTTAAAACTAGGAATGATAATAGTGCCTACCTATCAAGACTATTGTGAAGATAATTTGGATAATGAATTGATGCTCATAGTTTCCTAATAAATAAATAATGACTGTTGGTCTTGTTGAAGTTGATAATGTTGATGAGGTTTTTATAATCATCCCAGCCTCACAATCTGTAGCATTTTACTTCCAGTGTAATAGTGTTTCACTAAATACTCTTATTTTCCAATAACATGTTTTATTCTCCACAGAGAAGTGTTTATGGTTCCTAAGTTTAAGAAGCAATTATGCAGGAATATGCATTTTTCAAAGGGTCATAACTTAAGATTGTTATCTAATTAAAATTTTAATTAAAACAAAGTTTATAAATGTAATAACAAGTGTGCAAAAGGAGACATATTTGTAGAATTAGCAGTTTAGTCAGTAGTGATGTATGTCAAACAACACCATTTTTTATAACAAAGTAATCTGACTTTCAAAAGGCACCCAATTACTAAATCTCCCTCTGAATTTTGGACTCAACAAATTATAGCTACCTAACTACTATGAAACTATATGCCCCTGATTCAAAATTCTTGAATTATACTGTATATTTTACAGATACAACAGTTTCTAAGTAAATAATGTTTTTTGGGTAAATGCCATCTGCTTTATCTTCAAAAAGATAATGTTTTCTAGAACAACTATTTCTTACATTTTTGTTATTCAATAACTTTCAGTGAGAATATGTGACATTTTAGAGCACAACATTAATTCCCATGATATCAGTGCTATTTTGAAGATTAGGAAATTCAGTGAAGACCTAATAAAAAACCTTCAGTACATTATTTGTTGGATAAGATGCAACTACTTAACTTGTCTCTGCACAGATTATGAGCAAAAACTTAACATAGTAGTAGATTGCTTGAAAATGTCTTGATTAAATCATAGTGACTAAATTCTAATTCTAAGATTTAATAAATTTCTCTTACTGAAAACTGAACATAAATGACTTTTGTTTTTATTAACATTTAGACTTTTTTAAAAGTCTCTAAAATGCTATGATTGGTTTCTTACTGACCTGACAATAGTGTTTAAGGCTTAGACATTCTGTTGTAGATGTCATTTTTATGAGAATGCTATTACTCTGGATATGAATTTGCACATAGTATACTGCATACTTAATTCTCAGAAAAAGATCTACTTCTGTGGAAGCTGTAAAATACTCAAGTTTAATAAATTATTATGTTAGAGACTTCTGCAGTTTGCTTCTCAGTTATATACCTTATTTGATTCAATTTTCTCTAGTAACTGATGAGATTAATAGATATTATTTATTTTCAGTAGTCAAAATAAAAAATAACTTTAATTTCAGTTAAGGAACATTAAGAGACGGATTGATTTGGTTTTCTAGAATATTGATGGTTAACTGAATGATTACTACAAGTTATAGTAAAAAAAAAAAAAATGGAGAAATGAGACAAAAACCTGAAAGACTGAATTCTGGTCATAGTTCTATGTGGGCTTCAACAATTTCTTCAATTTTTTCTGTGCTTCTGTTTTCTTACCTCTATTATTAAGCAATTGCCTATTCCACTCATTAAAAATTTGATTAAAGCATTATGAATAAAAAAATTAGAAGTGCTAATAAATTAATTGAAATGATATATGTTAAAAGATTCCTGGAAAATTAGTAAAACATGCAGCTCCTGTGGTTTTAAGAGACAGTTTTATCAATGATAGAAGGAACATGTTGCTACCATATATAATCTGGTCTTTTCTTCAAAAAAGGAAGCTTTTAAATATCATTTTTCCAGTTATTGCTGATTAAACATCTGAGCACCCACTATGCATATCCTTGTGCTGTGGAGGTGGAATTCCACAATTTTAGTGTGTGGATTAAGCTCTATGAAGTATAAAGAACATCATTCTTAAAAGGAATTATACAGTAGTCTTTCTACTTTGTGAAAACAGATATCAAAACAGTCTATAAAGCCTGGTCTGTTGGCCAGAGTGTTTAAGAGGAAATACGGTGAGCAATGACATAAAACAGAATCCTTTAGCCCATCTGCTGATTTAGTTTTACAGCACGTACTTAATCTTAAAATAAGGGCTACTAAGAATTCATCTACTTTATTGACCTTTTTTGAAGAAAGAGGAGAGGTTTATGTTGTGGATTATGGCCCCAACTCTTCAGCCCTTAGTCAAAACTCATTTATTTTGGGTTTGCTTCATATGTGTCAAATACTGAAATAAAGGCCAAATATGCTGGGCTTGGCATCCGTTATTGTACTTTCTAGTATAAATTAAATTGTAAAATGGTTTTAATAGTGAAATGTCACCCAGGGAAGTTTTAATATTGTATCTCTGTTTCAGCTTCTGACATGGCAGCAGAACAAGGACAGATTCTCGTGATAGCCACCGCCGCTGTTGGTGGATTCACTCTCCTCGTCATCCTGACTTTATTCTTCTTGATCACTGGAAGGTAACTGAAACACGCCAGACTATTTCCAAGATGAATAACCACTCTTTCTATACACTGTGTATTCAAATGCTTGTAGATATAACAAAGCACACCTGAGGTCGAGAGGGATCCCAGAAGAATCCACTCTGACAGTGAACCATCATTAGTTCTCTGTGTCAACAGGTCCCTGAATATGGAAAGATCCAAAGATGACTAAAGCTGTTTGAAAGCTACGAATGATGAATTTATACTCAATAAGTTACTCTGTGTTTTTCCTTTACTATAATCAAATTATACCATCAAATTAATTTTATTAAAAAATATTTTAATGGAAAGCCAGAACAATTTATATAAAAACTCTTTATAAACCTGGTGTTACAGAAATATAATATTTTATCAATTAAATATTGAAACTGTCTATGTTAGAAATGTATTAATTGGTTTTATAAATCCAATATTTCTATACTTCAAAGTAATATGAATAAAAATATAAACTCACAGTAAATTTAACATAGCAAAAATCCTAAATTTGAATCCTGACTAGCTGGTCAAAGTGATTCACCCATCAGAACCTTAGTTTTCTATTTTTACACAGGTTTGATACAGAAGTATGTTAAAACCATTTAATGACTTTTAAATAAATAGTATGAACACCATAAGCCAGGTGCTGATAATACAGAGATGTGAATGAAGATAATATGTATAACATTATGTGAAAGAATAAATGTTATTATTTAATCAATGGTATTTGGCCTAGACTTTTGTCAGAAATCACAATATTTTATTCTCAGATCATTCTAACAAGAAGATAAAATATTCTATCTAGATGTCAATAGGGGCACAAAAGAATACCTCAACAGATTTTTTTATAATCTGAAACACACATCTACTGCAATATTCCACTATCAAGACTTAAAACTGCAAAAAGAATGTCAGCCAAACAGTACACACCCATGCTGACTCCAGCTAAAGCACACCAACCCTTCCAGAAAACACTGGTACCTCAGAAAGAGCAGAAATAATAAATAGCTACCTTCAGTGAACCGAAAACACTATTTGTTTTAAAACCGCTTAGGGGCCAATATTTTATTAAAATTTAATCTACTTAAAATTACAGAAGATATACACATATGTAATAATTGTCTACAATTTTGACAGCACACCAAAAAGTATAGAACTTGGCAGGTACTTTGCATGTATCAAGTGTGGGTCTCTGACAAATATACAACTTCTCTTCAGTAAGAGGGTATTAGATTTAGCTGTAACAAACCTCCTTTTATAGAATTTACCAAGGAAAAAGCAGCATGAATATTCTAATGTGGTTGAGTTAAAAATGATGACTTATTTGTGAAATTAATGGAAAAAAGGCACATTACAACTATGTTTAGTTAAGTTTTTCATGCATATAAACAGATATAGTAATGGTCTTAGAATTAAGAGAGAGTATTTGGGGGTCTTTAGTTTTGGGGGGTGATTAGCTGATTGAATAATGCTAGCTATAGTTACAAGGAAAAAACAGACATGAAAGAATGCAGGAAATAATGATAAATTCATCGTAATAAAAGTACTAATTTGGGCATAACATGTTGCCACCATCAGTCACTGTTGTCCAGCATTCTCTTAGGACCCTTTTCCTTTATTTTTAGGGCTAACCTCTGACAGCTGTCTGCCATCATCAGAGCTTTGATAATGCTCATCTTTTATAGAGGACAGAAAACAAATTTTGGAGTCTCTAAACCAATTAACTATTGGGTTGAAGATTAAATGTTCAGCACTGCAGCTTATCAAACATGGCCTACAAAAACTTGAATCACTAGCCAGAGTAAAGTGGTTATAAAAAATAAAACCCCTAAACAGCCTGGTGGAGGTCTAAGTTTTCTGAAAAAGATTAAAATTATTCCCATACTATTTTGGACTCTCTGGCAAAGAGAGGGTTTCCAAGACAGTTACTGTTAGGGAAAGAGAAAGACAGAGGAAGGAGGGAAGGGAAAAGAAGGGGAGGGGAGGGGAGAAAAAGAGAAAGAGAGAGACAGAGAGACAGAGAGAAAGTTTCAGTGAGGGTTAATGGTGCAAGTTTAAAAAAGAAAGGGAATAAGAAAATAAAATTATTTTGTTATATGTAAAGTCACAATGACAATTTGGTTAAGAAAATCAAATTGCCAGTACTTTAGCATTGCCACGTGTTTAGCAAACTTTATTAGGAAAATGCTAAATAGAAGAATAAACGTTACTGTATATTCCTTAACCTCTATAACATTAATGCTGCCAATGCATTTTGAACTGGGGTCACTGATACTTTATAATACTCTAATTATCATGAGGTTACATACCATTTAAAGACAATCTGCTTTGGAGCCCAGAAAGTTTATTTAGTTATTCAAGTACAATGGCGTTCCGTTGTACTTTAAGGAGATCTTAACTCCAAAGATACAAATTATATCATGTAACTATACTGTGGAAAATTAAGTATGATGGTTGATTTTGATTCAGAAATATTTTTGTTTTCCATTTTCAAAGTTTCTTTGAAGGAGGGAGTAATTTCTTAAATGTGATTTTATTTAACATCAGTATTATATTATTTACAATAGAAAAAAATCATCTGTACATTTAAAAGAAATTTAATGATGATTCACTATATTGCAAAATTGTATACAGTTATATGTATCAAGAACATAAGTTAAGGCCTTATTTTTTCGTAGAGTATTTCGGTAAACAATGATTTAAATAGCACATACACATGTGGCAAAGCATTTCATTAAGGCATCAGAAAATATTTCCTTAACACATAAATATGATGAACACAAAAGAAAACATTTCAATCTTTGCGGGCTAAATAAGTATTGCCTAATAAACTTGAGAGTTGGGCTCAAATATTATCTTTATTTGGGATTCCTGGAGCAGAATAGAAATACCACTTAAAAGGAGAATTAAATGATGAAGAAAAAATTGTGCTAAATTATTTTCAGCTTTCAGTTTATATGTGTGCCAATTTATATTTCATCAGAAATTGCTTTAACATTCCATGCATTGAAGAGAACAATTTCAATTACATAAAATAGAAAAAAATATATATTTTGAAGTATCGCTTAAGCACTTTGGTAGGGGAGCACTCATTGAAAAATATTCTATACAAACTGAAAGACATTTCTGAATAAATACTCAACTTTTCATAGAATTTGAGGCAAAATTCCCATTGAAAGACTGAATTATGTAACACAGATATACTTTGTTTAACCAGTAGAAATTTGATATACCATCAAATCATATGGATGTTGAAGAATTTACTCATATTGAAGAACTCTTGAGAGCATGATCCACAGGGAGACGAGAACATGCCTCTACAAAATTCCAAATATTAAAAAAAAAAATGCTGAACCGTCCTGCTGTTTAGCAATGAAAATGGAAGACAGTTGTAGACATTTCTGAGATACTGACTCAAAATACTTTTTTTATTCTGACTTTTAATTTTTTTTTTTACCAACTCTAGCTATTAGTAGTCATATAAGGGATGGTTTTGGCAGATTATTAAATATTTTCTAAGATATTTTTTCAAATCCATCTACTTGACAGTATTTTATTCTAGGACTAGTTTCAATGTACATAAAAATCCTTGTATAGAATATTTTCACGTTATAAAGATATTGTAAAAGTGGTCTGTATGACAAGAACTTTGTTCATAGATTATACGTATTTTAATTGGTTTTGCTTTGTATCCAGCATACTTCTTAAAACAAGTTTCTTTTTATCTTTTTAAAAGATGTCAATGGTACATAAAAGCCAAGATGAAGTCAGAAGAGAAGAGAAGAAACCACTTACAGAATGGGCATTGTAAGTAGCGCAGTGACTTTCTTTCATTATTTTGTACTGTTCCAGCACTTCAGGAGTTCATTCAAACGCTATCTATTGAGTTGAGAAACAAAAGAAAAAAAATCTCTTCCAACCTTTCAGCATTGAGAATTTTCATCTGGTTTCTAGGTTTGTCGGTGAGAGTTGCACCTGCTTCTCATTAAATAACATTACCTTGTTCCCAATTCTGCTTGCTGGAAAACACAACAGACTGAATTTGCTAAAAATAATAGTTGACTGATTTTATCAAGTTATTTACCACTCACAATGGCTCCAAAACATGAGTTGGTTTTTATCTAGTGGAGCATTAGACATAGAAATAAATATTAGGGAATCTTTATTCCTTCTTGTAGGGACTGTCTTTTAAATATATAACAAATCAATTTACAATTCATTAATATTAAAAAAGAATATCAGCTCTTTAACTCTTAGAATATGTATGAAATCCTTGGGCTGACTACAAGGTTATATTCATTTGAGAGATCTATTCCCAAGCAGCCTATAATTACCACTATAGTTGGTTTGATAATTGACAACTTCTCCTCCTCAACATCCACCTCCACCTCCACCTCCAAATTGCAAACTACTTCAGCAAGACAGTTTTTCTATTGTGAGACACTGGATTAACAAGAAAGGGATGTTCTCTAATTAACCACAGTGTAGAGATAATATGCAAAGCAACCTAACTGTTTTAATTTATCTTTTATTTCAAATTGAGCGAAAGATAATAAAGGACATTTCAATCTATACCACCCTCCAGGAAAGGGAAAGGATTTAAGTGAGGAATGTTTATATAGTAAGTTTGAGTCTTACTGCACTGGCAGAGCTGAGAGAACTGATACCTGGCATGGGAAAACCCGGAAAGGGTATAAACAGATTGCAGAAACCTGGATCCAGACACCTGGGCTGATGACTTACTCTGGGCAACCTTAAGATTCACTACAGGGCATTTAGTACTGATATGCAGAGGGAAAAGGTGCTCCTGAGGCCTTTATTATCTGTTTTCCAAGAGTCGGGTTAGCATAAACCAAACCAGATGGGCCCAGCACGAAGCGATGAAAACAAGACAGCCAAGGAGGTAGAAGAAAGTTAACCAACTGATGTTTAAGAAGACGTTGATAAGTTAAATTAGTGACCAGGTATTCGAAACTGGAATTCAGTTTGGTTGTTTATTTTCCTCTTTACTACACATATCATGTTTATATGGAAAAAAAAAAGTGATATTTACTGGTCTTATTCTATAGAAATGCGTACCACCTTAAATAATTGAATAGTTTAATAGTTAAAACCACATATGAGTTACTAAATGATGCTTGTTATCTGTGTCTAACATAATATTGTCAACACGACGACATATCTGATTAGAAACCACTAATAATTAGTAGTGGCTATTAGGTTTGAGGTTATAGAACTCAGTCTGAAATCACAAATTCTACTAAGTTGTTATAAAAATATCATATGGAATATAAAATAGAGGTAGAGACTATCTGTTCTCCTTTTCTCCAATGTATACTTTGAGAAGTCAAGAAAAGCATGACACTTTAAAATTAGTGTCAGGTCTGGGTATACCTGGAAATATGCTTTTCTGGTGCTAATTTGAGAAATATTAATTTTCGCATGGTCCATATGTAGCACTAAGAAGACAGAAGACCAAATATATAAATGAAGGCAATGGGCATAGAAGGACTAAGGAAGCAAATTGCTGCTAATATTGGGCATTTCAATACCTCCTCTAAACTTTATTACCTTTTGTTTGTTGCTTTTGATTTTTTTGTCTGTTTGTTTTGCAAGGAGAGTCAAAAAACAGTTAATACTGGGTATTATATGGCTTTCAAAATCTAAGAAGTAACAAAACCAAAATACCATCCACTCTGCCACAAACTTCACATTGGTCTTTTAATCCCTACTAGTCTGTATTCTATAAAGGCTCTCTGTGTGATTATTGCCTGTAAAAACCATACCAAAGATAGTTGGAAAGATAGAAAGATATATAAGAAATGACCTCCTGTCTAGAGATCTAAAATGGAAAATGGAAATTAATGAGCCAGCTTGGTGGCTTGTGTCTATAGTCCCAGCTACTCAGGAGGCTGAGGCAGGAGGATCACTTGAGCTCAAGAATTCAAGGCCAGCCTGGACAACATAACAAGACTGCCATTTCTCTAAAAAAAAGACGAGAAATAAATAAATGAGCAAAACAGAGGGATATTCATGGGCAGAGGCAGTCTGTGACTTCTTTGGATACTCACAAATGGACATACAACCACGCATTCATGTTTTCTAGCCATCCTTTCTCATCATCCTAACTGCCCGTAGGCTGTGAGCACTCCATCCCCACCAATGAAGCTCAACAGACATACAACCAATGACCAGATTTGGGCCTTTGATTTCCATCCTTCCCACCAGGATAGACAAGCTGATCCTTTTCAGCACTATGTGTAGTCAGTCCATGGAAACCACTACGTGAATACAGAAAACGGCCATTATCCCTACTGGCTTTTCTTGCTTCTATGCCATGGAGTCAGTTCTTTACTGCTTGAGGTTTTCTGGAAAGGGGAGAGACCACAGGACTAGGGTATGAGTTCATGAAACCTAATGCCGTAGAGTACAAAAGGTACAGGAGGGACCCTAATGGGCTTCCTTGTTTTGGAGGGAGGCTTATGCCTCATTTTTCCCATTCCCCAAGCTAGAGCAGATGTGGACTGTTTTGGAAGTTTAGTGAACGAGTGAGCTGAGTAAACATTTTACAGAAATATGAGACATGTGTTTTCTGGAATCTGTCAGCTCACTTTCTAGGAATCCACCAGGTCATTCTACATTAACAGTGAGGTAAATAAATGTTTGACCCTTGTAGTCAAAGCTTTCATATGGGCAGAGAGTGGGACAGGAAGAAAAGAGAGACTTTAAGTCTTTAATAAGACTGGCTACTTCAGTATGTCATTCCCCGTTTTAAATGTTCACAAGATGTAGACTACAGAGATACTCAAACTAAATCAATCGTTTTGTTGTTGTTGTTGCAGTGCGCTTCCCGGGAATTAAAACTTACATCGATCCAGATACATACGAAGACCCATCCCTAGCCGTTCATGAATTTGCAAAGGAGATTGATCCCTCAAGAATTCGCATTGAGAGAGTCATTGGGGCAGGTAAATGTCAAATCTACGCTTTTGAACAAAAGATTCCTTAATTTCTTTGTAACTGGTTTATCAACATACTATCTTGTATCTTGGCAGTTTTGGTCATTGAAAAGTTTTAACAAGTGAGAAGTAAAGTGATCTTGTATATGGTTTTTTTTTTTTTTTTTTTTTTTGTTTAAGTATACTGAGTGTCCGTTTGTTTCCAAATACTGAGAACATTCACAAAAGTTACTTTTAATATTCTATGGCCTTTTTTTTATAGTGGAGATAAATTACAATGAAACTAGAGTTTTTAGGAGTTTGTCATAAGGTTATAGATTTACTCGAGTGCCAACATCTATAGACATATACTATAATTATAATAGTATTTAAAATGATGACCATGAGCCTCTGCAAGACACAGAAAAGTTCTGAGAATCACCAAAGAGAAAATTTGGTTCAGTGTAGTTTTATGTCATTTTAATGCAAATTAGTGTTTTTTGCTATGTAGAATTTTCTAATACTTAGAACACTTTATTATTTACCTATTCTGAATAAATACAAATTTCTTGTAAATCACCACACAGGAATTTATGCTGTACATTAGTAAGGGCAGAGCCTAAGCCGATGTAACAAAGAGACTCCAGAATACAGATTTATTCCTCTTTCAGATGCTTGACCCAAAGTGCATAGTCCATGATGGCTGCGAAGCTCTCATTCAGGGGGACTTGCAAGGCCCAAGTTCCTTCTATGCTTGGCTCTACCTTCCCCTAGCATGCCCTCCTCCTCTAAATGACCAAAGCTGGGTCACCAGTACATCTGCCTTCCTGCCTGTGAGAAGGAAAAGGAAATAGATCAGTCTCTCTGGTTTTGCTTTTAAGGCAATAACCTGAAACTTCCAAACACAGTATTCACATCTCAATGGTCCAAATAACAATAACATGGACACATTTAAGTGCTAGAGAATTTGGAAACAGAATTGCTGACGGCTGCCATGTATGCAGCTAAAATGCATGTATTTATGTGGGGGGGCTGTTTTCCTAAACTAGAGAAGGGAGACTGGATCTTAATGGGAAACATAGGTCTCCTCTAGATGCTGGAGATTTGTTTAATCCTTTGGAAACAGCAGAACAGATGCAAGCATGGCCATTCCAGCCAGGTGTCATGTCTTTACAAAGGCCAAAAGAAAGCAGCTGATGATCCTCTGTTTCTTTCAAAGTCCTTTTTCCCCCAGAAGGACAAACTACATAATTTGAAGGACCCAGTATATCCTGAAACATACAGAAGGAGAAACTACATAATTTGCAGGACCCAGTATACCCTGAAACATACAGAGTCTGTTGTTAAAAATTTATTAGGAATTTCAAGAAGGTGACAACAGAGAACTAAACCAACTATAGGGCACACCTAAACTCAAGGCTCTATGTGACTGCACAAGTCACATACTCATGAAGCTAATCCTGTTACACAGAGAGTAGAACTACCTCAAGAATTTCAGGCACATTTGCAGAGAGTTCTTCCTGATTTCACTCCATTCCCTATGTACCGTAGATCACCTCATCTCCTGCATGGCTGGGTCTCCCTCTGAAAGCTGCCACAAGGGCCTTTATGTTCATAATCTTTATGTTCTCAGCCAAAGAAGCTGCCATACCAGAAAGATTAAGGACCTGAAATGGAACCAGATTCTCTATCGTCTTCCACTGAACAAAGAGCACATCAGCAAGCATAATTGAGAAGAGTGATTGAATTATATTCATTTAGCTTTGGAGTTTGTATTCTTAAAACAGCAAAGGGATAGAGAAGAGAGGAGGTTGAGTAATCTCCATTGCACACAATGTTTGGCTTTCTTCTTCTTGCACCTGAGAAAAACTGATATCTTTTTATACTGTCTTGTTCAATACTCACGTAGACACAGGAGAAGCAATTTCTGTTTTAGCCCTTTGTGCTACAACGTAACAAAATGCCAGTGTGTGAAATCATAATGTTGAGAGATAAAATCAAGTATCTGAAGTATAAACAATAAGAAGAAATTAAACGTTTCTTTTATTTTGGGATTTTTTCAACTAAAATATAAATTTTCCTCTTAACAGAGTATAATGGTTACTGCAAAAGCAAAACTTAACTACTAAAGAGATTATTTTCGTTTCATTATTCCACCTGCCTTCCCTGAACTCTAATAAGTCATAATGGGATTTATCTCATTTGACAAAGACAGACTATCTAAACCATGTAGTTATTCCTATAGATTGGGGTCTCTTTTTAAATCTGTATTCGTCGTTGATTGTTTCAGCTTTCAAACAATATGCTAAGAGTCCTTTTACTGTCCATATTCAGAAAAATAATGAAAAAGTGTTAAAACCTAACTTGCCTTTTTGTGCCCCTGGTCAGTACTGCTCTGTCAATTTATTCCTTTAGATCATTGTTATAGCCCTTTTATGCTGCTCTCATAGAATGCCTCACACCAGGTAATTTATAATGAACAGAGTTTTTTTGGCTCAAGGTTCTGGTGGCTGGAGTCAAGATTGAGGGGCCACATCTGGTGAGGGTCTTCCTGCTACATCATAACGTGGTGGAAGACATCACATGGGTGAGGGAGAGAAAAAGGGGGCTGATCTCCACCTTTTAAAACAAGCCTGCTGCATTAATCCAGTCATGAGGGCTCAGCCCTCATGATCTAATTACCTCTTTAGGTCCCACCTCTAAACACGGTTGTATTAAGGATTACATTTCCAATGTGTGCACTTGAGGGGACACATTCAAACCATAGCAGTCATGTTTCTAAAACTTTATTTTTGTGAATGTGTGAAGTGTGCATATTTTCCATACCAGCAGTGTGGACAAAACATTACTCAAGTTGAAGAAGAACCAGTTGTTACGTAGCATCTGTGTACCTCTGGTTACTTTCCCAATCTGTAACTATACATACTTTCTTAGATTGCCTCGTATCCTTTATTTTCTTTCCCCAGCTATTGACTGTTTCTTCTCAGACTCTATTTCTTCTTCATCTTTGTCCTTTAAGTAGTCCCCTTGGAAATGTAAATTAAGTGACTTAAGTGGTAGTCTAGATGCTGGACAGAGATGAAATGGGGTGGAGAAGATGAGAGAGGCCAGATATCAGGTTGTGACAATTGTCAAGTGAAGGATATTCAGGCAGAATTAAGGCATAAGAATTAAGACGGTAGGAATGGAAAGGAGTACTTAGATTCACAGTTTGTTGCCAAGGAAAAATATACGAGACCTCCATCTCTTATAGATGCAAGACATGCATGCAAAGCAACAGTTAAGATTAATTTTCAGATGTCTAGTTGGAAAAGCACAATATACAATCATTAAATCTTTCTTAAATGAGTTATCAAAAATAAATGTAAAACACCCACATTAACATTTTCACAAAAAGCATAATATCACACCTGACCCGTGATATTTCTTAACACATTCACTGAACAATGTTTGTTAGATGGCTAATATTTACTTGTAAAAGATAATGTGCCACTTAATCTTTTCATATTAAATCACTATGCTTCTCAAGATATATGTATTAAGGCTGCCTTCCTCAATCTTTGTCCTGAGATTTTCGACTAGTAACCATCGAAATACTGTGCAACTGAACCATAAAAATTTAATTTTTCTGTACATATATTCTTAACATTCTCCATCTTTCCCTGTGAATTTCACTTTTTTATAAGTTTTCTAGGGTGCTTTTGTGTGTATGTGTGTATCACTCTTCTATTTAATAGTGGCAGCTTATCTTCGTTCATCAATATTGGCCTGAATTTCCATGAAAATGCACATTTCCATTTAAATAAAGTGAGCAGCTCTGTTGCATAAGAAACTATCAAGATCATCTATCTCCTTTGACTTTTTTGCATTATAAAATGAAATTCTGTGGACAAAGGACTGTAAAACAGAAACTCCCAGGCTAAAACAGCCAAGTCAGATTAGGGGAGAATCATTATTTTATACATATCTTGCAAGATATGAGAAAACTGGTAAACAATTTTAATCATGGTCTGAAAAAGGTCATTGAAAACTGTCCGTCTTTCAGTGCACTACTGAACCTAAACCAGTGTGAGAACAACTTGCCTGGCAGAGTGTAATTTTGAAACATTATTCCATTGAAAAAATCAATCTTGTGTCTCTAAGCCCATAGGGCACCCTTCTTAAATTTGACCTTCCGTCTTTCCCTAGTCTCAATGGAAATACATAATATCTTCCTGTCATTCATATTCTATCCCTTTATCTATACAAAACTCATTATGGCCTCCACTATCAGCCTTCTCTTCTGGCTTAGTGTCACCAATTTTTTTCTCTTCCTAGAATAGTCCAGGAGGTTTTAACTGTTGGTTTCTCAGCAGTTATCTGCAGGTAAAAGAAAGTCAAAAGGACAACAAAAAGGATATAAAAGTGAGTGTCAAGCCTAGTATTTCAGTTCTGTTACTCCATCTGGTTTGAAGTCACATTTCCTCTTGATATTATACAAGGCATAATGTTCACTTCATGTGCCTTTTCTAATTCCCTTGCCACTCTCAACACAGCAGGCCTCTTTTTTCTACTCTAAAATATATTATTTTTTAGTTATCTTAAAGAAACTTTATTTTTGTTTCTCTTTTACAGTTGTGTTATACATTCTTGTAACATGACAATGACAAATGTAGGCAATATTCCAGATGTGGTTTCACAATTCTCTTTATATACATTTTTTAAAACCTTGTGTTTATGACTCATTTTCTCTATATTTAGATGAGATGACCTCCTTAGAAATGAGGTTCATTCTTGTCCACCAACTTAAAGGATTTATGGTAGAGGTCGGATTAATTTTCTTGTGTATTCTTGAAAACTTTGCATGTTTAGTACACTGAGAATAAGATCAACAACAGATTTTGGCAAAGCCTTTGTGCCTTTTACTGAATAATTTCATAGCTTTCTAAATCAAATGATGTAATGAAAGATCAGCTTTACCCATTCTCCATCTATGTTATGATATGAATAAAAGCAAAGACTGAAGCAAGACAGACTCAGATTTGAGTCACAGCTTTGCTACTAGCTCATTCTGTAAACTTTAGCAATTTAGGTATCTTTCAGAAATTTGGGTTGCTCCACATATCAAGTAGATTCATAATAATAACTGCTATCTTACAAGATTAATAAAAGGATTAGAAATGACTATTAGATTAAAAAATAAATACAGTTTTTACATTCAGTTTTGACTGCTGAAATGAATAACACTTACTGCCCAACCCTCGATATACTTTGTGATACGAATATCTGCCCATGCAGAATTCAACAGTCAATGCCTTAGGTAACTGGAATAATATTTATATTTTTCAGAGTTAGTTGAAAATTGGTAATTGAACTGAAATTTTATTCTTCTTAGTACATTGAGTTATATCCATGTCAACAAACTCTTTTTCTTTTTAATTAAACTCAAAACTTACTTTTTTACATTTAGGACATTATATTTGTTAGGTATGTGTTTATTATTTGCTAAAAAACTCAAGTCATAAGATGAGAAGCAAAGGAAAAGTTATTTAAATATCTTAATGTAAAACTGTTCTACAGAAGTCTATCAATTTATTCTTGGTACATCTAAGAAATTAGTAGATGTACTGTCAGAAATAGGACTGTATGTCAATTTAATAGACTTTCAATTAATTTGTGTTAATTTCAGGACTGTTTATGTATTTTCAACACTCTACATCTTATTTTGAATCATTTAGTACCCCTTTTCTATCTTACATACAGATTTCCCAAACTTGCAAGTTGCCTCATCATAGTCATTGTTTGATAAGTGCTAGTTTAATAAATAAATAGCATTCTCAAACTATTTAAAAAATAAATAATGGGTAAATAAATGAACGACAAAAGGATATTGAATTATTCTAAGTAATGATTTTACATGACTATGTTTATCTGATTGCCAAAAAATCTTAATGAAGTATGACAATTAATATAAAATCAAATGCATAATATATGCAAATAAAAAATAAGACAGAAAAACAAATTCATAGAGGACATTTGGGAATCACAATTGTTACATTACTTTATATTAACAATTTACCTGATAGACCAAAATTATAAAATTTATTATATGCCTTTGCATTTATGTAGTAAAATACAGACTTATACAGAAAATGTTACATTGATATTTTATTTTGAATTGAGTTTATGTAACGGGAAGTAATTTTGAAGAGATGTTTATAACTTACGAAGAAGTTATTTTTCAAATACTTTTTATGTTTTTCTTCTAGTTTGTGTATTACTAAAATATTAGGTGAAATGAAGGAAATTTGATCCCTGTTTTCAAAAGAGTTCTCCAAGGATGTAAGCAAGACTGGGTACATCTTAGAATGATGTTCTCGCTTATGGCTAAAAATCAACAGATGAGAAAGACCCACATAGCAACAGCAACAACTTTTAACCCTTATGTTGCTAGAGTATGTTAGTTATCTTTTGCTGCATAACAAATTACCCTAAAACTTAAAACAAGAACATTATTATCTCACAGTTTCAGTGGCTCAGGATTCAGGAATGGCTTAGCTCCTGCACAGTTGCTCACAAGGTTGCAATCATGGTGTCAGCTGGGACTGTGGTCTCACCTGAAGGCTCAGCTGGGCAAGGATCCACATCCAAACTTATGTATATAGCTGCTGTCAGGATACAGTTCTTTGAGGGTTGTTGAGCAGACAGTCTTAATTCCTCACTGCTGCTGGCTGGAGAACACGCTCAGATTCTTACCATGTGGGCTTCTCCAACGTGGCAGCTTGCTTCATCAAAGCCAACAAGAGAATCTGCTAGTAAGACGGAAGTCAAGTGTTTTATAACCTAATCATGGAAGTGTCAGCAAGTTATCTTTGCACATTCTATTGACTATAAATATGATACTAGACCCACCCCACACTGAAGGGAAGGGATCACACAAGGATAGGAATACCAGGATGCAGGGATCATCGCAGGCCATCTTAAAAGTTTTCCTACTACATATAGTATTGTTTCATTATGTTTGAAGCTCTAAAGTGGTCCTAATTAGCCAACATTCCCAGGAGTGATTTATCCCCTTCAGTCCAATTCACATCAAAGATGTCAAAGATGAGTCTTAGACACTCTCTGATACTCAAGCAGTTTGCTCTGGCAGTGCTCTTGTAAGATGGATAGTGGGGAGCAGGCCAGTGGCATGGGTCAGGTACAGTTGGGGGGTCAGATGATCAACTGACCAGGAGGATCTCTGTCTGGAGATCATTTTCAGAGTTTAGGACGTTCCTCCCACTTTCTTATACCTGTATTCAGTGCAGGTCAATTATTAGGTGTTTCATAAAGGGAGTTTAGTCTCTTCTTGTAATGGTATGCTTTTGTTAAGGTTTATGAGAGTTGAATCTGTGCTGAGATGGACTTGCGTATCCAGGGTTTTTAGGTCTCATTGTCATAGAGACCCAGTCATCCACAGGCCTAGTTGCCTCATACCCCTAAGGACACATAATGTCGGTCCTGTGAGATGTTTGAGTAGGCCATATGGCTATCATTAATCTTGCAGCCACCATGCATCTGTAGGCAGTGTTTCAAGCGGAGAGCAAGAGTTGTAAGGCCACTGGAGGTCTTGTCTCTAAACTTAATTCTGACACATTCAGTTGATCAAAGCAAGTCACAAAGCCAGACCAGATTTAACAAGGTAGAAAAATAGATTTTACTGCTTAATAGAAACAGCAAAATTACATTGCAAAAGGGCATACATATAGGATAGGGAGGAATTCATGACCCTTTTTTTTACTATCTACCACATGGCTTATAGTTTTTTTTAAGTGAATCATTATTTTTTCAAGCGTAATGTGAATAACAAATTATGAATTTATTTACTATTTTATCTCTAAGACTATTTTTGCTTTGCACCCCTAATGAATGATATTAATGTTTTCTTAACAGTGTTAGTTAATCAGCCTTGGGTTAAATAAAAGGCTTACAAAAGTGAATAATGGGCCAGGCATGGTGGCTCACACCTGTAATCCCAGCACTTTGGGAGGCCAAGGTGGGCAGATCACTTGAAGTCAGGAGTTTGAGACCAGCCTGGTCAACATGGTAAAACCCCATCTCTACTAAAAATACAAAAATTAGCCAGGTGTGGTGGTGGGCACCTGTAATCTCAGCTAATCAGAAGGCTGAGGCAGGAGAATCTCTAGAACCAGGGAGGCAGAGATTGCAGTGAGCTGAGACAGTGCCACTGCACTCTAGCCTGATAGCCTGGGTGACAGAGCAAGACTCAATCTCAAAAAACCAAAACAAACAAACAAACAAACAAAAACCGCGAATAATGGAGCATCTTGCACTAAGCAGGAAGCTAAGGAAAGTATAATATATAAGGTAGAAAGAAGTAGAAAGGAGGAAAGAAAGGACAAGATAGATAATAAGTGAAGAAAACATACATATAAATTGTTCAAAGAACGTAAAGATCACCGTATACTGGGAGATCAGATTGCACTAGAAAGACTGAATTAGGCATTTAAATATACTGTTAAAGATAAGGAATGTCAAGCTGTAGAAAAGGTAGTCTAGATGGAAAGAACATTAGCGATGGTAGAATAAACGGTGTGGAGATTAAGAGGAATTTAGGCCATTTTCAAGTATTTAGAGTTTGATGACACTGGATCTTTATTATATCCAATTTCTCTTCAAAACATAAGCTTTTCCTTGTTTTTGTTTGTTTATTTTTGTTTTTGTTTTTTTTTAATGTGAATGCAACTCTAGCCCTGCTTTTTGGCTATGAATAATAGTTGGTGGCTTTTTAGTTTCATGACTTTTTAATGACAAAGTGTAAAGTGATTAAAGAAAAGAGGAAAGATGTTTTACTTTTATTGGGCAAAGAAAAGTAAAAAAGAGTATGGATCTGTATGTGTATGTGCATGTATACATACGTACATGTAAATGTGTTTGTGTGTGTGTGTGTGTGTGTGTGTTAGTCAGCTTCGCTGTCATAACAAAATAGATTGGGTGGCTTAAAAGGCACAAATTTATTTTCTCACAGTTCTGGACACTGGAGTTTGACATGGGTGCCTACACGGTCAGGTTCTGGAGAAGCTCTCTTCTGCATCGCAGAGATCAGCCTCCTTGCTTTGTCCTCACGTGGCAGAGAAGAAGAGATATATCTTCCTTTTCTTATAAGATCACAGTCTTTATCAGATTAGGGCCTGGCTCTGAAAACCTCATTTAGCCTTAATTTCCTCCCAAAGACCATATGTCCAGATTTTGTCACATAGAGAGTTAGGGCATCAATGTATAAATTTTGGTAGGACACAATTTAGTCCTCTGTGTGTGTGTGTGCGCACACGCGCATGCTGGATCAGGAAGAAAGCAAGATATTACCTGATGAAATATTTACTCACTGTTATCCGAGTGTCTGTATGAGTGAATTTTGAATGAAAGAATAAAAATTGTAAATTCGTAAAGGATATGCCTGCTAGGTTTGACTTACTTGGAGAGCTCTGTCTGAACTTAGAGCTGAGTTTAGGCCAAGAGCTAAAGCAAAGTATCTCATGGTTACCATGTGTCCAGAGAGTGGTATAGCCACAGGGAAACAGAGAGAGGAACAATAGGTCTCCCTGAGTAAAATCTATAAAGATGGTACAGTTTCAGTTACTTTTCAGATAATATGCTGATGTGATTGCTGTTAAGACTATAAGAAAGGTATCAAAAAATTAATATGAATGCCAAAAATCAAACTGTTCAATGTGCAGTTGAAGCTTGATTGCTTAGGCCGGGATGTACCTATCAAGGGTTATCTTTGTAGTAGATTCTTCCAACAGATGTTAGCACCTTTCCTTAAAACCAAGTATTTGACATTTTATCACAACTTGTATTGACATCAGTGTAACTTGTGTATCCGCTGTTCCCTGATTACAATGGAAAAATACCTTAATTTTATCAGGAAATAATATTTATGTCATAAATAGGGAGGGTTTCTTCCCCAAAAGTTATTTCCACCTTTGATAACCAGTTAATCCATCTCTGCTTAGAATCTCATAACCTTTCCTCACAGTAAGTGACACTTTCTAACCTGTCTCATCTTTTCCTGATCTTGTCCCTAAAATTTGGAGTCATTTTATATTTGTTCTTCAAACGTCTCATCCACCGGGGGAGAAAATTCAGTTTAAATGTTGAGAACAAGAACTAGCCAATTTACCTTTGTGAGCTGTAATTTCCCTATCTGTGAAATAAAAGTAAAATACCTTTGCTCCTTCATGATTGTTGTGAAAAGCAAATGAGATAAAGTAGATTCTATCTGACCATCCAGCATTTATCAGAACACCACCAATGAAAGAGTTCATTGCCTCCAAGATAGCCAATTCCCTTGGGAACAGTTCCAATAAATCCAGGATATTCATGAGTAAAAAAACAAAAATGTGCTTCTTTATAACTTGGTACATGATCTTACAACACTGCCTACTGGTACTCGTTCTGCAAAATTGAGCTTATACAAAGTAAACCTAATCCTACTTCCACACCACACCATTACTCTTCAAATATTTAAAGAACAACATGTAAACCTCATAAATCTTCTTCGTTTAGCCTAAATTGTCTAAATCTTTCAACCATTTCCATCCGACATGATGTCTAGATATGTCATCATTCGGGCCACCTTCCTCTGGAGATCTAGAGTTTTTCTCTGTCTTTTCCAGAATTGAACCCAATACTTCAAATGTTTTCTAATCAATGTGAGAACACAGGGATAGCACCTTTCCTGCTGTGCCTCAATTAATGCATCCTGAGTTTGCATTTGCTTTTTGAACAACTGCCATGCACTGTTGGCATAGGGAGAGCTTACTACCAGCTTATCCCCAGCAGTCTTTCTCAAAGGAGTTTCTATTAAGCCAGGACTATTTCTATACTTGTCAATTGACTTTATTACTTTTGAGTGCAATATTATATTTTTATAGGTCTACACTGTATATCTATGTAAATCATATATATAAATATGAATCATCTCTATCATATTCTTATTTAAAAATATGAATAGATACAGATATGTTAAAATGATCTAGATATGTAATACCTATATAAATTTGTATAGATGTGTAAAGAATGTATATTCTAGAAATATATACTAGAATATGTGATATATGTTCTTTACATATCTATACAAATTCTAGTATACAGAGAATATATGATATAGAATATATGATGTATATACTTTACATGTCTATACAAACATTATATTCTTTTCATATTCCCATTTCATAAATATTCCTATTAAATTTCATGGTGTTTCTGTACATAAAATTTCTCAACCTGTCCATGTCTTTTTCCTTCTCAATTACATCAGCTGGTACAATTATTGTCCTTCTCAGTAACGTCTGTGATTTGTTTTGCCTTGCAATTTAGCTGTGTCCCCTTATCATAAGAGCTTAGTGCTCTCTGTGCAGCAATCATTTAGTACTCTCTAATTTTCTTCTTCATTGGGACAATTGTTTTTGTATTATTTGAATTCTGTATTTTGTAGATGCCTATCTCTCACTCTTTGTAGAATCTCTGATCAAGATACTGTACCCAATCCATGTGCATTTTAACTGCCACTCTGAAGTTTAATGTCTACAGTTATGGCCAGTACTTTTTCCCTGGGTTGTAAGTATCTTAAAGTGAAAATGGTCAGTTTTTTCCCAAGTTTCCCCACCCCCTGCATTTCATCAGTCTTTATTCAGAACTAAGTCAGAATAACAGCTCTGTTGACTTTTTGAAAGATGGACACAGCAGCGAGGCAGGCAATTGTGATTTTATAGCTTCTCACTTATTGCTTTCATGATGGAGGAAATGAATTCACAGGATGGGAAAGTGTGTTTTGTGAGGATTGATTGAAGCGTGAAGCACATGGACTTTCCAAGTGGTCTAATGCAGTTCCTTGTTCACATGGAAACCTCTGATATTCTCTTCCTGCCAAAATATTTGTCCATGGTTTCCTCCTTGCTTCAGCCTATCAGGAAAAAAAAGCCTGTCTTTAGCATTAATAATAGTCAAGAATTATTAAATGTTCATCTGCCTGGGATGACCTTTACATGCATCATTATTCCTTTTATCATCACAACCCTATAAATCACAAAGATCACATATGTCCATTTTACGGACACGAAAGCTAAGATTTAAAGAGATTAAACTATTTGGTCAAAGTGAACCAGCTTGTAATAGTAAAGCCAGAGTAATCTGATGTTATAGCTCATGCTTTTATTAACCACAACTTCATTTCAAATAACCCTTTATATTGATGAAGCTGTACTTCTATAAGAATATCTTCTTCTGGCACTTGTACAATTGATACTTCTGAAACCATCTCCACCTATCTTAGGTGAATTTATCTCTGTTGCTTGCTTTCATTCTGGCCATCTGTCAGTCTTTCTGTCTGCAGTCACTTTCCAACTCTGTGATGTATATAGACTGTGTTCTGGCTGCTGATTGAGCCTCTGTGATTTGTAGGCTGAAAGTGAATTACCATTACCTAAGTGCATTGCACCGAAAAAAACCAACTGCCTCAGCAGAACCAACAGTAATGTGAATATTGATTATTGTCATGAAATCATTATTTAGGATAGGATTACAAATTTCCCTCATTTGAAGCATGATTTGCATGTTCTGTGTGGCATGTCAATTTATCAACAAACCCTGTCAGCTCTGCCTTCAAATATACCCCAGGATCCAAGCTCATTTTACCCCTTTGCAACAGCCACCCTGGCCAATCCACCAACACCTCTCCTAGCCTCCCTTCTTCCACCACTCCATGGTATGTTCTCCTAACATGGAACCCTAGAACGGGAAGATCCCTTGGAAAAGTAAACCAGATTGTGTCCTTCTCTGATCAAAACCTGCCAGTCATGATCTGTTCCAGTCAAAGTAAGAGCCTGGCCACCTACTTAACTGCCTCTTCAATTGCATCTCCACCAACTTTCCCTTCGCTCATTGCTGTGGCAACAATGGTGTCATTGTTCCTCAACTTGCCACATGCACTCCTATCTCAAAACCTTTGCACCTGACATTCTGTCTAACTGGGAAGCTCTTAGCTCCGGTAACATCATGGCTCCGTCCCCACTCCCTCACTTCCTCCAACTTCTATGACAATGCAAATTCATCAGAGACCTTTCAGGTCCTTCATAAACTAGCAATTCCCCTTCCATACTCTCCTTCCCTCTTGTCCTGTCTTTAGTCCATAGTAATTATTACTAACTGACTTGTACGTGGGTTTTGTTTTTCCTATTGTCTGTCTTCCCCTTTCTCTTTCTAGTTCACTGCTGTACCCTCAGCTCTTTAAACACTACACCTGTGTTCTCTTTATTCTCTCTGAAATTTCTATTAGTCAACCCTCAGATTGAGCCTTCAGCCTTATCCAACCCTTAGATTGAGCCTTCACCTTCTGAAGAATTAAACTCACATATTTTACCTGTGGTTTGTCTTTGTAGGTGCAGATTCATGCTATTTTTCTATCAGACTTCTTCAACTATGTCTATGTACCTTCCGATACTTCTTTTGAGTATTTTTTCTGCTATCATTTTAATTTCCAGAAATCTCTCCAATTTTTGGATGATTTCTCTTAGCATCCAGATCCTTCTTGATCGATGAAGCCTATCTTGTAAGACACCATTATTGTTTATTCTAGTTTTCTTGATTCTCTCTGATTACTCATGCCTCTCACTTTTGTACTGGGAACTCTTCTCACACATCTGGTGATTCTTGGCTTTGCATTCATATTTACAGGTAAAGCTCTGTCTGAGTGGAGGCTCTGTGTCAGAACGTAGGCGTATGTATTGTGGGCCTCAGTTTGGGTGATAAGGAGACTGTTTCATTAGACATCTTCAAATGCCAATATGTGGCTTTTATTTTTACCTTGGAATATTCATTTTTTCCTTAAAAATACTCTTTTGATATTCCATGGGCATTAGATTAACTCTTCCTTGTAAAACTTTCAAACTATACCCTTTGCCTATATGGAGCCCATATTTTACTCCCACTCTTTGCTACAATGGGTGCCTCTAAGCCTGGAGTCCAGGTATGTTTCCTCCACATTAATTTCTCTCCCGTCAACAAAGGCAATCTCTTTTGTTCCATTTTTATGCCCTGCTACACCCACAGTATTTCCCAGTCACTTCAGTTACTTCACAAATTTGCTGAATTCTCTTCCACTGGAGTCCCATCTCTTGTCTTCTTTGTTTCTGAGGATTTACTCTAGGTGTTTTGCTTTCCTATTTTTAGAGGGTCCTCAGAGTTGGAAACACAATAAACATACGTTTGCTCTAACATCTTAACCAGAAGCCAGGCCTACCGCATTTTCAGTGATCTACAAAATGAGGTAAGCACTGGAGAAACCTCACATATAAATATAGTCTTCTAATATATATTTATTTCTGACTTCTCCCCTTCTCTTGAATCGTAAGCCTTTTCCATGTCATTTTTACAACATGAAATAAGAATACTATAATTGTTTCCAATGTCTCTTCCTAGATAAACTTTAAATATTTAACATTAAAAATCAATGAGTAATTCATAGTGTTCAAAATATTTTGCTTAAAGAACAAGTTGTACTTTTAATTAAATTAAACACAGTAACAAATTATGACTAGAGAAATAGGCTGATCTGGTTTACCTAAAGGTACCAGCCTAGTGTGTGACTTTTTATAATATGTGTATCATATTTTATATTATTATTTTTATAATATACAACATATAATAACAATAATCATATAATATTTTAATATATACTAAGATAATAATCATATAATTTTTATATAACTTATTCAAATAAAATAAATTTTATATTTCAAATAAAATGTATTTTGTATATGGAGACTAAATGCAATATATTTTACTTTTTAGTTGTGCATTTTTTATTGTTATTTTCCAATCAAAAAGAAACAGCATCCCTGACGAGTGACATTCAGCTTTCATTTATTCCACCAAAATGAACATTAACACTGTCAGATTTTCCTTTATTCATGATTTTCTGTGCAATGAAATCCAAAGCAATTGCCTGTCCTTCCATTATTTACAAAAGAAGAGAAACACCACCAATGACAAATATTCAGCATCTTATCTGCTCTGCTTGCTGTCCTGCATGCCTGCAAAAAAAAAAAAAAAGCTTTTAAAAGTTTCTGAATATTCTACTGTTTACTAATCTTGATTTAAAAGAGTTATATGATGTATACTCATGTTTTTACAAGTGCATTTCCCTTTACTTTTATCTCCTATTGGCCTATTGATTTTTTTAATTCTATATTTTTTCTTTAACTCTTGACTGCAGAATACAATATGGTTAAACTCAGAACGTATTTGAAACTTGTAATCATTTTGCAATTGCCAGTCATTTACTGAGTTGTTAATCTAATCAACACAACTAGATGTTACTTAGGTGGTTTTAGCAGATACTCTTGCAGAGCTCAAGTAGCAGAGTTACTCCATTATATTCCCTTTCAGACATGATAAATGGCGCTGTCTAATTTTTGGTAGCTACTGCTATCCATGTCTAATTTGAGGATGCAGAAAATATATTGAATTTGAAGTTGTAAGTTCCATCCCAAAAGTATAGCTTTTTGAATTGATTAAAAATCTAAGGATCTACTTCATAAGCATGTAACTAGAATGCCAAACTGATAAAGTTTTTCAAGTTCTGTGTTCTGTGTGCCATTTCATATCCTTAAGGCTGGAATCATCATAATGATGAGAGCAGTAATCCACTCTAACATGAGAGTGGTATGTATAAGTTCATTCTCACATTCCTATAAATACCTGGGAATGGGTATTTAAAAAAAAAAAAAGAGGTTTAATTGGGTTACAGTTCAACAGGTTATACAGGAAGCATGATGCTGATACCTGCCCGGCTTCTGGGGAGGACTCAGGAAATGCAGAGTCATGGTGGAAGGTGAAGGAGGAGCAGGCATGTCACATGACAGAGAGGAGCAAGATAGAGAGTGAGGGAGCAGGTGCTACATACTTTGTAACTACCAGATCTCGCTTCATGAGAACAGCACCACGGGGATAGTGCTAAACCATTCATGAGAAATCCACCCACATAATCCAATTATTTTCCACCAGGCCCCACCTACAACATTGGGGATTTTAATTCACCATGACAGTTGGATGGAGAGACAGATCCAAACCATACCATGGTAGTAGACATTATGAAGAAGAGTGTCATTGTCTCCTGCTAAGGTTCCAAAATGACAGCTATATTCGGGATATACCTGAATTAATTAAATCTATTATTATCAGTGGCTCATTTAAACAAGCTTGAAGCCCCTAGTATCTGTTTTAGTTTCATGATTAATCAGTTCAGTAAGGAGTATAGTTAAATAAATTAATTCCAGTAAAACCTTTAAAATGGTAGCTAATTCTTAGGTATTATTATTTTCATATAATAGGGAGCCATAAGTAAAAGCATATCAACAAATATCCATTTTTTTGGTAGTTGTAAAGTGGCTATGCCCAAACTCAAATGGTTACCTACTCTTTGTAATAATTTCATAATTTTGAAACCAACACTTACTATTTGGGATAACAGTTCTGAACTTTAGCTTCTTGTGCCTCTCAACAATGAGGTATATAAGAATATATTCAAAAAATGTAAAACAAAAATTGACGATCACAGTACAACCAGAAATAGAGAAATCTGCCAATATGACAAAATTTTGTTATACTTTCTTTGATAACTTCTATTACCCAAGGAATAGATTGAATAAAGCTGGAGGATCTGAATGATACAACTTAAAAAATTCTGTCTGATGAATATATAGAGATTGAGTAAAACTGGAAGATCTGAATGTTACAATTTAAAAATTCTATCTTATGAATATATAGAGAGAATAATAAACTCAAATTTGCAGAATAATACTCCCTTTAAGCAGACAAAAAAAATATAATTGATCATGTCCCAGGTCATAAAGAAATTTGTAACAAATTTTAAAGGCTGAGATTTTTATAGAACACATTTCTAAACAAAATTAAGTTAGAAATAAACTATAGAACAGTAACTTTAAAAAACAGAGAATTTAAAATATTTTAAAATAATGCGTGAATTGTTTTCAAAGTAATTAAAACTTACTTAAATAACTCATGGGTTGTTTTCATATAATTTAGAAAACTTCTAGACCTAAATAATAGTGAAAAAACTACATCTTAAAACTTACAGTGCACAACTAATACGATACTTTAGAAGTAAACATATCTAGCCTTAAAATGCTTGTTTTAGAAACAAAGAAATGCTGAATATTGAAGAGCTAAGAATCCAGCTTAACAATTTAGGAAAAGAGAAAGGGAATAAAAGAAAGTAGAAGGAAAGAAATGGTAAAGATAAGATCAAAAACAGTAAATGGTGGTCCAGGGTGCACAGGCTTATGCAAACCCCCAAATTCTGAGGAAGATGAGAGGCTGACGAAAGAGACTGGCAAGTCCAGTTTCTCGGAAAGAAATATTTAATGGAGACTTACAAATAGAGGCCATGTCTGTGTCTCCAATGGAGACAAGATGAAGGATCCTCATGACATTACCCCGTATACCCAGGGCTTATATACCACAAAGAAAGTGTATTTGCGATTCAGAAGAGATATGCAGGACAACTGGAGCATGATAACATTGAGGCTGTTTAGACCTAAGAGCAAGATTTACAGTAAGTACGTGCTTTTTTTTTTCTTTTTTGACAGAGTCTTTCTCTGTCGTCCATGCTGGAGTGCAATGGTGCAATCTTAGCTCACTGCAACCTCTGCCTCCTAGGTTCAAGTGATTCTCCTGCCTCAGCCTCCCAAGTAGCTGGGACTACAGGCGCATGCCATCACATCTGGCTAATTTTTGCATTTTTAGTAGAGACGGGGTTTCACCATGTTGGGCAGGCTGGTCTCAAACTCCTGACCTCAGGTGATCCACCCACCTTGGCCTCCTAAAGCGCTGGGATTACAGGTGTGAGCCACTGTGCCTGGGCAAGTACCTGCTCTTATACAAGTAACAATAAAACTGGAAATTTTAGTGGCCTTCCCAGAATAAACATTAATCAAAAGTCAATATGGGCCGGGTGTGGTGGCTCATGCCCATAATCCCAGCACTTTGGGAGGTCAAGGTGGGTAGATCATGAGGTCAGGAGATCGAGACCATCCTGGCCAAAAATGGTTAAACCCCATCTCTACTAAAATACAAAAAATTAGCTGGGCATGGTGGCGCACACCTGTAGTCCCAGCCACTTGGGAGGCTGAGGCAGGGGAATTGCTTTAACCCGGGAGGTGGAGGTTGCAGTGAGCCGAGATTGTGCCATTACACTCCAGCCTCCTGCCTGGTGAGAGAGCAAGACTCCATCTCAAAAAAAAAAAAAAAAAAAAGTCAACATAGTGGATTATTATGCAGGATGGATTTGCTTTAGCCTTCACAAATAGAAAACAAAATGACAAGAAAACCAAAATTTGTTTCCTTAAAACACTAATAAAATTTTCAAACTCTGACAAAATAGATCAAGAAAAACATAAGGTATAAGTAAACAATATCACAGATGAAAAAGGAGAAGAAGATGTAACTGCTGATAAAAATATTTAAAAATCAATAGGAAAATACTGTAAACAACTGTGTTACAATAAATGTAAAAATTAGATAAAAGAGATAAGTTTTTGGAAAATTATATATTACAAAAACTGACCTGAGGAGAAATAGGAAACTAAATTGTCCTATTTTCATTACATAAATTACGTCAGTGTTTTTCCCCGCAAAGGAAATTTCAGATCCAAAGTTTTAGTTTTTTTGAAAGTTTTACCAAACACATAATTCCAAAAAACAGATAAATCCAATTTTACACAAATTCAAATAAGATTAAAATTTTGCTCCCTAGGCAAAACTGTGAGCTGAAAAAGTTTGTTTGACTTACCATTCTCCCTCCTAAAGCATAAACTGTTTACCTAGTATTACCTAAGCCTCTTATCTTTTTGTGCTCAGTTAGGAATCAGTCTTTTCCTTCTACCCTGCACCAAAACACAAAGCATGCTCTAAAGCTTGACGTCGCTTTGGAAAATATCTGGTACTAAACAGTCAGAATGATCTTATTGCTGGAAATCAACTTTTAATGATGTGATTTCAGTGTGTGATGATAAACTGGAGACATATTTGGGAGATACTTCACTTTCACATTCAAACATTGAGATAAGTCACTAATTTTGTCACCATTCCCCTATATTAGAGTGTTACAGTCTGATGGCATTAATGATTGTCCAAATTCTCATTTTATGTTAAGTATGAATTTTAAAATATGGTCTTTTAGAAAATACTTATTTAAAAATTCAAAAGTTTCATTACGTTTACATATGTATTTCTAAATTTTATAAAATTTTACTTCCTTAGTTATTATTACTTTTTTTTTTATAACAATTGGAAGACTTGCATTTGATAAGTAAAGGAAAATTTCAACTCTCCAGAATGCTGGGAAAAGAAGTCTCTAAAACAGTTCTATGCTATAGAGCATTTAGTGTTATCCTTTTGATTTCCAGGATTTTAAATATTTCATACAGTGGGTAGGGGGCCCGGAAGTGGAAGGGGTTGCCGTTTTTACAGTTGAATGCAAAGGCTTTTATAAGAAAATGATGAGGCCTAGGCATCTCATTTGCACAAGGAGCGAATTTCTGTTAGCTGCACCCCATCCTCCTAGTGTGCGTATGGACCCTTAGCTTGAGTTACTTTATATTGCTTTGTTTCCCTTACTCCATATGTGTCAGGGGGCAGAATTTTCCATTGCAGTCATGTCTGGGTGAGTCACCTGTGTAGCCATTCTTTAGCCAAGTCACACTGTACAAGTTCTCTCATCTGTGCTTGCAGGCTGTTCTTTTGTTTGAAAGGATTCAGCTGAGAACCTGCCTTAGCTGCCTACGTGACCATGCATTTTCCTTTCTCCTCTCTCACAATCTCATTTTGGTGTATATCCTTCTAATCTATTTCCTAAGCACAAAGTTTATTTTTTCTGTTCATAAAGTTGAAATTATACCCTGAGTAATTTTATGTATATACTTAACGCCCTTTTATATTCACTTACTAATATAACATGTACATTTTCCATGTTATTACATGTAATATAACTTATCTGAACAAATCTGTTTGTAAAAACTTGAGATCAATCCCAATATTTTTCTATTATATTTATAAACCTGCTTTTTAAAAATATTTTCTTTTTTTAATGCATCCATTATTTTATTTCATCTGGTTACATGAGGTTACCTTTGTCATCCCCAGAATTTTATAGAGGAAGTTCAATTCAGTCTAAATGGCAGCATCCTCATAGCTTGTCCACCAAGTAGAGTGGCAAGGGCGTAGACTTGCTAAATCAGTGATTTTGGATAAGTTATATAATCTCTTTGAACTTTAGGTTTCTCATTTCTTTTTTTAATTATTATTATACTTTAAGTTCTGGAATACGTGGGCAGAACATGTAAGTTTGTTACATATGTATACATGTGCCATGGTGGTTTGCTGCACCCATCAGCTCATCATCTACCTTAGGTATTTCTCCTAATGCTATCCCTCCCCTAGCTCCCCACCCACTGGCAGGCCCTGGTGTGTGATGTTCCCCTCCCTGTGTCCATGTGTTCTCATTGTTCAACTCCCACTTATGAGTGAGAACATGTGGTGTATGGTTTTCTGTTCCTGTGTTAGTTTGCTGAGAATGATGGGTTCCAGCTTCATCCATGTCCCTGCAAAGGACTTGAACTCATCCTTTTTAATGGCTGTATAGTGTTTCATGGTGTATATGTGCCACATTTTCTTAATCCCGTCTGTCATTGATGGGCATTTGGATTGTTTCCAAGTCCTTGCTATTGTGAACAGTACTGCAGTAAACATATGTGTGTGTGTCTTTAAAGTAGAATGATTTATAATCATTTGGGTATATACCCAGTAATGGGATTACTGGGTCAAATGGTATTTCTAGTTCTAGATTCTTGAGGAATAGCCACACTGTCTTCCACAATGGTTGAAGTAATTTACACTCTCAACAGTGTAAAAGTGTTCCTATTTCTCCACATCCTCTTCAGTACCTGTTGTTTCCTGACTTTTTAATGATTGCCATTCTAACTAGCATGAGATGGTATTTTATTGTGGTTTTGATTTGCATTTCTCTAATGATCAGTGATGATGAACTTTTTTTCATGTGTTTGTTGGCTGCATAAATGTCTTCTTTTGAGAAGTGTCTGTTCATATCCTTTGCCCATGTTTTGATGGGGTTGTTTGTTTTGTTCTCGTAGATTTGTTTAAATTCTTTGTAGATTCTGGATATTAGCCCATTGTCAGATGGATAGATTGCAAAAATCTTCTCCCATTCCATAGGTTGCCTGTTCACTCTAATGATAGTTTCTTGCTGTACAGACACTCTTTAGTTTAATTAGATCCCATTTTTCTATTTTGACTTTTGTTGCCATTGCTTTTGGTGTTTTAGTCATGAAGTCTTTGCCCGTGCCCATGTCCTGAATGGTATTGCCTAGGTTTTTTTCTAGGATTTTTATGGTTTTAGATCTAACATTTAAGTCTTTAGTCCATCTTGTGTTAATTTTTGTATAAAGTGTAAGAAAGGGGTCCAGTTTCAGTTTTTTGCATATAACTAGGCAGTTTTCCCATCACCATTTATTAAATAGGAAATCCTTTCCCTATTGCTTGTTTTTGTAAGGTTTGTCAAAGAACAGATAGTTGTAGATGGGTGGTGTTAGTTCCTAGGCCTCTGTTCTGTTCCATTGGTCTATATATCTGTTTCGGTGCCATTACCATGCTGTTTGGTTACTGTAGCCTTGTAGTATAGTTTGAAGTCAGGTAGCATGATGCCTCCAGCTCTGTTCTTTTTGCTTGTCTTGGCTATATGGGCTCTTTTTTGATTGCACATAGTTTTTTCTAATTCTGTGAAGAAAGTCAGTGGTAGCTTGATGGGGATAGCATTGCATCTATACATTACTTTGGGCAGTATGGCCATTTTCACAATATTGATTCTTCCTATCCATGAGAATGGAATGTTTTTCCGTTTGTTTGTGTCCTCTCTTACTTCCTTGAGCAGTGGTTTGTAGTTCTCCTTGAAGAGGTCCTTCTCATCACTTGTAAGTTGTATTCCTAGGTATTTTATTCCCTTTGCAGCCATGCAAATGGAAGTTCACTCATGATTTCGCTCTCTGTTTGTCTATTATTGGTGTATAGGAATGCCTGTTATTTTTGCACGTTGATTTTGTATCCTGGAACTTTGATGAAGTTGCTTATCATCTTAAGGAGATTTTGAGCTGAGACGGTGGAATTTTCTAAATATACAATCATATCATCTGCAAAGAGAGACAATTTGACTTCCTCCCTTGCTATTTAATACCATTTATTTCTTTTTCTTGCCTGAATGCCCTGGGCAGAACTTCCAATATTATGTTGAACAGGAGTGGTGAGAGAGGGCATACTTGTCTCATGCCAGTTATCAAAGGGAATGCTAACAGCTTCTGCCCATTCAGTATGATATTGGCTGTGGGTTTGTCATAAATAGCTCTTATTATTTTGAGATACATTCCAACAATACCTAATTTATTGAAAGTTTTTAGCATGAAGGGGTGTCGAATTTTATTGAAGACCTTTTCTGCATCTATTGAGATATTCATGTGGTTTTTGTCATTGGTTCTGTTTATGTGATGGATCATGTTTTTTGATCTGCATATATTGAACCAGCCTTGCATTCCAGGGATGAAGCCAATTTGATCGTAGTGGATAAGGTTTTTGATGTGCTGGCAGATTCATTTGGCCAGTATTTTATTGAGGATTTTCACATTGATGTTCATCAGAGATATTGGCCTGAAATGTTCTTTTTTTGTTGTGTCTCTGCCAGGTTTGAGTATCAGGATAATGCTGGCCTCATAAAATGAGTTAGGGAGGAGTCCCTCTTTTTCTGTTGTTTGGAATAGTTTCAGAAGGAATGGTACCAACTCCTCTTTGTACCTCTGGTAGAATTGGTCCTGGGCTTTTTTTGGTTGGTAGGCTTTTAATTACTGCCTCAATTTCAGAACTTGTTATTGATCTATTTAGGGATTCGACTTCTTCCTGGTTTAGCCTTGGGGGGGTGTACACACCCAGGAATTTCTCCATTTCTTCTAGATTTTCTAGTTTGTTGGTATAGAGGCGTTTATAGTATTCTCTGATGGTAGTTTGTATTCTGTGGGCTCAGTGGTGATATCTCCTTTGTCATTTTGTGTGTGTCTATTTGATTTTTCTCTCTTTTCTTCTTTATTAGTCTGGCTAGCTGGCTATCTATTTTGTTAAACTTTTCAAAAAACTGTCCCCTGGATTCACTGATTTTTTTGAAGTGTTTTTCGTGTCTTTATCTCCTTCAGTTCTGCTCTGATCTTAGTTATTTCTTGTCTTCTGCTAGCTTTTGAATTTGTTTGCTCTTGCTTCTCTAGTTCTTTTAATTGTGATGTTAGGGTTTCGATCTTAGATCTTTCCTGCTTTCTCCTGTGGGCATTTAGTGCTATAAATTTCCCTCTAAACACTGCTTTAGTTGTGTCCCAGAGATTCTGGTACATTGTGTCTTTGTTCTTATTGGTTTCAAAGAACTTATTTATTTCTGCCTTAATTTCATTATTTAGCCAGTAGCCACCCAGGAGCAGGTTGTTCAGTTTCCATGTAGTAGTGCAGTTTTGCATGAGTTTCTTAATCCTGAGTTCTAATTTGATTGCACTCTGATCTGAGAGACTGTTATAATTTCCATTTTTTGCATTTGCTGAGGAGTGTTTTACTTCCAATTATGTGGTCAATTTTTGAGTAAGTGCAATGTGGTGCTGAGAAGAATGTATATTCTGTTGATTTGGGCTGGAGAGTTCTGTAAATTTCTATTAGGTCCACTTGGTCCAGAGCTCAGTTCAAGTCCTGAATATCCTTGTTATTTTCTGTCTAATTGATTTGTCTAACATTGACAGCAGGCTGTTAAATCACCCTCTATTATTGTGTGGGAGTCTAAGTCTCTTCGTAGTTCTCTAAGAACTTATTTTATGAATCTAGGTGCTTCTGTATTGGGTACATATGTATTTAGGATAGATAGCTCTTCTTATTGCATTGATCCCTTTATCATTATTTAATGCACTTTGTCTTTTTTGATTTTTGTTGGTTTAAAGTCTGTGTTATCAGAGACTAGGATTGCAACCCTTGCTTTCTTCTCTCTCTCTCCATTTGCTTGGTAAATATTCTTCATCTCTTTACTTTGAGCCTATGTGTGTCTCTGCACATGAGATGGGTCTCCTGAAGACAGCACACAGATGGGTCTTGATTTTTCATTCTGTTTTCGTGTCTGTGTCTTTCAATTGGGGCATTTAGACCATTTACATTTAAGGGTAATATTGTTATGTGTGAATTTGATCCTGTCATTATGATTCTAGCTGGGTTTTTTTTTCCATTAGTTGATGCAGTTTCTTCATAGTGTCAATGGTCTTTACAATTTGGTATGTTTCTGCAGTGGCTGGTACCAGTTTTTCCATTCCATGTTTAGTGCTTCCTTCAGGAGTTCTTGTAAGGCAGGCCTAGTGGTGACAAAGTCTCTCAGCATTTGCTTGTCTGTAAAGGATTTTATTTGTCCTTTGCTTATGAAGCTTAGTTTGGCTGATATGAAATTCTTGGTTGAAAATTCATTTATTTAAGAATGCTGAGTATTGGCCCTCACTCTCTTCTGACTTGTAGGGTTTCTGCAGAGGGATCTGCTGTTAGTCTGATGGGCTTCCCTTTGTGGGTAGTCTGACCTTCCTCTCTGGCTGCCCTTAACATTTTTTTCTTCATTTCAACATTGGTGAATCTGACGATTATGTGTCTTGGGGTTGCTTTTCTTGAGGAGTATCTTTGTCGTATTTTTTGTATTTCCTGAATTTGAATTTTGTCCTGTCTTGCTAGGTTGGGAAAGTTCTCCTGGATAATATCTGAAAAGTGTTTTCGAGCTTAGTTCTGTTCTCCCCATCACTTTCAGGTTCACCAATTAAACATAGGTTTGGTCTTTTTACATACTCCCGTATTTCTTGGAGGCTTTGTTCATTCTTTGTCATTATTTTTTCTCTAATCTTGTCTTCATGCTTTATTTCATTACATTGATCTTTAATCTCTGATATCCTTTCTTCCACTTGATCAGTTTGGCTATTGGTAGTTGTGTATACTTCATGAACTTCTTTTGCTATGTTTTTCAGGTCCATCGGGTCATTTATGTTCTTCTCTAAACTGGTTATTCTAGTTAGCAATTCCTCTAACCTTTTTTCAAGGTTCTTAGCTTCCTTTCATTGTGTTAGAACATGCTCCTTTAGCTCGGAGGAGTGTGTTATTACGCACCTTCTGAGGCCTGCTTCTGCCTGTTTGTCAAACTCATTCTCCATCCAGTTTTGTTCCCTTGCTTTTGAGGAGTTGTGATCCTTTGGAGGAGAAGACTCATTCTGGTTTTTGGAATTTTCAGCCTTTTGTGCTGGTTTTTCCTCATCATGGATTTATCTACCTTTGGTCTTTGATGTTGGTGAGCTTCAGATTGGGTTTCCATTTGGACATCCTTTTTGTTGATGTTTATGCTACTCCTTTATGTTTGTTAGTTTTCCTTCTAGCAGTCAGGCCTCTCTACTGCAGATCTGCTGGAGTTTGCTGGAGGTCCACTCCAGACCCTGTTGCCTGGGTATCACCAGTGGAGGCTGCAGAACAGCAAAGATTGCTGCCTGTTCTTTCCTCTGGAAGCTTCATCCCAGAAGGGAACCCACCAGATGCCAGCTGGAGCTGTCTTATATGAGGTGTCTGTTGACACCTCCTGGGAGGTGTATCCCAGTTAGGAGGCACAGGGGTCAGAGATCCACTTGAAGAGGCTGTCTGTCCCTTAGCAAAGCTTGAGCTCTGTGTTGGGAGATCCACTGCTCTCTTCAGAGCTGGCAGGCAGGGATGTTTAAGTCTGCTGAAGCTGCGCCCACAGCTGCCCCTTCCCTCAGGAGCTCTGTCCCAGGGAGATGGAGACTATCTAAAAGCCCCTGACTGGGGTTGCTTTCTTTCTTTCAGAGATACCCTGCACAGAGAAGAGGAATCTTTTTTTTTTTTTTCCTGTTTTTTGTTATTATTGTACTTTAAGTTCTAGGGTATATGTGCACAAAGTGCAGGTTTGTTACATATGTATACATGTACCATGTTGGTGTGCTGCACCCATTAACTCGTCATTTACATTAGGTATATCTCCAAATTCTATCCCTCCCCGCTCCCCCCACCCCACAACAGGCCCCAGTGTGTGATGTTCCCCACTGTGTGTCCAAGT
>NW_012110508.1:946986-949473 GCF_000951045.1 Mandrillus leucophaeus
CTTTTTTGGTTCCATATGAACTTTAAAGTAGTTTTTTCCAATTCTGTGAAGAAAGTCACTGGTAGCTTGATGGGGATGGCATTGAATCTATAAATTATCTTGGGCAGTGGGGCCATTTTCACGATATTGATTCTTCCTATCCATGAGCATGGAATGTTCTTCCATTTGTTTGTGTCCTCTTTTAGTTTGTTGAGCAGTGGTTTGTAGTTCACCTTGAAGAGGTCCTTCACATCCCTTGTAAGTTGGATTCCTAGGTATTTCTTGAGAGGCAGTCTGGCTACAGCCACTTTGTGGAGTTGCAGTGGGCTCCGCCAAGTTTGCACTTCCCAGCAGCTTTGTTTACACTGTGAGGGTAAAACTGCCTACTCAAGCCTTAGTAATGGTGGAAGCCCCTCCTCCCACCAAGCTGGAGCATCAGACTACTGTCCTGGCAGCGAGAATTTCAAGCCACTGGATCTTAGCTTGCTGGGCTCTGTGAGGGTGGGATCCACTGAGCTCGACCACTTGGCTCCATGGCTTCAGTCCCCATTCCAGGGGAGTGAATGGTTCTGTTTCACTGGCATTCCAGGTGCCACTGGGGTATGAAAAAAAAACTCCTGCAGCTGGCTTGGTGTCTGCCCAGACAACCACCCAGTTTTGTGCTTGAAATCCAGGGCTCTGGTGGTGTAGGCACCCAAGGGAATCTCCTGTTCTGCAGGTTGTGAAGACCGTGGGAAAAGTATAGTGTCTGGTCCAGAATGCGCTGTTACTCACATCACAGTCCCTCACAACTTTCCTTGGCTGGGGGAGGGGGTTTCCCGACCCCTTGTGCTTCCCTGGTGAGGCAATGCCCCACCCTGCTTCTGCTCACCCTCCGTGGGCTGTACCCACTGTCTAACCAGTCCCAAGGAGATGAGCCGGGTACCTCAGTTGGAAATGCAGAAATCACCCGCCTTCTGTATTGATCTCAGTTGGAGCTTCAGACTGGAGCTGTTCCTATTAGGCCACCTTGCTAGCCCTATAAACCTGCTTTTAGCATTGAATGCCTTATGAGTCATTTTGGTATAACATTTTTACAACTTAAAATTTGTTAAAATTTTAATCAATTATAATAATGAACAATAAGCACTTTCACTGTTCTTACTGAAACAAAACCAAAAGAAGTGATGAAATGATTTTGTTCAATTATATATTCAATCTAACAAAAATGCCCAGCACATATTTCATTAGTCCTAACATTTTTTTTTCTCATCTGACATCATTGAATTTGGATTGCTTCTTGTAATTGCCAGCATTTTTAGTTTAATTTATGGAATTGTTTCCTTCCTACAAGGATATATAATACTACTTTAGGGTATACATTGCAATCTAGGACTAGGTGAAACACAATATTCTTAATAAATAAAATAAGCATAAACATTTCTAAGTATGATGAATAACTTGTGACAAACACACTGAAATTTTACTTGAAATAATAAGGTTTACATTAGTGACAACACAACTTTAACATGAAAACAAACTTTTTCATATTTTTTTTCTAGTAGGACATCTGCCTGTTATAGTCCTTGGAGAATAAATAAGATCACATTAAAATGTCAACAATTCTAAATCATGATTTAATTTATAGAGATAGTAGTAATTATCTATGAGTATTTTCTTTCATTTGAGCTAAAATGATCTAATAACATATTTTTATTTCTAAACTTTTAGTATATTAAAAGTATGCAAAGTATTGGTTGCTGTTAAGGACTAGCATAGTATCATTTTATAATAAATAGTAATTCAGGACACTCTTTTTTTAAAATCAAAATAATTATTTGTATCTTTTTGGGAAAGATGCTTTCCTCTAATTTTTTTAAAGCATGTTGAACACTACACCTGACAGTTCACTAGCTCCTCCTAGACATGGCTATCTAAACACAAGCCCTCCAATGCAAATACTGATTTTTTTTTTTTTTTTTTTGAGACAGAGTCTCATTCTGTCACCCAAGCTAGAATGCAGTGGCATGATCTCAGCCCAATGCAACCTCCTCCTCCGGGTTCAAGCGATTCTCCTGTCTTAAACTCCGGAGTAGCTGGGAGTACAGGCGTTGCACCACCACACCAGGCTAATTTTTGTATTTTTAGTAGAGAAGGGGTTATACCATGTTGGCCAGGCTGGTCTCAAACTCCTGACCTCAGGTGATCGGCCTGCCTTGGCCTCCGAAGGTGCTGGGATTACAGATGTGAGCCGCCGCGCTTGGCCCAATACTGATTATTTTTATTTCCTGACTGAATTCCAAAATGTCTTATTTTTGCTAGTACAGACATTCTCCCATACTGTGCTAAATTATATTCTCCCATGGTTGCCTTCTCAATTAACTACTGAAAATGTTTAGTGTGTACTTTCTTTTTTTTTTTTTCCTCAATTGAAAATATCTGTTTATAAAATTCTAAACTTACACTCATTGCAATTTTTTTTTAATTTTGTTTATTTTTTATTATACTTTATGTTCCAGGGTACAGGTG
>NW_012110508.1:953678-954531 GCF_000951045.1 Mandrillus leucophaeus
CCAACCCCCCACCCCCAGAATCTGGTAACCATAATTCTCCTCTCTTCTGTTAGTTCAATATTTTTAAATTCCACATCAGAGATCATGTGCTATTTGTCTTACTGTTTCTGGCTTATTTCACTTTGCATAATGTCCTCCACTCCATCCCTATTGCACAAGTAACAGAATTTCCTTTTTCTTAAGGAGACTAGTACTCCAGTGTGTGTATATCCACCATGTTTTATTGATCCATTCATCCAATAATAAACATGTAGGTTGCTTCCATATCTTGGCTATTGAGAATAATGCTACAGTGAACACTGGAGTGCAGATAGCTCATCAGCATATTGATGTCTATTTCTTTGGGTGTATATACCCAGAAGTGGGATTGATGGATCATATAGTAATTCTATTTCCATATCATTTTCCATAATTGCTGTATTCATGTACATTCCTGCCAACAGTGCACAAGGTTTTCCTTTTCTCCACACTCTCATGAACATGTATTATCTTTTGTGTTTTTGACAATGCCCATTATATCAGGTAACACCTCCTTGTGGTTTTAAATTGCATATTCCTGATAATTAGTTATAATGAGCATTTTTTATTCATATCTGCTGCGATTTGTATGTCTTCTTTTGAGAAGTGTCTATTGTAAATTGTGCTGTAATAAACATGGCAATTCAGGTATCTTTAGATGTATTGATTTTTTTTTCCTTTGGATAAATATCCAGTAGTGTGATTGCTGGATCCCATGGTAGTTCTTCTGTTTGTTTGGCTTTTTTTTTTTTTTTTTGAGAGATCCTCCATACTGTTTTCCACAGTGGCTATACTAATTTATATTCCCATCAACAGTGTATAAATGTAACCATTT
>NW_012110508.1:956401-959918 GCF_000951045.1 Mandrillus leucophaeus
CTCCAGCATGTGTTGTTTACTGACTTTTTAATGATCATCATTCTAACTGGTGTGAGATGGTATCTCATTGTGGTTTTGATTTGCATTTCTCTGATGACCAGTGATGAAGAGTATTTTTTCATGTGTCTGTTGGCTGCATAAATGTCTTCTTTTGAGAAGTGTCTGTTCATATCGTTTGCCCACTTTTTGGTGGGGTTTGTTTTTTTCTCATAAATTTGTTTTCTTTGTAGGTTCTGGATATTAGCCCTTTGTCAGCTGGGTAGATTGCAAAAATGTTCTCCCATTCTGTAGGTTGCCTGTTCATTCTGATGGTGGTTTCTTTTGCTGTGCAGAAGCTCTTTAGTTTAGTTAGATCCCATTTGTCGATTTTGGCTTTTGTTGCCATTGCTTTTGGTGTTTTAGACAGTGTGACTATATTTGGAGATAGGATTTTGAGGGAGTAATTAAAGTTAACTGAGATCATAAGGGTGGCATTCTAATCTGATGATAGGATTGTTAGCCTCATAGAAGAGGAAGCGAGAGATCCCTCTCTCTCCACACTCATGCACCTAGGAAAGGCCATGTGAGGACACAGTGAGAAGGCAACTGCCTACCAGCCAGGAAGACAGCTCTTATCAGGAGCCAAACTGGCCAGCACTTCAATCTTGCATTTCCCAATCTTCAGAACCTTGAGAAAATAAATGTTTGTTGTTTAAACCAACCAGCCTGTGGTATTTTGTTATGGCAACCTGAGCAGACTAATGCAGCAGATGACTGTGAGATGGTTCTTACAAGACTTCCAGGATTCAAGGAAGAAGTCTAAGAAGTCTGAGCTACAAATGTAGATTTGGGCTATCAGCCTAAAGTCAAAAGTTGGTGGTGATGAAAGGCATTAACCTGAGATAGTATGTATATTGAAAATAGGATATAGCTGAGAACAGAAGCATACATTACTAATAACACTACTATCCAATTCTCCAAATGTGCTCAGTAGCCTGATTGTGGGAGGAATGACTAGCAGATGGTGGAATTTGTTTTAGGTTTCAATTGCAGGGTGTGTGTGGCCAAAGGGCAAGTGAAAGTGGGTGGTAGCAATAATGTAAGCTACCAGAGACAGTGCTGGGTGTTTTATGTGCCTTTACTTCCTATCATTCTGTTAAACAGATAATCATATTTTATAGATAAAGGAAACTGAGATTCAAAGACATTGAGTAAATTTCCCAGGGTCACAAAAAATTATTTTATTACATTTGATTTCCAACAGGATTCTCCTGATGGAAATGGAAAATCAATTTGATAGTGCATTAAGCAGAGCTGGTTTTGAAATGCAAATATTTTTTACTGTAAAGTGAAGCTCTTTCAATGTACCTCAAGGGAAGAAACCAGGTGGTATGAGAGACCATCTGGTAGAGACTGATACACCATATCACAAAGGCATTCTAGGGGGAGAGGTATCAGTGAGTTTGAAAAGTTGAAATTCTATGAATAACAGTATTCAATAAGTGAGTAATGTACAGGACTTCATGATTTCAGGTGAAGAGAAAAATTTAATCTCCTTGAGGACAGTGCTGTATTTAGAGGCACGCTTTAGTGGAAAAGTATAAAAACTTGCTCAAAAAGGAAAATAAGCTATCTGATGTTTGAAACATGTGTGGTTTGGAAAAAAAAATGTTTTTTCTTAACTCGCCCACTGAAGAAATCCTTAACCACTGTATGATAAGAAAATTTAAAAAAAAACAAAACACCTTATTCTCAGGTCTTAAAGAAATTCTGCTTCCTGGCCTAGACCTTATGGACCTAGCAATGAAGGATATTCAGAGTGGCATATTTAACATGTTCTCTCTGGTATCAGTATAATTTTAAAGACTTAGTGGTTACGTGGAACTTTTCTAAGACTCACATAGCTTTGCAAACAGATTTAGACGTTAATCTGTATCTCTCAAGAACTAGATAGGTGGTAGGTATTTATTTAACCAACTCACAATGATACTAAAGCAAGAACAGTAAAGCAACTTCCTCTAATGCCCCAAAACAGTTGGAGGTGACACCAGAAATAGAAGCCCTACCTTATAGGATCGTGTCCTGACAAATGTGTTAGTCTACTCCTGCCACTAACAAGCCTTGTTAAGCATGAGAAATCTTGCATAATGTTGAACCTTTCTGTGAAGTTGAATCAGAAGCATTAAAATATCAATTCAGCTGATGTTTGAAACTTGTAAGTTTTCTTTAAAATGTTCACTTTCATATTTAGAAGGTATGCTATATATCAGGAAGAAATCAGACAGAATTCATCATGAGAATGCTGGCATTTCGTCTTGAATGACAATCACTGAGTACAGTCGGATGGGTGACTATCCAGATAAGCATTAATAATAATGGAATTTGCAGACTTCAAGAGACTAATACACATCCGTCTAGAACTGAATTAAAAATCTAATGTTGTATGTTTTTTTCTCTATGTCTCTTCTTTTATAACTCCTTTATATGCCATTTTAAAATATTTTTTCTGTTGCCTTTACACAATAGGAAAATGGATTTTGTGCAGTTAAAAAGATGAAGCTGAAGACAGGAATGCAAACGACGCTATGCAAATTTTAAAAATGTTAACCTATTGGAAAATTTCTTGACTTCTATATCTATCCTAAAATATCCCAGCTTTGTGTCTAGAGTTGTTTTTCCCCCTCATTCATTTATTTCATTCATGCAACAAATATTAAAAAGATGTTTATTATGTACTAGGTGCTATGGAAAAAACAGAAAATAGAGACAATTAAGGCAGAACAAACCATGTCTTCATGGTTAGATGGTCTTCATGGTTAGTTATTTCTTCATGTCTTAGATTGTAGTAGACATGATGGGGTCAGGGGAAGTGTTGAAATGTGAAGACAGCTAATAAATAAATAGACAAATTCAAAATGATACTCGAAGATAATTTCAAATAGCCAAAAGTGCTGTGCGGTAAGTATATTAATACTCTCAAGCCAGCGTCCACTAGGAAGACACTACAGTTGAACAAATTGGGTTTATCACTTATTGAAGCAGGAGAAAATACACACCAGGAAGAACTATGGTGTGTGTCAGTAAGAGGGTGTTAGAAAGAACCAAGTATAGAATTTGGGCTTTTGATGGGTGATTTGGGAGAGGGACTAAGGAAGCAGGGGTTTGCTCTAGATTGAATGCTATCAGAAAGCAAAGACAATTCTGTGTTTAGATGTCTATTTTGTTTTTCTTTTTCGTAAATGTTATTTTTAATTGACAATAATAGTATATATTAATGGGATGCAGTGTGATGTTGTAATAGATGTTCATATTGTAGAATAATTAAGCTAATTTAAAAATTTGTTACTTCACATACTTATTTTTATGGTGAAAACATTTAAAATCTACTCTTTCAGCAATTTAAAAATATACAATCATTATTATTTATTACAGTTACCATTCTGGGCAGTAAGATCATTAAAGCTTATTTCTACTGTCTAACTGAAACTTTACATAGTTTGATCAACATCTTCCCTTTCCCCATCCCCCCAACCCCCCA
>NW_012110508.1:960578-964212 GCF_000951045.1 Mandrillus leucophaeus
ATTGATTTTTTTTTCCTTTGGATAAATATCCAGTAGTGTGATTGCTGGATCCCATGGTAGTTCTTCTGTTTGTTTGGCTTTTTTTTTTTTTTTTTTTGAGAGATCCTCCATACTGTTTTCCACAGTGGCTATACTAATTTATATTCCCATCAACAGTGTATAAATGTAACCATTTTTCTGCATCATCACCAGCACCTATTGTTTGTTGTATTTATAATAAAAACCATTCTAACAGAAGTAAGATGATATCTCTTCAGGGGTTCTGATTTGCATTTTCCTGATAATTAGTGACATTGAGAATTTTTCTGATAGTTTTTGGCCATTTGTATGTCTTCTTTGTAAAATGTATATGCATATCCTTTGCCCACTTTTTAATGAAATTATTTGTTGTTTTGTTTGTTTTGCTTTATTTCTTTGGGTTGAGTTCCTTGTATGTTCTGGCTATAGGTCCCACGTCAAGTAAATAATTTTCAGATATTTTCTCCCAGTCAACAGGCTTTCTCTTCACTCTGTTGATTGTTTCCTTTGCTGTGCAGAGCTTTTTATTTTAAATAGTACCATTTGTCTACTTTTCTTTTTGATGCCTATGCTTTTAAGTACTAAGCCCTACAAACTTTGCATAGACCAGGATCCTGAAGTGTGTTCCCTATGTTTTCTTCTATTAGTTTTATAGCTTTGGGTCCTGCATTTAAATCTTTAATATCTCTAGAGTTGACTTTTGTATATGGTGAGAGATAGGGGTCCAGTTTCTTTCTTCTGCATATGCATACCCAATTTTTACAGCCTCGTTTATTGAAGAGGGTATCTTTTCCCCAATGTATGTTATTGGGACATCTGTCAAAACCCCGTCAGCTATAAATATGTAGATGTATTTCTATATTCTCTATTGTGTTCCATTGGTCTGTCTGTTTTTATAGCAGTACTATACTGTTTGGCTTAAAGAAGTCAGGTAGTGTGATGCCTTCAGCTTTATTCTTTTGCTCAGGATTGCTTTGGCTATTTGAGTTCTTCTTTAATTCCATACAAACTGGAAAATTGTTTTTTCTGTTTCTGTGACAAATGACATTAGTATTTTGATAGTAATTGCATTGAATCTGTAGTGCTTTAGGTAATATGGTCATTTTAACAATATTAATCATTACAATCCATGAGCATGGGATGTCTTTTCATTTGTTTTTGTCTTCCTAAATTTCATTCATCAGTGTTTGATGATTTTCCTCATAGAGATCTTTTATCTCCTTGGTTAAATTTATACCTAGATATTTTATTTTATACTTTTTAGCTTTTGAAATTACATTTCCTTGTTGATTTTTTTCAGGTAGTTTATTATTGCTATATAGAAACACCGCTGATTTTTGTGTATTGATTTTGTATCCTGTAATTTTATTAATTTATTTATCTGATCTAAGAGTTTTTTGATGAAATCTTGGTTGGGGTATTTTTGGATATAAGATTATATCATATGCAAAAAGAGACGATTTCCTTTTTTCCAGTTTGGATGCATTTTTTTTTTTTTTTGGGGGGACAGAGTCTTGCTCTGTTGCCCAGGCTGGAGTGCCCTGGTATTAGCTCAGCTCACTGCAAGCTCCGCCCCCCGGTTCACACCATTCTCCTGCCTCAGCCTCTCAAGCAGCTGGGACTACAGGCACCAGCCACCACGCCTGGATAATTTTGTGTATTCTTAGTAGAGACGGGATTTCACCATGTTAGCTACGATGGTCTCGATCTCCTAACCTCGTGATCCATCCGCCTCGGCCTCCCAAAGTGCTGGGATTACGGGCGTGAGCCAGCGTGCCCAGCTGAATGCATTTTATTTCTGTCTCCGTCCTGATTACTCTGGCTAAGACTTCTATCACTATGTAGAATTATTCCAGTTCATAGAGAAAAAACTTTAAACTTTTCCCCATTCAGTATAATCTTAGATGTAAGTTTCTCACATATGGCCTTTATTATGATGAGATAGTGTCTTCTGAGACTAGTTTACTAAGAGTTTTTGACCGTAAAGCATTATTCAATCTCACAAATGCTTCTTCTATGTCTATTGAGATGATCATACAGTTTTTGTCCTTACTTCTGTTTATGTGATATATAATGTTAACTAATGTCTGTACATTGAACCATTCTTATATCCCTGAGCTAAATCCCGTGTGATCAAGGTGATGTGCTGTTGAATTCGTAGTATTTTATGGATAATTTTTTGCATCTATGTTCATCACGAATATTGGCCTGTGGCTTTCTGTTTTTATTGCAACCTTATCTGGTTTTGGTATCAGGGTAATGCTGGCCCTGCAGAATGAATTAGGGATGATTTCCTCCTCTTCAATTTTTTGTAATGGTATAGGGAGCGTTGGTTTTAGTTCTTTGTAAATGTAGTAGAATTTGAAAGTAAAATAATCTGGTCCTGGGCATTTCTTTGTTGGGAGGCTTTTTATTACTGACTCAATCTCATTCCAAATCACTTGGCTGTTCAAGTTTTCTATTTCTTTCTGATTCAGTCTTTGTAGGTTGTATGTATCCACCAAAGTAGCCATTCCTCTAGCTTTCCCAACTTGTTAATGTATAGCTCTTCATTACCGTCTCTGATGATTAGTCTCTTTCATATTTCTGCAATATCCGTTGTATTGTCTCCTTTTTCACTTCTTATTTTGTTTATTTGGGTCTTCTCTCTCTCTTTTTTTTTGTGGTTAGGCTAGCTAGCAGTTTATTGATTTTGTTTACATTTGTTAAAAAAAACTTTTCCTGTCTTGTATCCTTTGTATTTGTAGTCTTTTTTTAATTTAGCCCTGCTCTGATCTTTATTGCATTTTACTTTCTACTGATTTTTGCTATGCTATTGCTTTTCAAGTTCCATGAGGTGTATTGTTAGATTATTTGAAATATTCCTATTTCTTGATGTAGGCATTTATTGCTATAAACCCTTCTTATCAAAATTTTGCCGTGTCTCATAGGTTTTATCATGTCGTATTTTGACTTTCAATTGTTTCAATAATTTTTTTTGATCTTCTTCTTAATTTCTCCCTTGACCCAATTGCCATTCAGGAGCATGTGGTTTAATTTCCATGTGTTTTTCCAGTTTCAAAAGTTGTTATTATTGATTTTCAGTTTTATTCCTTTGTGATCTGATAAAATACTTGAAAAGATACCAATTCGGTTCAAAATCTGTTGAGCATTGTTTTGTGTCCTAACGTGATATCCTGGATAACTGTCCATATGTTCATGAGAAAAATATGTATTGTGTAGCTGTTGGATGAAATGTTCTATAAATATGTGTTAGGTCCATTTGGTCTAAAGTACTATTTCAATTCAATGTTTCCTTGTTAATTTTCTGTCTAAGTGATCTAATGCTCAAGCGGTATGTTGAAGTCGCCAATTATTATTGAATTGGAGTCAATCTCTTTCTTCAAATCTAATAATATTTGCTTCATGTATCAGAGTGTTACAGTGTTGGATGCATACATGTATATAATTGTTATATCTTCCTGCTGTACTGATCCATGAATCGTTATAAAATGACTTTCTTTTCTCTTCTTACTGTTCTTTTTGTTGTTGTTGTTGTTGTTTTTTGTTTTTTTGGGGGTTTTTTTTGTTTTTAATTTATTTATTATTATTATACTTTAACTTGTAGGGTACATGT
>NW_012110509.1:0-1237 GCF_000951045.1 Mandrillus leucophaeus
GGTGTACCGGATCCTTCCAGCCTTGTGGGGAGGGGTGTGGTGACAAAGGAGGAGGGAGGTGGAGGTGGGGGGACATGGAGGCCTAGCCCTCTAAGAACCTTCCCGTCATGGAGAGGGCTCAGCGCCGCCCACAGAGGACTTGGTGGGGCCCCAACAGAGGCCTTGGGGGCACAGGTGCAGTCACTCACCCGTGCACGGGCACAGGTGTCTCACTGGGGCCAGCACTGTGCCAGATGCTGGTCTTTTATTATTATTCCATTATTCTTTTTGTTTGTTTTTGTTTTGTTTCGCTTCTGAGACAGAGTTTCACTCCTATTGCCCAGACTGGAGTTCAGCGGTACAATCTCAGCTCACTGCAACCTCCACCTCCCGGGTTCAAGTGATTCTTCTGCCTCAGCCTCCTGAGTAGCTGGAATTACAGGCACCCACTACCACGCTCAGCTAAAATTTTTTTGTAGTTTTTGTAGAGATGGGGTTTCACCATGTTGGCCAGGCTGGTCTGGAACTCCTGATCTCAGGTGATCCACCCACTTCGATCTCCCAAAGTGTAGGGATTACAGGCATGAGCCACTGAGCCCGGCCTCATTATTCTTATTTAATATTTTTGTAGAGACAATGTCTTGCTTTATTGCCCAGACTGGTCTAGAACTCCTGGCTTCAAGGGATCTCACCACCTTGGTGTCCCAAAGTACTGGGATTACAGGCATGAAACACTACACCCGGCCTAGATACTGGACTTTTTTTTTTTTTTAAGGTAGGGTCTCTCTCTTGTCACTCAGACTGGAGTGCAGTGGCACGATCATGGCTCACTGCATTCTTGACCTCCCTAAGCTCAAGTGATCCTCCTGCCTCAGCCTCCCAAGTAGCTGGGACTGGAGGCGTGCACCACCGTGCCAGGCTAATTTTTGTGTTTTTTTTGTAGAGACGGGGTTTTGCCATGTTTCCCAGGCTGGTCTGGAACTCCTGGGCTCAAGTAATCCACGCACCTCGAACTTCCAAAGTACTAGGATTACGGACATGAGCCACCGTGCCCGGCCTGTGCTGGACTTTTAATCAACACTGATTAAAAAAAAAACATGGCCGGGCGCGGTGACTCAAGCCTGTAATCCCAGCACTTTGGGAGGCCGAGACGGGTGGATCACGAGGTCAGCAGATCGAGACCATCCTGGCTAACACGGTGAAACCCCGTCTCTACTAAGAAATACAAAAAACTAGCCGGGCGAGGTGGCGGGCGCCT
>NW_012110510.1:0-1094 GCF_000951045.1 Mandrillus leucophaeus
CTCACAGCAAGCTCCGCCTCCCGGGTTCACGCCATTCTCCTGCCTCAGCCTCCCGAGTAGCTGGGACTACAGGCGCCCGCCACCTCGCCCGGCTAATTTTTCTATTTTTAGTAGAGATGGGGTTTCACCATGTTAGCGAGTCTGATCTCAAATTCCTGGGCTCAAGCAATTCTCCTGCTTCAGCCTCCCAAAGTGTTGGATTTCTAGGCGTGAGTCATTGCCTGGACACTGCTACTATTAATTGGAGAAAAGAAGATGGGTGTGCACCTTTTGCAAGAGCCCAAGCTCTGTGAAATAGGCAAGAGGAGGCCGGGCGCGCTGGCTCACGCCTGTAATCTTAGCACTTTGGGAGGCTAAGACAGGGAGATACCTGAGGCCAGGAGTTCGAGACCAGCCTGGCCAACATGGCGTGACATACAAAAATTAGCCGGGCGTGGTGGCGCATGCCTGTAATCCCAGCTACTTGGGAGGCTGAGGGAGGAGAATCACTTGAACCCGGGAGTCAGAGGTTGCAGTGAGCCAAGATGGTGCCACTACACTCCACCCTGGGTGACAAGAGCAAAACTCCATCTCAATTAAAAAAGAAAAAAGAAAAAGAAGTAGGCTAGAGGAGGGGGTGAGAAAGGGTCACTTCCACTCCCCAGGTGTCAGGTACTAACCCTGGCCTGCATTTACTGGATTTACTGGGAGCCTGCACCGCCCAGGACTCTGGGCCAGTCTCGGCTTCTGGGGAGCTCGGCTGGGGTTTCCACTCACGAGCTTTCCGTTTCCCTATAGCTCTCTCCGTGCTCATCTTCATCGCCCTGGCTCTGAATGGCTTTGGTGGGATGTGTATGACCTTCACCTCATTAACAGTGAGTACGGACTTTTTAAAGCTCTGCAGTTCAGTAATCCGCTTCTAAATTTGAGGCTGCTTTGACTGGTTTCTGTGTCCTTACCTTCCATGTGCCTGCGTGTGCCTGGGTGTCCCAAACTGTAAAGGGGCTATGGATGAGGTGTCGTCGCAGCAAAGCCTGGCAGGGCCTCCTCGGCTGAGGTCCCTCCAGGCAGCAGGGCGTGGCTCTCACAATCCCTTGCCTTTTTTTTTTTTTTTT
>NW_012110511.1:0-2305 GCF_000951045.1 Mandrillus leucophaeus
AAAGAACCCTGCTAGTAAGTGGAGGGGCCTGGATTCAAACCCAAGCCATTGGAATTTAGACGTTACCCTCAATAAAACATCTGCAGAAAAAGATGGATACAACTTGTCAAATTAGGATAATAAGAGACATAAAACACATCATCCAAGGAACTACTGTAAGTACTGGGGCTGTTTATTCTGGAAGAAGAAAAGCTGAGTTGAATCATGTCTGCTCTTTTTAAGCACCTGAAAGGCTTTCAGGTGAAAGAGCAATCGAATTCCTTCTGAATGTCTTAATGTGGTAGGCAGCCACTAAGATGGCCCCAGTCAGCTCCATTTCCTTATAGGTAAACCTTATATAGTTCCGTCCCACATTACGGGGTTGGTCTCTGTCACCAACAGAATATAGCAGAAGTGAAAACAAGTTACTTCCAAAATTAAGTTATAACATCTTCCATCTTGGGTGTTCTTGCTCTCTCTTTTCACATGCACTCATACTGGGGGAAGCCAGCTGCCATGCTGAAAAGCCCATGGAGAGACCTATGTGGTGAGGAACTAAAGTCTCCCCCAATAGCCAACAAAGAACCAAGGCCTCCCAACAACCACAGGAAGAGCTTAAAAGCAGATCCACCCCACAAGTCAAGTCTTCAGGTGATATTGCAGCCCTTGCCAACATCTTGACTGCAACTACATTAGAGACCTTAAGACAGAATCACCTGGCTAAACTGCTTCGGTATTCCTGACCCATGGAAACTATCAGATAATAAATGTTTTTTGTTTTAAGCTGCTAAGTTTTGGCATAATTTGTTACACAGCCACAGATTACTGGTATTATTATGAAACCAGGAACTACTTTTGAAAACCGAGTGACAGACCTAACACAAAGTTTTCTAACAATTAAAAACTATGAAAAAAGAATGAGCTTTATCTGGGAGAGGACTAAGTTACATTACATACTGGATAAACTCTTTGTGGGGCTAGAATAGAGAGAACAGAAGTATCTAATGGGAACTTCTGCTTCTAGCCATGACAAGTCAGGTAATTTGGACCACCTCTGCACTCAGGACAAGTAGAAAAGCAGAATTAAATATAAAAAACAGAGAACAAAATACTGAAGAAAAATCAGGCCAAAATCTAGAGAAGAAGAGAGGCCTAAAAGGTGAGTCCAATATTTGGACTGTTTTCCCCAGACGCTGTTTACTGATTCCAGAGGGGGCGGCTAAGAGGCTGAGCAGTTTTTCTGACAGTTTTGAAGTGTCATGGGGATACAAATTGATGAACCTGCCATGACAGTTGGGCTCAGTAAGCCACTTTGCTTTGGGTTATGATTTCAAAGTGTGGCATCCTACACATAAGGGTGAACTAGAAGAAGCCAAGGCCTTGCAGGGACTGTAAAAATTCAAAATGAAATAAATCGATCCCAGATCCCAGAGGTAGTGGCTGCATACATCTGAGAAAAGCAATTTAAATTACAGCATTTGGTCTGAAGTTATTTCTACAGACAACTTTTCAAATAACAGTTTCTTGAAAATAAAAATAATCATGTACATAAGGATGTAAGACAATATAACTGAAAATGAGCAGAAACAACACATAACAATAAAAGAACTACAGAGTTTCCAATTCAACTTTAAAATAATCATGCTTTAGCTGGGCGTACTGGTGAACATCTGTAGTCCCAGCTACTCAAGAGGCTGAGATGGGAGGAGAGCCTCCATCAGGAGGCAGAAGTTGCAGTGAGTCAAGATCACGCAACTGCACACCAGCCTGGCTAAAATAATAAGATTCTGTCTCAATAATAATAATAATAATAATAATAATAATAATAATGATGTTGATTATGTCCAAGGAGATAAAAGACAAGACTGAAAATTTTGGAAGAAATCTGTAAACAATCTAAAAAAAAAGAATTTGGCTGGGTGCGGTGGCTCACACCTGTAATCCCAGCACTCTGGGAGGCTGAGGCAGGTGGATGACAAGGTCAGGAGATTAAGACCATCCTGACCAACATGAAACCCTGTCTCTACTAAGAATACAAAAATTAGCTGGGTGTGGTGGCATGTGCCTGAAATCTCAGCTACCCGGGAGACTGAGGCAGGAGAATTGCTTGAACCCGGGAGGCAGAGGTTGCAGTGAGCCAAGATCGCACCACTGCACTCCAGCCTGGCGACAAAGCAGGACTCTGTCTCAAAAAAAAAAAGAAAAAAAAAAAAATTCAAGAAGCAAAAACTAGCCAGGTGCTGTGGCTCACATCTGTAATCCCAGCACTTTGAGAGGTGGAGGCGGGCAGATCATAAGGTCAGGAGATCAAGACCATCCTGGCTAA
>NW_012110512.1:0-1521 GCF_000951045.1 Mandrillus leucophaeus
ATACACACACACACACACACACACACACACACACACACACACAAATTAGCCAAGCATGGTTGTGCTCACCTGTAGTCCTAGCTACTCAGGAGACTGAAGTGAGAGAATCACTTGAACCCGGGAGGTGGAGGTTGCAGTGAGCCAAGATCATACCACTGCACTCCAGCCTGGGCAAAAGAATGAGACTTTATCTCAAATAACAATAATGATAAATAGAATAAAATAAAATGAGAAAGAAAAGAAAACAAGGGAAAAAAAACTATTTTAAAATTCATCTGGAACCAAAAAAGAGCCCAAATAGCCAAGGTAATTCTAAGTAAACAGAACAAACCTGGAGGCAACATGTTATCTGACTTCAAAGTATTGTGCTGCAGGGCTACACTAACCAAGACAGCATGGTACTGGTACAAAAGCAGACACATAGACCAGTGGCACAGAGTGGAAAGCTCAGAAATAAGGTAGCACACCTACAATCATCTGATCTTCAATGAAGTTGTCAAAAACAAGCAATGGGAAAAGGATTCTCTAGTCAATAAATGGTGTTGGGATAACTGGCTAGCCATATGCAGAAGATTGAAACTGGACCCTTTCCTTACACCATATAAAAAATCAACTCAAGATGGATTAAAGACTTAAATGTAAAACTCAAAACTATAAAAACCCCGGAAGATAATGTAAGCAATACCATTCTGAACATAGGAACTGACAAGGATTTTATGATAAAGATACCAAAAGCAATTGCAACAAAAGCAAAAATTGACAACTGGGATTTAATTAAACTAAAGAGCTTCTGCACAGCAAAAAGAAACAATAGGGTGAACAGACAACCTACAGAATGGGAGAAAATTTTTGCAAACTATGTACCTGACAAATATCCAACATATATAAGAAACTTAAACAAATTTGCAAGAAGAAAACAAGTGTATTAGAAAGCAGACAGAGGACATGAACATCTTTCAGAAGCAGACATACATGCGGCCAAGACCAAGATGCATATGAAAAAAAAAACTCAACATCACTGACTATTAGAGAAATACAAATCAAAACCACTATGTAATACCATCTCATACCATTCAGAATGGCTACTATCAAAAAGTAAAAAAGAAAAAAAAAAAAACAGATGCTGGCAAGGTTATGTAGAAAAGGGAATGCTTACATGCTGTTGCTGGGAGTGTACATTATTTCAACTATTACGGAAAGCAGTATGGTGATTCTACAAAGAGATGAAAACAGAATGACCATTTCATCCAGCAACCCCATTACTAGGTATATCCCCAAAAGAATATAAATTGGCTGGGTTCAATGTCTCATGCCTATCATCCCAGCACTTTGGGAGGCTGAGGCAGATGGATCACTTGAGGTCAGGAGTTTGAGACCAGCTGGCCAACATGCTGAGACCCCGTCTCTACTAAAAATACAAAAATCTTAGCCAGGCCTAGTGTCATGTACCTGTAGTCCCAGCTACTTTGGAAGCTGAGGCATGAGAATCGCCTGCACCTGGGGGGCGAAGGTTTCAGAGAG
>NW_012110513.1:0-1051 GCF_000951045.1 Mandrillus leucophaeus
AGAAAACATTTCTGATTTTTTTTTTTTTTTTTTTTGAGACAGGTCTAACTCTGTCACCTAGGCTAGAATGCAATGCTAAAATCACAGCTCACTGCAACCTCGACCACCCAGCCTCAAGCAATCTTACCCTGCCTCAGGCTCCTGAGTAGGTACATACCACCACACTTGGCTATTTTTTTTTTTACATTTGTAGAGACAGGATCTCACTATGTTGCCCAGGCTGGTCTTGAACTCTGGGGCTCAAGTGATCCTCCCACCTTTGCCTCCCAAAGTGTTGGGATTACAGGCATCAGCCACTGTGTTCAGCCTCATTTTTTGATGAGCTAATAGGTACCCAAAAAATCAGTACCTATGTTTTATCCTGGCTTTAGGTGAAAATTTACTCTGTCATCAAAATTTATTTAAAAATACCTACCACAATATTCGGAGATGGGTTTTTCCTAAATTGATCTCTTGCCAGAATTATCTGGTATTTTGTTAGATTTGGGATATCCCTTCTCATCAAGACATTCCTCTGAATCAAAGAATGAGCAAATGATTCCAAAATCTGCAAATTTAAAAGCAATCTAGTTTAAGCTTGCTCTAAGTCCTTTTTCAAGTACAATCATTTTCTCACATATTAAAATAGGAATTATATATTTAATAAGGTTTGCCTTACAATGAATGTTTAAGTAAACTCAGCAATGATAACATTTAAAACTACTTGACATCTATCCCCAAATAATATCCATATAAAAATCAACATGAGCAATTATTATATACAACTATAATTTAAGAACACATTTGTTAATCTGTTTATTTCTTTCTTTTTTTTTTTGAGACGGAGTCTCACACTGTCGCCTAGGCTGGAGTGCAGTGGCGCCATCTCAGCTCACTGCAAGCTCCGCCTCCCGGATTCACGCCATTCTCCTGCCTCAGTCTCCCGAGTAGCTGGGACTACAGGCGCCCGCCACCTTGCCCGGCTAATTTTTTGTATTTTTAGTAGAGACGAGGTTTCACCGTGTTAGCCAGGATGGTCTCGATCTCCTGACCTCGTGATCCGCCCATCTCG
>NW_012110514.1:0-1141 GCF_000951045.1 Mandrillus leucophaeus
CCTGTAATCCCAGCTACTCAGGAGGCTGAGGCAGAAGAATAGCTTGAACCTGGGAGGCAGAGTTTGCAGTGAGCCGAGATCATGCCAGTGCACTCCATCCTCGGCAACAGAGTGAGACTGTGTCTCTGGAAAAAAAATACCTTCCAGGCCCAGAGGGGTTTGGTTTACTAGAGAATCCCACCGAACATTTAAGGAAAAAATTAAAACAATTATCTACAGTCTTTCAGAAGACAAAAGCAGAGAGAATACTTCCTGACTTATTCCATGAGGCCAGCTTTATCCTCATACCAAAACCAGAAAAAGACATTACAAGAAAACTACAGACCCATATCTCTCATGGACAGAGATGTAAGATTCTCAAGAAAATATTAGCAAATTGAATACAACAACCTATAAAAAGAATAATGCTCCACAACTAAATGGGATTTATCCCAGGTATTCAAAGCAGGCTCAACATTCAAAAATCAATTAATGTAATCCATCCAATCAACAGGCTAAAGGAGAAAAATCACACAATCCTATCAATAGATACAGAAAAAGTATTTGACAAAATCCAATGCCCACTCAAGATAAAAACTCCCAAAAATCTAGGAATAGAGAGGAACTTTGTCAACTTGATAGAGAATGTCTAAAAATACCTATAGCTATCTGATGGGAAACTCCAAAGCTTTCCCACTAAGATCAGGAACAAGGTAAAGATGCCTCCTCCCACTATGGCTTTTGAACTCATACTGGAAGTCCTAGCTAATGCAATAAGACAAGAAAAGGAAATAAAAGGTATACAGATAGGCAAAGAAGAAATAAGACTTTTTTTTTCCCCCCTCCCCAAGATGGAGTCTTGCTTTGTCGCCCAGGATGGAGTGCAGTGACATAATCTCGGCTCACTGCAACCTCCACCTCCTGGGTTCAAGCAATTCTCCTGCTTCAGCCTCCTGAGTAGCTGGGATTACAGGCATGCACCACCACACTCAGCTAATTTTTGTATTTTTAGTAGAGACGGGGTTTTGCCATGTTGGCTGGGCTGGTCTTGAACTCCTGACCTTGCAATCCACCTGCCTTGGCCTCTGGCCTCCCAAAGTGCTGGGATTACAGGTGTGAGCCACCACGTCCGGCCTGTTTTTCCTTTTTTTTTTTTTTTTTT
>NW_012110515.1:0-1083 GCF_000951045.1 Mandrillus leucophaeus
TCTTGAACTCCTGACCTCATGTGATCCACCTGCGTCGGCCTCCTAAAGTGCTGGGATTACAGGCGTGAGCCACCGCTCCCAGCCTAGAAGGCTCTCTTAGTGGAGGTAGGGGCTATGTCACTTTCCACATACTGTTGTAGGTAACTTTTTTGAGAAGTGGAAAGGCTTGGTTCCACTGGAAGAAACTGCTCCACGGGCGGTGGACTAGAAAGTGTGCTTATTACATATTCATTCAGTATCGACCTGGGTAAGATTGATAGTGATGGTCATTGCAAGCATAGTTCGGATTTCAGAATGACTTGGGAAAATTGGAAAAGGTACTAGTAGATGGATCTCTGTCTGTAGACGTAACAGGTGGAGATATTCACTTAGGCAAAGTAAACTAGATGCATCACTGGTCCCATCTCCTGCCTCCCAACTCCGCTGTCCTGCCACTGCCACCAGTTCAAGTTCCACTCTGGCAGTTTTTGCCTCACTGTTGTATTCCTAGAGCCTGGCATGTAGTATTTGTTGTATAAATGAATGAATTATAAAAAACGGATGGGTTGCCAAGCACTGCAGAGAAACATGTAGTATTCTGGTAGGTTACTGTAGACCCAAGACAGTCACTAGTGAGTAATGTAAGGCTGTAGTTACAAGGTGGAAGTTACTTACATTTTTAAGATGATATCGGAATCATCTTAAAAATAACACATCAGAGTAGGAAATACCTTTGTGCTACTCTTAAAGTAATAGTTGATGGTACTCCTGCTTTTTATTTATTCTTTTTTTTTTTTTTTTGAGAGAGAGAGAGCCTGTGTGTGTTACCCGGCTGTAGTGCCATGGCTATTCACAGACATGATCATACCACACTATAGCCTTGAACTCCTGGCTCAGCCTCCCATGTCACTGGGACTACATGCTCCACCACGACAACTGGCTTATTTACCTTCTTTTTTTTTTTTTTTTTTTTTTTTGAGACGGAGTCTCGCTCTGTCGCCTAGGCTGAAGTGCATTGGTGTGATCTTGGCTCACTGCAGGCTCCGCCTCCGTGGTTCACGCCATTCTCCTGCCTCAGCCTCCCGAGTAGCTGGGACTACAGGC
>NW_012110516.1:0-1782 GCF_000951045.1 Mandrillus leucophaeus
AAAAAAAAAAAAAAAATTAGCCAGGCACAGTGGTATGTGCCTGTAGTCCCACCTACTCAGGAGGCTGGGGTGGGAGGATCACTTAAACACAGGAGGCCAAGGCTGCAGTGAGCTATGATCATATCACTGCACTCCAGTGTGGATGACAGAGCAAGACCCTGTCTCTAAGGAAAAAAAAAGAGAGAGAAATAATTGGTATGTCCAAATGAGAGGTAGTACATGAGGTCATAGAAGACCTCTGCTTGGGATTAGTATAGGAACACAGGCCCAGGTTCATGTCTCCTTGCGTTTCCCCAGAGGCAGGAGTAGAGAGTGTGCTGCATCTGCAGTGGCATAGGCTTTTCTTTTTAGAAACAAAGAAGAAAGTGGTGAGTAGAGGAGGCAGAGCTTTGTGTCTGTCCCAACCTCAAACAGCCATTGATTCACCCCTTTGGCTCTATGAGCAGGGCTGTGTGTGTTCCTCTGACAGCCACCAGTCACCTCCTGCATGCCTCCAGGACCAAGGGGAGCTTTCTCCAATCTCATGCCTTGTCCCTAATCTTTTTCTGTGGGTACCAGCAGCCTGTGGGAAAGAGATTTGCAGTGAGTGTGAGCCCCCCCTTATGTCTAAAGCTTGCAGTTGTTCCGGAATAAAACACTAACTCTCATTGACCTTTGGCAGTTCCTTAAAATTTTAGCTGACTTCTTATTGTATGCATGGTGGCCACTGCCTCATTCTCCCTCCCATGCTGTGCCACAAGTGAGAATTTGTATGTCTACTCTGCTGCCTTCTCTCCTTTGTTCATTTGTTTATAAATTTATATTTATTTACTTATGTTAATTATACTGCTTACTGGCTTCAGAACACCTCCCACCACCCCTCACATCAGGCAGGCCACGTGCTCAGCTCTCCAAGGTCAGAAGGAATGAGGAAAAGTGTGTTTATTCCATCTTTCTGGAAGCAAAAATCTCTGCCTGTCTTTTTATATCATTCCTGTTTTTCCTGTTTAGTACAAAAACTGAGAAGAGCAGTTTGGTCAACAAACTACTAATGACATGTGTTATGTTTATTTGGCCCTTGGGTTTTTTGTTTGTTTGTTTGTTTTTGAGATGGAGTCTGTCGCCCAGGCTGGAGTGCAGTGGTGCAATCTCAGTTCACCGCAACCTCTGCCTCCCAAATTCAAGTGATTCTCCTGCCTCAGCCTCCTGAGTAGCTGGGATTACAGGTGCCTACCACCACGCCTGACTCATTTTTGTGTTTTTAGTAGAGACAGGGTTTCACCATGTTGGCCAGCCTGGTCTCAAACTCCTGACCTCAGGTGATCCATCCGCCTTGGCCTCCCAGAGTGCTGGGATCACAGGTGTGAGCCACTGCGCCCAGCCAGCCCTTAGGTTTTTAACCTTCTCAGATCTTTATTGCAGTTACCTGCCACTGAGGATCTAGCTCTTCCCTACTTCTTTTTCTTAGTCAATAATAAAATATTAGTAAAATATGTTTTCTATAATAGAACAGAAAACAATTGAACACATTTTCTATCACAAAATACACTGAGATGGAGCTCTTGGTACCAAGGATTATTTTTTTAATCACCATCTTATTCTGAGATTTTTCTTTTAGAAAGTTGAAATACGAAACTTTAATAATGGTTACCATTTGGAATGAGAATTAGAGGAGAATGACACCTTATAATTGTTTGAATTTTTTCTACCATGTGTCACTACATTTTTTTAAGTTAAAATAAAACCTGCCAGGCACGGTGGCTCATGCCTGTAATCTTAGCACTTAGGTAGGCCGACGCGGGC
>NW_012110517.1:0-1657 GCF_000951045.1 Mandrillus leucophaeus
AGTAGCTGGGGCTATAGGTGCCCCCCACCACACCCAGCTAATTTTTCCTATTTTTTAGTAGAGACGGGGTTTCACCATGTTAGCCAGGATGGTCTCGATCTCCTGACTTCATGATCCGCCCACCTCGGCCTCCCAAAGTGCTGGGATTACAAGGAGTAGAATTTTTTAGTTGAAATTCAGTTAATGCAAGTAATACTGAATTCATTCACTATGTTATATGGTTCTGTACATCTTTGAAAAAAATAGAACTAACCAACAATAAAAACTGAAGGAAACATTTTAAGGTTCCCTAAAATTTTGTATTCCTGTTTAAATTTTTAATGGTACCAAATGCTAGATGTGTAAATTATTATGTAACAATCATGAAAAAAAAAAAAAAACTATACATGAAGATCTCAGGCAGTGTGTTATATAGATGAGCCGTTATTTTCAGAAAGAGTTCTTTTTGTGGATGTTAAAACTATAGAATATTGTTTAAACAACATAGAAATAGTAGAATCAGAATTATAGAACTGAAAGTGTTCTTTTATAAAATTCTCTTGTCCAAAGATGAATAAACTGCTTCAAAGTTACCAGTCTAGTATCCAGAATCTACAAGGAACTCAAACAAACTAGAAAAAAACAATCCCATCAAAAAGTGAGCAAAGGGCGTGAATAGACATTTCTCAAAAGAATATAAACATCCAACAAACATATGAAAAACTGCTCAACATCACTATCATCAGGGAAATGCATGTTAAAGCCACAATGAGATACCACTTACGCCTGCAAGAACAGCTGTAATTTTTTTTTTCTTTTCTTTTCTTTAGTTTTTGAGGTGAAGTCTCGCTCTGTCGCCCAGGCTGGAGTGCAGTGGTGTGATTTTGGCTCACTACAACCTCCGCCCCCTGGGTTTAAGCAATTCTCCTGCTTCAGCCTCCCAAGTAGCTGGGATTACAGGCACACGCCACCACACCTGGCAGATTTTTGTATTTTTAGTAGAGACAGAGTTTCACCATGTTGGCCAGGCTAGTCTCAAACTCCTGACCTCAAGTGATCCACCTGCCTCAGCCTCCCAAAGTGCTGGGATTGCAAGTGTGAGCGAGCCACTGTGCCTGGCCAAGAATGGCCATAATTAAGAAGTCCAAAAACAATAAGTGGCTGGGCGCGGTGACTCACACCTGTAATCCCAGCACTTTGGGAGACCAAGGCGTGTGGATCACGAGATCAGGAGATCGAGACCATCCTGGCTAAAACGGTGAAACCCCATCTCTACTAAAAATACAAAAAATTAGCTGGGCGTGGTGGCGGGTGCCTGTAGTCCCAGCTGCTCAGGAGACTGAGGCAGGAGAATGGTATGAACCTGAGAGGCAGAGCTTGCAGTGAGCTGAGATCATGCCACTGCCCTCCAGCCTGGGTGACAGAGCGAGACTCTGTCTCAAAAAAAAAAATAATAGTAAAACAATAGATGTTGGTTTGGATGTGGTGAAAAGGGAACACTTTTACACTGCTAGTGGGAATGTAAATTAGTACAACCACTATGGAAGACAGTATGGAGATTCCTTAAAGAACTAAAAGTAGAACTATCATTCGATCCAGCAATCCCACCACTGGGTGTCTTACCCAAAGGAAAAGAAGTCATTATATGAAAAAGACAAAGACACACACACACACACAC
>NW_012110518.1:0-1762 GCF_000951045.1 Mandrillus leucophaeus
TTGCGCTCCAGCCTGGGCAACAGAGCAAGGTTTCATCTCAACAAAACAAAACAAAACAACTGTAGAAAACTTCTGAATATGGGCTGAGCACAGTGACTCACTTCTATAATCCCAGCACTTTGGAAGGCTGAGGTGGTTGGATCACCTGAGGTCAGGAGTTCAAGATCAGCCTGGACAATATGGTGAAACCCCACCTATACTAAAAATACAATTAGCCAAATGTAGTGGTGTACACCTGTAGTCCCAGCTATTTGGCAGGCTGAGGAAGAACTGCTTGAATCTGGGAGGCGGAGGTTGCAGTGAGCAGAGAGAGTGAGACTCTGCCTCAATAAATAAATAAACAAATAAAAAAGAAAGAAAATTTACTGACTAAAATCCAATGAAGACAGAAGACAGAAGCACAAGTCTTTATGGCATTAGACCATTAGGCAAATTTCATTTGGAAATACTTCATCGACATAGTTAGAAAACTACTTCTCAAAGTTGGGAGAAGAGTTAGGAAGACTGGTTGTAGTAAAGATACAGCCCAGAGGTAAAACAGACAAGACCAAAATGGACAGACAGATTGAAACAAAAATAAAGATATGAACAACAAAATAATTTTCATTTTTAAAAGACTGCCATTATCTTCCTAATACAATATAAAAGGAAAACATATCAAATGTTCATGGCTTAGATTTTCTAAAAGAAAAAAGCTTTGACAGTCAATTACATATTTACTTCTTAGCTTCACGCAAATTACTACAGGAAAGAAAAAAAACTGGCTGGAGTTAAAAAAACCTTATGTCAATTTACCAGGGTCAATCATTGTGTGCTTGTCAAAAATTTAGGTAGGAAAGTTCCTCAAAGTAGAATTGCAGGGCCAAAAGTTTTTGCGCATTGTTTAAAACCTTTGATAAATACACCTCGTTGCCCTGGTTTACTACTTCAGACTATCTTTACACTAAAGTACTTGTTTCTTTATATTCTTATTGCCACTGGGTATTACATCTCTGCTACTATGTTACATTTTTAGAAAGGGACTTTTAATTTAAATTTAATCTTCTTTTGTCATAAGTGAGGCTTAATATTTTCTTATAGTTTTATTGGTCATCTGCATGTAAAGTTTTGCGAATTGCTCGATTATATTCTTTGCCTACTCGTCTATTATGATCAATGTTCTCATGTCATGGATGGAGAAACAGAGGCCCAGACAGGATAAGTATTTTTCTTAAGGCTCTACAGTAAATGAATCACCTCTATGGAGTTATTAAGCAAAACCTTCTCATCTTTCTAATACAACAGGAAACCCTGATGAAGTAGACAGGATATGGGTTAGCATGTCAGCAACATACCCTCCAGCCCATTACCACTGCCACACACAAACAAGAAAAAAAGATTTTATTTATTACTATTATTTTTTTGTACAGAGTCTTACTCTGCTGCCCAGGCTGGAGTGCTGTGGCGTGATACGCGCTCACTGCAAACTCCGCCTTCCAGGTTCAAGCAATTCTCCTGCCTCAGCCTCCCAAGTAGCTGGGATTTTACAGGTGCCCACCACCATGCCCGGCTAATTTTTGTATTATAGTAGAGACAGGGTTTCACCATATTGGCCAGGCTGGTCTCAAACTCCTGACCTCAAGGGATCCGCCCTGCTTGGCCTCCCAAAGTGTTGGGATTACAGGCATGAGCCACCGTACCTCAAAAATATAATTTTAGAATAAAAAAATAATTTTAGAATAAAAAAATAATTTTAGAATATGAAAATAATTTTAGAATATGA
>NW_012110519.1:0-13296 GCF_000951045.1 Mandrillus leucophaeus
TGCAAATGACGAGTTGATGGGTACTGATGAGTTGATGGGTGCAGCACACCAACATGGCACAAGTATACATATGTAACAAACCTGCACATTATGCACATGTACCCTAGAACTTAAAGTATAATAATAAAAAAAATTTTTAAAAATTAAAAAAAGAAAGTGTGTAAAAATGGCACTTATACATGATAATTTTATAAATACATTTATATATGGCATATATAATTAATACTTATATAATATGACAGTATTGAAGATAATATAAACTAATATATGTGTTTATATACTATTTACATATTACATATTAATATAATGTATATTAACATAAATGCATGTTTATTTAAATTATACATGAAACTTATAATTAAAAATTTTACATATAATTAATATATCACAAAGTTCTATATTAATTATATATAATAAATTTATATATAAATCATATCTATACACACAATGCTTCGTAATGTGTTTGGGGTCATAAAAGAGTACTACAATCATTATTATGTTTTTGGTCAACTTTGCAAGTAGAAGCTTCTTAATATTAAACTATGGGCAAATATAATGCTGCTGCCTTCTAATGTAATTTACTTTAGGAAAAGCAATTGATGAGATAAAAGGTCTTTCTCTTTTTTCATTTTTATTTTTTTGAGACGGAGCCTCGCTCTGTCACCAGGCTGGAGTGCAGTGGCATGATCTCAGCTCACTGCAACCTCCGACTCCCTAGTTCTAGTGATTCTCCTCCTCAGCCTCCCAAGTAGCTGGGATTACAGGCACACACCACCATGCCCAGCTAATTTTTGTATTTTTAGTAGAGATGGGGTTTCACCATGTTGGCCAGAATGGTCTCTATCTCCTGACCTCGTGATCTTTCTGTCTTGGCCTCCCAAAGTGCTAGGATTACAGGCATGAGCCACTGCACCCAGACAAGGTCTTTCTCTTTTTAACTTTGTTCATAATACCTAGCTTGCCTTCATGCTGTTATATGAGGTTAGCATTAATTTTCCATTGGAGCAGATTGCCTACAAGCACACACATACAAATAGCACACTGAGGAAGAAGGAACCAGTGCTTAAGTTCTTGTTTCTGAAAGGTAATAGAGCTTTTCTCATTACTGCAAATACATGAATGAATGAACAACATTGTAAGCACAGACATTCCATACATTCTGTCATCAAGCAGCGCTATCACTGCCTTAGTATTTTTTGTTGTTGTTCAGCATTATTGATTTTTCCAACAATTGAGTTTGTTTGCAATAAGCTGAACCGGAGTATAACCTTCACTAATTAGAAAAAATGTATGGGTATTAGCTTAAGGAAGCAATAACACTTCTTGTATGTTTTCTGTTGAAACTCAGGATGATGTTTTGGAGGAGTGCTGTTGTTTCTTTTTCTCCTTGTGACAATGTTGTTAAGTATGATGCAAAAAAGTTTGCATCCATTCTAGAAGGAAAAAGAACTACAAAGACCAGGCGTAAATGGATGTGAAAATAGCAACTTAGAATAGAATTATCTGCCATTACTCTCTCTGCATACCTCTAAGCCTTTGTCCCTATTTACAATTGTTTTTATATTTTGGTCCACTTTCAAAGTGAACACCTTAAGGATCTTCTTTGTTTTAACTATAACATTTAGAAAATATTCCTTGATTCATATTTATATTTGCTGGGTAATTATCATTTATAAAATCATAGTTGAACTAAGAAGCTAGAAAAAAGTACATGTGTGATTGATTCACTGTTCAGTTTTTCACCATTTCTGGTCAGGCTGATTGAATTGGCCAGTGCAGATTTCTTCAACTCAGCAAAGCTTAATCATGTAAGTAATTTCAATTATATAATAAATAAAAGCTGCTTTGCCTCAACATATTCAGTGATTAAAAATGACTCGGTTTTTAAAATTTTCAAATCTGACAATATTTCTGGAAAGAAATAATTTGTGATAGAAATAAATTGAAAATGGGGAATACAATGGTCATTGAGGTGCAAACCAATGCAACAGAATAAAGTTAGCATGAAATTTGAAATTATTGACCAGAAATCAAAGTAACTATAAAAATATAGATGTTATTAGGGAAATCTCTAGTAGGAAAAGAAAGCCAGAAATTATCACATTAGCATTACCATGAGATGTCATTAAATTCTTAAATAGAGCTAAAGACGAGAGCATCATGACTCTACCATTCATATGAAGGAGACTAAATAGAGAATGATATTGAATCCATTTCCTTTTAAAAACCTTAACAGCATAGGGTAAGTATTCGGTGATGGATTCTTGGCTGCAGAAAATTCCTCATGATAAATAGGGTGCTATCATTAAATATCACAAATGCTAAATGCTAGGAATACATTAACTCCTCCAAGTCCAATCCCCTGAAAGTCATCTTATTTTCTGAAAATCATTATCATAAAGGGAATTCTGGGTGTGACATCTGAGAGTAAGCATGTTTAGAAGTGTCTCAAGAGTACATGACAGTAATAAATTCAGGAAGGTAAGACAAGAAGTATCCAGTCTTTGCAGGGGCAAAAATGACCCTTGTCTCTATTCCTTAATTTAATTTTATTTATTTTGTGTGTGTGCGTGTGTGAGATGGAGTTTAGCTCTTCTTGCCCAGGCTGGAGTGCAATGGCTCAGTCTTGGCTCACTGCAACCTCTGCCTCCTGGGTTCAAGCGATTCTTCTGTCTCAGCCTCCCAAGTAGCTGGGATTACAGGCACCCACCAACCCGCCTGTCTAATTTTTGTATTTTTAGTAGAGACGGGGTTTCACCATGTTGGCCAGGCTGGTCTCGAACTCCTGACCTCAGGTGATCCACCCACCTCGGCCTCCCAAAGTACTGGGATTGCAGGCATGAGCCAACATACCCAGCCCTATTCTTTAATTTTTAAATAGCTTTGGCCTTCACTCCTATATATAAAAGTATACTGCTGATGAGGAATATAGACCTCATTTAAAATGTGTGCTTTAAAGTCGAGTCTCTGCTGTCTACCATACCAATGTAGGTTTTGGTCACTATCAAGTGATTTTCGTTCTCCGCATGTAAAACTGCCATGTTCTTCATGGTTTTTTTCTATACATACACAGTCATTGCTAAGATAAACATTATTTTTAGACATCAAAATTCCTAGCTTATTATTTTACATCATATTAGTACAATTGTCAAGAGACAATTTTATGTTTCTTAATTCACGTTTTCTCTTTGTAATCTGAGTTCCTCAAATAAGAGAAATATTAATAATGGTGGCATATTTTGGCACTTGTGGAATTAACTAGCAGTATGTAAATTTCTAAATAGCGTACTGTTAAAATGCTTCTATTCTTCAAACTGTAATAATTTGCTGAGAAATTATAATAATAAATTTTAAGAATTTTTGGCTAAGTGCAGAAAAATCTTTTGAAATATTAATACATTAGCAAAATGTATCATTTAGGGAAATAATTTTATTATAAGGAAATAACTTAGAAATTTGATAATAAGCATAATTTAATGAATAATTTTCTGAATGAGTCATTTCTTTGCAAGAAAAAGAATTTTTCTCTATGCGTATGTGTGAAGCAAGTTGCTGTAAAGGAATTCAAAACTTGTAAGGAAAAGAAGCCAAAGAATTACCAAAAAATATTCCTGAGTGTTTTGAGGTTTCATAAGATATTTGATAATATATTGAATGACTCTCTTTGTGAACATTTAGTAGCAGACAGTCCAGGAAAAAGCTCATTTTTTTTTTTTTTTTGAGACAAATTCTCACTCTGTCACCTAGACTGGAGTGCAGTGGCACGATCTCAGCTCTTTGCAACCTCTGACTCCTGAGTTCAAGTGATTCTCATGCCTCAGCCTCCTAAGTAGCTGGCATTACAGGCATGTGCCACCATGCCTGGCTAATTTTTGTATTTTTAATAGAGATGGAGTTTTGCCCTGTTGGCCAGGCTGGTCTTGAACTACTGGCCTCAAGTGGTCTACCAGTCTTGGCCTTCCAAAGTGCTGGAATTACAGGCGTGAGCTGCTGCACCCAGCTGAAAGCTCATACTTTACTAATCATGAAACCCTATATTTAAAAAAACAACAGTAAACTATTAGGCTGATCTTTTCCAGTGATTATAGCCAAAGCACCAGGCCAGCAAGGGAAACATAATAGGCCCTCAATAAATAATGGTTGAAATAGCCATATGATCAGACTCCACACATAAAGGCTGAACTGAATTGAGGTAATTCAGGATAGAACCCACTGGATAATCAAGCACATAATATTGGCTTTAATTATGTAGCTGTTTCAGAATTGAGAGGTGATGAAGGGACTCGAACAGCTTGATGCTCTGGCTACTGGGCTGTTTGGATGGCTATGCGCTCTTTGCTCATACTCCATTGTGAATTTCCGAAGCCGAGACAGCCTTAATTAGATGTGAGTCTGATATGATAAATATGTTGTTATGGTGAATATAAATGTTTTATACAACAATAATATTTCATGCCAACTAAAAGTAAATTCCAAATACTTTGCCAATAAAATTGAAAATACGATTTTTCCATTGGCGTGTCCATGATGGCATAAATAATGCGTATTTATTTATTTATCAAGAGGGCTCTTATTGAACACCCTGAGCTTTCTAGCAACTATCTCCCTTGTGCAGTGTGCCAGCTCATTAGGAAGACTACGAAGTTACAATGGAGTCATCCTGAAATGACTTCATTTCAACACAAATTCCACGTAAACAGATTTTTGGAGAGCCATCTGTCCCTTGAGGTCTAGGTTATCTTTTGGAAATTGGAACTAAATGGATGAAAAGTATAGAAATGCTTTGGTCTTCCAAATACTTTCTTAATCACTTCTAATTGTAAAAAAGAGGAAAAAGTGGCTTTAAGAAAAAATAGTAAATTAAATCAATTCATAAGCTATTTTGTATGATACAGGAGACATTTATAAGAGTAAGCTATTTTGTGTGATATTTTGTATGATATTTTACAAGCTATTTTGTATGATATAGGAGACATTTATAAGAGCAATTGTGACTAGTTATCTTATTGCAAGCCTTCATCTCCACATTTGACTTCACTGGCAGATGCGGCCACTTACAAAACAAATTAGGCCATTTCAAATGCTAGTACTACAGAGCTTGGTTTTTTCCCCCCAATCTTAAGAGACTTCATGGATATTTTAATGTTAGATTTTACAATTTAACATATTAAGATATGATTACTAAAGACTAATTCTTGTCTCTACTACCTCCATGATTTCATTACCGTCATGTGCTGTTGGGACGCTTCTGAAGCCAGAAACAACAACTGTAACAGAATGTGTAGATTACATGCCATTAGTTTCACTGTTCATAATGCCAAGTATATTCCAGAGTATGTGGTGAATGCCTCCAACCTTCATGAAGATATCCTTTTTCCTTTTTTCCATAAAAAGACATCATCGATGGCAACTAGTATAATGGACAGATCATTCGAAAAGCACATTTGATCATCAAACATTTTCCAGGTCCCAAAAACTCTCTGGAAACACACAATAGAATTTAAACCTAGTAAGAAGGCTGGATGAACATACTGAACTCTAATCCAATAAAATGTACAATAGTAGAGCTATGCAATTAGTATATGGAGACACAGTTGATGATGCCATTAATTTTTCTTTGGGAAGTAATAATTATCACAGCTAATCTTAACTGAATAATTACTGTGGGTCACATTCTCCTTTAAGTGCTTTAAACGTACTAACAGAGTGAGAGGGAATGGATATTACTTCCATATTTTTAGACTCTAAGATATAATGCATCTTATCCAAAGCCCCATGGGGCTAGTTGGCAGTGGAGCTAAGATTTTAACTCAGGAAATATGGGTTCAAAACCTAGGTTTTTGGCCCCCAGGCCATACTGCCTTTCTGTTTTCCTTCAGAGTCATTTAAGAAAAGTCTGGAGACAAATTGATATTTTTGTTAAAATCTAAAATATAAAGATGACTTCATCATTTAAAGAAAGAATAGAAAGAGAATTTAAACAAAGGACATATAGTGAGCAAAATTAGGAGGAAATGAAAGGGAGAATAAATTGATGGGAAATTACCCAAAGTTTGAGTTGCTAAATTGGAGGGCATGCAAGAAGCAGCATTGCAATGAAATTGTAAAGGGAGATGGAGCCCAGACTAGGAGTCGCCTTGTAGGCCATCAAATAGGATTTGGGCCTATTTTGTGGGATCCATTAGAGGATATTGTTAAACTTACTCTTAGCATTATACTGACTCCCTAGCCAGGTCAAAGTACAACTTAAGCTGCCAATGAAATATATTGGCTTTAAATTTTTGTCACCATTTTTAAAGTGTAGTATGGAACTGAAACATTATATAAACATTATATAGACAAAAGAAATCATTTATTCTAAATATTCTTAAGCTGTTTGAATAATGATTGGTCTAAATGTATTCCTTTCACATAAATTATATAAACTCCCTTTGAAATGAGGTATGAGTTAAATAAGCAATTTTTATGTTGAAAAGTTCAGTAATGTTAAAAATTAAAATGCTCTCACTGAAGCCTCCAAATCATGCATACTATATACAATCTTTTGTGTTGTAAATGTCCATGATGAAAGAAAACAAACAAAACAAGACATCAGCACCACCACCACCAATAAAATTTCAATCAGAAGGGATCACTTGGTTTCAAACTTTATGCAGCTCTCAGATAGCCAGACTTTCTTTGTTAAAACCATTCAATACAATGTTTAGGAAGTGTCGTGGTTAACAGAAAACATCATGTGCTAATATTAATTTGGAAAATTCTATGTGGTGGCAGAGACCCTATGATGTTCCAGTCTCTTGAAAGCTATTTGGGAATAGTGAGTGTTCCTTCTAACTCTTTTATGTGGGGGTATGTGGAATCTTCTAATCTCCAAAGCCACTGGGCTTCTATCCTGACCCTTATTTCCTGATACATGGACCCTCTTCTTAACTCTGGAGTGTTGGACTTTCTCTTTTCTGCCCTTCACTGGTGGCTTGGTTTAGTTTTCTGGTAACTGCACTTCTTCCTGAGCACATCCAGAATCTTCTCAGAGGAGGCAATCATTCCATTATTTCCTTGTGACACCTCAATTCTCCATCTCCTTACCCAAAGAGCCTCCTTTATGTGTTACTTTCCCTTTGAAGTTATCTTTTCCTTCTTAGAAAACTTTTTGTTTCTATTTTAAGAAAAGCTGGGTAACACAAGAACATGAAACATTAAGAAGCAGATGGTAAATTGATTAGACATAAGATGCTTCGTATTTGTATCCTCTGTCCTATTTTCCACTTTTTCTTCAGAAAATAGTCCATGACTTTGTAGTCATAGCTGTTTTTCACTTTACATATCAAGAACCAATGTTTAGGAAACAAATAATTGTGAGTAGGTACTTACATTGAGTTGCGTATCAAAAGATACTTAATTTTCAGGTTAAATTTATAATATGAATAACTATGGTATAATTTTGAGAAAAAAATCATTGTTAGTCATTACAGATATTTATTAATGGCCAAACTAGGAAACAAAGATTATGAGCCTCATATAGGATACATGTTTTGAACTTTCAAAGGAATACACGCTATTTCATTACGTCAGTAGGTCTTTCCCTCCTTAGGTATTGATACCCCTACAAGTGTAATGATGAGGCATTTCTAATTTGGTAAAAATAATTAAAGTTCATTTTTGTGAACAACTTAGTTGTTAACCAATTAGAATCTACGTAGATATATTCTATTATTACATCACCCTAAGATTTTTACAATCTGATAAATGCTATTTTTCATGAGGAAGAGTGATAGAATTAGAGCCACAGTCTAGCTCATGCAGTTATAGCCATGGAACGAAACATATGTGCCTGCCATTTATCTCAGGTATCTCATTGAAAAAAAGGATAAGAAAAGCTGATCGAGAGTAGGTTACTAAGCATCATCCATAAATTGAGAATTGGTTCTCAAACAATAACTCTGAATCAGCAGAAATCCAATGTTTGCTAAAAGCTATACATGAAGAGTTAAAGTAGTTGATCTCCTCAACTCTAGTCTCTTGTTATTTTTATATTAAAAGGTCAAATGCTTGCTTTGTTCTGAAATTAATATACATATACACACATATATACATATATGTACACATATGAAATAGAACATGAATATGTGGATTATATCAGAGCAAGTGATAATCTAAAACTAGATCCTAGTTAATATTTCAACAAATATGGGCTAAAAGCCTACTATGTGGTCACAAAATATTGATACAGCTGTAAATAAATTAGGTATAATTCCTTCTAAAATGTTCAGTCTACAGTGGAGACAGCCATTAAATAAATTATCACATACTAACCAAAATAAATAAATGCTTATCATTACTGAATTTCTGATGTTCTTGCAAAAACAATGTGGAAAACAACTAGATGTATAAATTTACTACTGAATATAGTAGTTATCCTTTAAAAGACAATTTAATGGCTTCTTGGCCTTTTGGCTAAGATAAGTGTAGTATCTGTTCTTATCCATTTAAAAGACAATGTACCATAATACCTGAGGAAGGACATATATTTTATAATAACATAAATACATGTTCTCAAATAAAAATTAAGCCTTCTAACAAGTGATTTTACTTTTAGGCATGTAACTTCAAAAATATGGAAAAATGGACGCTGGGTGTGGTGGCCCAAACCTGTAATCCCAGTGTTTTGGGAGACCGAGGTGGGAAGATCACTTGAGGCCAGGAGTTTGAGACCAGCCTGGGTAACATAGTGAGACCCATTTCTACCAAATTATTTTTTAATTACCTGGGTATGGTGGTTCACACCTGTAGTCCTATCTACTTGGGAGGCTGAGGCAGGTGGATCACTTAAACCCAGGAGTTTCAGGTTGTAGTGAGCTATGATCACACAGCTGTACTCCAGCCTGGACAACAGAGTGAGACCTTGTCTCTCAAAAAAACATGAAAAAATGCAACTACCTATATCTGTGTCTATCTATCATATATACATATATATATATAAAAGGTCCCACAGATGTAAAATTTTTAATGTACTTTTATTGTAAATAAACACTGCTGGATTTAGATATCAAAAATATTGCAGATTAAGGCTTGATAGGCCGGGCGCAGGGTCTCACGCCTGTAATCCCAGCACTTGGGGAGGCCAAGGCAGGTGGATCACAAGGTCAGGAGATAGAGACCATCCTGGCCAACATGGTGAAACCCTGTCTCTACTAAAAATGCAAAAATTAGTAGAGCATGGTGGTGTGCGCCTGTAGTCCCAGCTACTCAGGAGGCTGAGGCAGGAGAATCCCTTGAACCTGGGATGTGGAGGTTGCAGTGAGCCGAGATTGCGCCACTGCACTCCAGCCTGGGTGACAAGGCGAGACTGTCTCAAAAAAAAAAAAAAAAGAATTGATAAACATTAGAAAGTTAACTGAGGGAAGTCATCAAATCCACTTCCTTAAATAGGTAAGATTCTCCTTCGATAGTGCTAATTCCTTTGAGAATACTGGAATGAAAGGAGATGAGCAGTCATGTATTATTTGAATATTAAATCAATGCTTTCCTGAGTAACCTTGGTGATGTGGTCCTTTCACATCTGAGAGTTTATTTTACATCCCCAGATATTCTACCTTAATTGCAATTTTTCCTCCAGTTGGTTTAGAAATGGTACAGAGGAGAGTTAATAAAATTAATCACTCTAAAATTGAGCCACTTATTCTTTTATCCTATGTAAGTAAAATAACTGAAAACCAAGCAGCTAGCTTTACCCTATGGTCTCAAACATATGAGTTAAAAGACATAATCAAGACTATCAATGTGTTCAATATATTTTTCCTTAGCATCATTAATCTATTCCCTGTAAGGCTGGAGTTTATAAAATGAGATTCTGTAAAGAGAGAGATACCTTGTCTAAATCAAAGTGTGTGTTTTATGACATAGTAGAGTAGATTGATAAGTTAACTAAAATCAGGTAATTCCAGGTAGATTGGCTTAACATGTCCAAAACATTCTGTGCAAGTTAAATGACTGGTAAGTAAAATGATGGGACTCGTGAAAGTTAATTTAATTATCAGTCAAAAATACATAAAATAATTTCAATATTGTTACTACCTCACTCGAGTAGGTGTTTCTCAGAGGCACTTGCTTCATTATTTATTTGTCATCATTCCTAATAAACAGGTACTTGAGTTCATGTCATCTAAAAATAAATGGCCTACCCGACATGGAAAACTGATGTAGGCATATACTCACCCAACATTTAATTACCTGAATCCATCTCAATGACTTCCTTTTCTATTCAAATAACCAGCTTGGAATTTGATTTACTAAAATTAACTTTTGTGGTATTGTTTCAACAAAGGACAGCCTTTTGTGTGACAACCTATAATATTTAGCTACTAAAAGACCTACCATATTTCACTCCCACTGAGAATTATTTGTTATCTAATATCACTTATAGACTTCATGTAAATCAAATAATTATTTCTGGCTCTGCATGGTGTAAGGATGATTAAACACTTGTCAAGCTATCAGAAGAATAAGGCCATTTCCCAGCATGGAATGACGTTATTTATTCCACGCCCAATGATTGGTACCAGAACTGACCCTTAATAATAATATTCATGACCTGGGAGTGGGAGGGGAGAAATCATTTAGAATGATTAGTCTTATCACAATCCTAAGGTATTAGAATTTTCAACAATGCTGATATAATTGTGCAACTTTAAGGAAACGTATAAGAAGGTAGCTAAATTATCACTGAACTCACTGAAGTTAGTGAATACTATGCAGTGCTAATCATGTATGGCTTCTCAAAAGCATTTAATACTGTTGACAGCTGTCCTCTTGAGATGCTGTACCTACTTCCCTCTCTGTTCTTCAACCTTTTCTCTATTCCTTTGCTGTCTCTTTGGCTGGTCCTCTGTATTTTTGGCTGGTCCTCTGTATTTTGTTCCTCCATTACATATTTGAATCCTGTGATTTGTCATGCGTTGTCTTTGCTTTTCATTTTACTTGCTGTTCTGATAAATTCTACTCCTTCAAGTGTGTTTACTGCTTTTCATATATTCTTTAGGTAAGATCTTTTTCTTGACCTTCAAGCCCATATCAGCACACCAGGAGAAATCTCCCACTGATAACTCACATTCATCCTGGATAAATTGATCTCATTATCTATCATTCAAAACTGACTTTTCATAATATATGACTCCAAAATTCTTATAGTCATGTAGCAAAATTGCTGGCCGTTATCCTCCCTCACAGTCCCATCCATTAAAATCTGATGAGTGAACTGAAATACTACTCAAAACTCTATCCTGGGTCTTCTTTCCCCACTACCCTGACTCATGTTCCTGTTACCTGTCCATTATCACCATTCCAAAAGACTCCCTGCCTGAATTCTTGCACATCTATAATCCATCTTCACAAGTGTGTTTTTTAATACACAGAAATGATTAACCACAACAGCCTTCAACAATACAAGACTACCTAAAGTCCAAACATACTAACTTGACATAGGTATCCTTTGTGGTCATATGTTGAGCCTCCTTTCCAGCCTCCTTTAGCTCGGTCACCTTTGTGCTCTAAGTTTCAGCTATACTATGCTACCAAGGCATAGCAGGATGTTTCACACCTATGTGCATGAGCATGATGTGTATGTGCATGGACACATGTGTTTTACACAATTCTCACTGCTTATAAAACACACTGCATCAGCTATCTATTGTTACATAACAAATTAGCACCAATTTAATGGCTTAAAACAATACACATTTATTATTTCACAGTTTCTGTAAGTTAGAAACCTGGGCATGGCCATGCTGGGTCCTTTGCTTCAGAGTGTCTCACAGACTGCAATAAAGGTGTCAGTCAGGACTACAGTCTCATCTGAAGGCTCAACTGGGGAAGGATCTGCTTCTATATTCACTCAGTGGTTGTTGGCAGAATTTAATTTCTCAAAGCTTTCAGTCCTAACTAGCTGTTGGCCAGAGGCCTCTTTTAGTTCCTTACTACCACGGCTTCTCTATAGGCAGCTGCCTCATAAGTATGGCAGCTGCTTCATCAAAGCCAACAGTAGAGAGAGTCTTTTAGCAAGATGAAGTTCACAATCTTACATAACCTAATCATTAAAGTGATATCCCATCATCTTTGCCATTTTCTATTGTGTAGGCCACTAGGTTTAGCCCACTCTGAACAAGTTGGAATTACACAAAGATGCAACTATTAGGAGGTTGGGATTATGAGGAGTCATTTCAGAATCGACCACACCCACCAACCCCACCTTCCTTTACCCCCATCCACCTGACAACACCTGCTCAGGATTATTGAAGACTCGTGTGACTTATCAAGACCTCAGTTTTTCAGGATTTCCCAACAAACCCACCCTGAAGTGGGTTACTCCCTTCTTCATACTCCCAATACACCTCTAATATTATTTTTCAATTATTGTTTACATAGTTTTCTCTCCCGTCAATACTTTGAGAACAAAAAATGTAGTGTATTATTTTCTACTCTGTGGTAAGATTATCAGTCCAAAGAAGTGCTCGTTAAATGTTGAATAATAAGTAAGTTAAACCACAGATATTAAATACATAAAATTATCTGGAAACAGGTAATTACCCCAGGGATAATTGACAGCCAACGATGTGTTTAACATCTGAATGTATCGTTTACTTTAGGAAGAGTACAAATGGTAATCTTCTGTGAGTGACATCATAAAGTGACAGATGTGAATGTCTCTATTATTTTTAAGTCCTTTCAATGAGAAACAACTATAAAATGAAATGCCATGTGGATAATATAGTATAGCGGTTAAGATCACAGGCTTTAGCATCAGTCAATGGGATCAAATCTCACTTCTACCACTTATTAACTGTATGGTTTTGGACAAGTTACTTTAACCTCTCTGTTCCTTTCTTTACTGGTCTGTGAAATGTTGTCTGAAATTGTACCTACCTCATAGGGCTGTTATAAAGATTAAATACATTTATTTGTGGAAAGCAGGTAATAAAGACCTAGTGTGTATTTGACTCTCAGTAAATGCCAATCATTATTATCTCCTAATATATTGAAATAGAAAGATATTCATGATATGAAACTTGGAGAGATGTATGTAAGTTAATTATTTTTAATATATACATAGATCTATACACTTAGTTCATCTATATGTTTGTATATGGGAAAATTGGGAAGTATACACAGATTTTTAACAATGATTATTTCCAGGAATTAGGGAAGAAGTAAGGGCGGGTAACTTTATTTTTGTATTTTGCAGATTATTGTATTATTTGAATTATTCTAAATAAGAATATATCACTTTTTTTTTTTTTTTTT
>NW_012110519.1:13625-63536 GCF_000951045.1 Mandrillus leucophaeus
GCCATTCTCCTGCCTCAGCCTCCCGAGTAGCTGGGACTACAGGTGCCCGCCACCACCCCCAGCTAATTTTTTGTATTTTTTAGTAGAGACAGGGTTTCACCATGTTAAAAGCAGGATGGTCTTGATCTCCTGACCTTGTGATCCACCCGCCTTGGCCTCCCAAAGTGCGGGGATTACAGGCGTGAACCACCACGCCTGGCCTGTTGTAGTTTTAATAGAGACGGGGTTTCACCATGTTGGTCAGTCTGGTCTCCAACTCCCAACCTCAGGTGATCCACTCGCCTCGGCCTCCCAAAGTGCTGGGATTACAGGCATGAGCCACTGTGTCTGGCCACATATATCACTTTTATAATCTGTTATGGATTCGATATATTCTTCCAAAAAGATATGTTGAAATCCTAACCCCCGGTAAGTACCTCAGAATGTTACTTTATTTGGAAATAAGGACATTAGAGATGTAATTAGTTAAGGTGAGGTTATGCTGGTATAGGGTGGGCCCTAATTCAATACGATTAGTGTCCTTATAAGAAGAGACACCCAGACACATAGAGAACACCATTGGGTAACGGAGCCAGTGACTGAGTGCTGCAGCCGCAAGCCAAGGAATGCCAAGGATTGCTGACAGAGCACCAAAAGCTAAGAAGAGGCAGGGAAGGATTCCCCTACATGTTTCAAAGGGATCATGGTTCTGCCAACACCTTGATTTTGGACTCCTAACCTCCAGAACTCTGAGACAATACATGTCTGTTGTTTTAAGCCACGTAGTTTGTGGTTCTTTGCTACCGCAGGCCTGGAAAACTAACAGCCAAAATAAATAAATTAATATTTTTAAGTATATACAAAAAAGAAGAGAAAAGACAGGCAGTTGCATATTGAAGTTTAAGCTTCAGGTTCATTTTGACTCTTACCTCTCCAGCCATGCCAATAGAATTATTATTTTTTGACATCCCAGCCAAATATTTGACAAGGAGTTCATAAACTACTGAGAAGTGCTAAGAAATGTAGGAGCTATATCTTTCTCTTCTGTTCCTCCACGAAATTTCTTCTATCCAATTTCCAATCATGCAAATTGTATCAAGAAGGCAAATAATCCAAGGGTTAAGCAACATTTGATTGGCTGCTGTGACTGCATGTATCTAAAGAGAAACAGAAAGTAATTTAACGGCCGGGCGCGGTGGCTCAAGCCTGTAATCCCAGCACTTTGGGAGGCCGAGACGGGCGGATCACGAGGTCAGGAGATCGAGACCATCCTGGCTAACACGGTGAAACCCCGTCTCTACTAAAAAATACAAAAAACTAGCCGGGCGAGGTGGCGGGCGCCTGTAGTCCCAGCTACTCGGGAGGCTGAGGCAGGAGAATGGTCTAAACCCGGGAGGCGGAGCTTGCAGTGAGCTGAGATCCGGCCACTGCACCCCAGCCTGGGCGACAGAGCAAGACTCTGTCTCAAAAAAAAAAAAAAAAGAAAGAAAGTAATTTAACTACGGTATGTGACTCAAGTGATACATGTTTTAGGTAAATAATTAGAAACAAAACAAAAAGTCAAGTAGTTTCTAGCCTGTCCTTCAACTGTTTAAAATATTACAGCAATAAAACTAATGGAAAGAGAGTTTTTTCCTAACTACATCAAAGTTATTAACATGTAGAGTCAATTAGAAAAAAATATAATAGTGTACATTCATAATTGTTGTTAACAACTCATATCAAATGGACAAACTGTTTGTCACCAATATATGTAGGAAAGGTTAGGGCTTCTCAAAAAATGTTTCTTTAATGATGAAACTTTCCAATTTTAATTTTTTTTTAATTAGCACCTTATAGAAGGAGGAGGAAGAGGGTCAAAAACAAAGAACTTTCTTTTCTCAATATGTATAGCCATGGAAGATGGCAGAAGGGAGTGAAAAAATTCAATCATTTTTATTAATAAAACAAATGGAGAAAGCAGTGGAACCAGTAACCCCAATAATGGATCATATATTATTATTTATTTTATTTGCCTATCTCTCTCACAAATATCTAGCTATTCATCAAGTAGACATTCCCTCTAAGGCGCAAAGAAATACTGAAGTTTTAATCTACCATTGTTTCATCCTTTCTTCTGGTGGAAATACTTGTGTTCATAAGAAGCTTTCCAAATTAATTAAACATGTTTAAGGTTGATACTGGCTAGAGACTTTCCTGTCTTCCAATTTAAGAGATTTTGACAAACATATGAGAATTACATTACAAAATATGGCAAGACAGGGAAAGAAAATAGAAGCGGGGAAAGAAAGGAGAGGGAATGAAAGGAGGAAGGAAAGAAAGAAAACTGAAAACGGAAATACAGGCCAGGCACGGTGGCTCACGCCTGTAATCCCAGCACTTTGGGAGGCTGAGGCAGCTGGATCACTTGAGGTCAGGAGTTCAAGACCAGCCTGACCAACATGGTGAAACCCCATCTCTACTAAAAAATTACAAAAATTGTCTGGGTATGGTGGTATGTGCCTGTAATCCGAGCTACTTGGGAGGCTAAGGCAGGAGAATTGCTTGAGCCCTGGAGGTGGAGGTTGCAGTGAGCCGAGATCATGCCATTGCACTCCAGCCTGTGCAACAAGAGCAAAACTCCTCTCAAAAAAAAACCAAAAAAACAAAAAAACAAATTTCCTCTCATTCATTTCACAAATGTCAAGTATTTGCCATTATTCCTAAGGAAATGAAAAGAAACAAAAACGGGTGTCACATTGTTCTGAAATAGTTACTGTTACTTATTATTGAGAGTGCAAACCACCCATGTTTCCTCTTGTGCTTATGCAAAGGTTAAACAGCCTGAGAATTACCTGCACCATGGAAATGTATTCTGGGGTTAATAGAAACAAAGTGTCCATCTTTGAGTTATTTTAACAACTAAACCCTAGAGACCAGGGATAAACTAAAGGAGAGTAAAGAAATATAATTACATTGGACAGTAATGTCATGAAGAGTTAATTGGGATTCAGTGAGTCATAACTTATTTTGAAGATGTGGCATTTTAGAAAACCACCTAGCTTCATTTATATTACCCTCAGACATTAAAGGTGTAATTGTTGTCATTATCGTTTTAATCGGTACTGTAATTTAATGGCTATACACGTGGTTGTTGTAAGGTCTTTTAAGCTGTTGGGATTTCAATATTTGACATGTAGCTTGAGAAAATAATTATGACATTTCACAGATTTAAGGTTGGCCTTTGCAGTTAATGACAGCACTGCCTTTTCAAAATGGTTATTATTGATAGTACAAATACTCAAATACTCAAATACAGAGCTGCCTTCATCTGTACCATAGTTCTTTTTCTTAGAGATTTCTGGAATTTATTAGAAATCACTGGGATTATCTAATCGGGCCAACACTGCCACCATATTTATGCAGTATGTAATGTATGGTAGCTATATTGCAAAATACCAAAAGAAAAGCACTTGTAGTAGTTCCTACTTGGAAAACAGTATTGTTACTAAAAATTATGGCGGAAATAATATTTTATTAACTGTAGGCCTTGATTGTCTTGATTGCAAATGCTAGGTGCCATATTATGCACACAGCTTGAAATATATGTGGCACAATGAATAAAAGCTTACTTTCCTAAAATATAAAATGATTGAGGAATTCGATGATCACATTTAAATATTTTCAAAAAGGGTTATTTTCTACCCAGCAGTAGAATAATTGACAGATAATTACAAAAGAGGCTATGCCAAAATTATTGCTAGGCCCTTTATATTGAGACAATGGTCTTTATATAGTGTTTGATGAGAAATCTATCATCTCCCTTGGGGTAGTGGCCAGTTACTTATCACCGTAACAACTTAAATGACTCTGTTTCTAGACTTCTAGTTAGGGGCACTTCTTAAATCTTGAAAACGGGGCAAAGCATAAATTTCTAAGATGAAGATTTACTTGGTTGTCTTCACTCTTAGTACATGGGGTGAGTTTCAGCTTACAAACCTGGCCTCTCCTCTGAAACTAGCAAGGAAGGACCAAGTGTCACAATATAGCAGGAGCTCTTAACCCATCTGCACAATCATTGCGAGATGGGGAGTGGGTAGGCTACCCAATCAGTGCCTCTGACTTGATTGATCCAGATCCGGGTGTGTACAATTTCTTATAAAGCTCTCAAGGTGATTCTAATATGCATCCAGGGCTGAGAACCACTTCATTAGTGATTATTAGATCAGTTTTCAAAATACGGCCTATCTAACATTGATGGACTCTGTCAATGTCAGTATCCTGGTTGTGATATCATAGTATGGTTTTGTAAGAGGTTACCACCAGAAAAAAATTGGGTAAAGGGTACGTGGAATGGAGTCTCTCTGTATTATCTCCTACAACTGCATGCAATTCTATAAGTATTTCAAAATAAAAAAGTTTAACTTATTTTTTAATAGTCTACCAGTGAACTCCATTAAACTTACTTGTGACTCTTAAAGATACAGATTTTTGGGCCCCATCACAGATCTAGCAAATCAGAATGCCTGTAGGTGTGTCCTGGAATCTACATTTTTAAACACGCTCACGGGAAGATTTTGCTGAAACATTGATTTAGCTACTTACATGTTTAGGTTTTGAGTAATATTGGGCACCTGGACAGTCCTAGGTAAGTGAGAATTACACACACTGGCACACCAAGTTCCCTGCCCTATTCAGTATTCTACTGCTATTCTTGCTGCACTTGTCTCAAAAAATAGGATTTCATATACCAAAGTATTATGATGATACTAAGGCAAACTAATGCATAAAAATAATATATAATATATAATGAATTATATTTATTATATATAATGAATTATATTTATTATAATATATAATAAATAATATATAATGAATTATTCAATCATTCAACAATTTTTTTTATTGAGTACCTATTATGTGCCAGATACAGTTCTAAGTATTGCTTTTAAGAATGACACATGAAAAAATGCTCATCATCACTGGCCATCAGAGAAATGCAAATCAAAACCACAATGAGATACCATCTCACACCAGTTAGAATGGCGATCATTAAAAAGTCAGGAAACATAAAAGTCAGGTGCTGGAGAGGATGTGGAGAAATAGGAACACTTTTACACTGTTGGTGGGATTGTAAACTAGTTCAACCATTATGGAAAACAGTATGGCGATTCCTCAAGGATCTAGAACTAGATGTACCATATGACCCAGCCATCCCATTACTGGGTATATACCCAAAGGATTATAAATCAAGCTGCTATAAAGACACATGTACACGTATGTTTATTGCGGCACTATTCACAATAGCAAAGACTTGGAATCAACCCAAATGTCCATCAGTGACAGACTGGATTAAGAAAATGTGGCACATATACACCATGGAATACTATGCAGCCATAAAAAAGGATGAGTTTGTGTCCTTTGTAGGGACATGGATGCAGCTGGAAACCATCATTCTTAGCAAACTATCACAAGAACAGAAAACCAAACACCGCATGTTCTCACTCATAGGTGGGAACTGAACAATGAGATCACTTGGACTGGGGAAGGGGAACATCACACACCGGGGCCTATCATGGGGAGGGGGGAGGGGGGAGGGATTGCATTGGGAGTTATACCTGATGTAAATGACGAGTTGATGGGTGCTGACGAGTTGATGGGTGCAGCACACCAACATGGCACAAGTATACATATATAACAAACCTGCACGTTATGCACATGTACCCTAGAACTTAAAGTATAATAATAATAAAAAATAAATTTTTAAAAAATTGCAATGGACAACTTGATTGGAATGGTTTTGAACTGTAATGAGTCTCACTAAATAAAATGTGTTCCCTGGGAATAGAAAAATTATTCATGAAGAGCAAGAGCTTTAGTGACTTTACACTGTTCCATGAAATACTGAGAGAGCCGAATACAATTGGAAATAGTGAATAAAAATAATTAAAGAAGAAAAAGAAATGAGTATAAGAATAACATTTGTAAGCCAATCACCTCAGGCATTCTGATAGTACACGGATTTCTTATTTAAGCTTCATAACCACTCTGACGTAGGTTCTTTTATTCTCCCCTCTTTGCAGAAGAAAACACTGAAACAAGTTGTTTTATGTACATTGCTAAGGATCTAGAAGTAAAAATTTGAATCTGAAATCAGATTTCAGAGACTGTTTCTTTATGGTAAAATATACATAACTTAAAGTTTACCTTTTTAACTATTTGAAGTATGCAGTTCAGTGACATTAAATACCTTCACATGCTGTGCAACCATCTTTACCTTTATACAAAAGGTAAAGAAAACAATTTGGGAGAAAAGCCTCTTGCCAGCATTTCTTCAATAAAGTGATATATTATAGAAAAGCTCCTGTGCGTAAGATCAGCCTTGATCTGGCTGTATTTTTATTGAATCTAAAAAAAAAGCAATTTTCAGAACTATTGTATAGTGATCAAAAACCCAGCTATAGAACCAAGCAGCTCAGTCTGAAAGCCATGGTGGTCACTTATTAGCTGCATAACACTGGGTAAATAGCTTAACCCATTTGTGCTGCAGTTCTCATTTGTGAAACAGATTCACTAATAAGGCGTACTAATAGTGCCAAATGGAATCTTTAGTGTCAGTATTAAATCTCTAATGTATGTGAAAGACTTAGAACATTGCCTGGCATTTCCTCAGTCCACCCACCCAATCCCACCCCCACACAGTTAAAAGTTAGTTCTTATTTCCCCGATTGTCAATTTTGTGTATATCACTTGATGCACATCGTTTTCCCACATCTTTGTCACTGATTGTTAGCTTTGTATAGTTCAGTAGCAAACACAGTATCTAACAACCTGAATTTATTTTATTATAATCATTTCAAAAAAATTAGAGTCAAAGGTCCTCAACTGTATGTCTCCAGTAATTTCACTTGGAAAGTTTTTCAGGCACTGAATTCATTCTTGACAATAGAGGAGCATTCCCCTGTCTGTAATATTTGAGCAGAAAGGACATTGGTTCCATGAAGCCTTGTTTCTGTTTTTCTTCTGTTTATTAGAAAATACACTGTTGATGGCAAATTCATGAGCAATCTACATATATAATTAATTAGAGGAACAAATTGAAATTGACCAAATATCTCAGAGCTTTGAACAAAAGGACTTTTCAAATGGTCAAAACAATTACTTAGAATTTAAGCATTCATTTAAATGCAAGACAGTGTGCAGTAGAGATACAAAAGAGAAACCAGGCTCCCATGATATTATAAATGCTAACCCTGCTCCTTAAGCAAACGAAAGTCTCTTTCTATTGTCAGTAGCTGTCTTCTAGGACTAATAGTTTGCTATTTTATAAAAGGGAGAAAAACTTATCAAAAACATTCCATGAAATGTACCTCTTTTGAAAAATTACTCCTTAAATTTGAGTTAAAGAATTCTTTAGAAGCCAAACTGCTGAGATGATTTATCTGCACAAAAGAAAACTACTGTTCAAGAAGCATATTTGAAGACTATGTCATTGCAAATCAAAGATTCTTTTAAAAGTAAATCTCAAAAGGAAGAGAGGTGGGGGAAGAGAGAGAGAGAGAGAAAGAGAAAGAGAGAGAAATATGTAATTAAAGTCATAGGTAATTTAAGTTTGGAAATGAACATTCATTCACTACTTTGTTATATTGTAATGTGGTAAACAAAACAAAGCAATAATTTTGTCTGATTTTCTTTGCTAAGAAATGGAACCATTTATGAAGCTTAGCAACTGATATGAATTTTGCTTTGATGGTAATTATGTAACAGAGTGGCAGGGGTTTCGCTTCCAGATAATGATGGACAATGAAGGTCAATTTCTATCCTGTCGTTTTGAATATTCAGTGCCAGCACAATTTAATTGGGATCAGGTAATTGCTCAGAAGGCTACACTGAGCCCACTATCATTCCTCAGTGTCGCTCCTGCAAACCTACTTATCCTGACGTTGTTTGTCAAAAACTGTCACAAGGAATGCGTCTCACTGAGAAAAATAACCTGTTTGTCATTGCTCAGAGCTTCAAGGCCATACTCTAAAGTGATAAGAAAAAGATTTTTTTTTTTTGAGCAAAACTGTCTTGTCTCTGAACTGATTAAATTGGTCCATCATGGTAATATAAGGGAACATTTTAATGAAATAAATTATTTATGGGAGTTCAGTGATATTTGCTGTTGTAGCTCTTGTGTGATAGTATCAAGTGTACCTGTTACCCTCTTTTGGCATTGAAGGATATTATGTTAGTCTTTAATATCTTTTGCAAAGTATTATAAATTATGCAAGTAATAAATGTAAACATTGTTTTAAGAACTACAGTATTGTGAATAAATTGGTGAAAATTTATCTTGTGATTTTCTCATTGACATTAGAGAGAAGCAGAAATTTAGCAACTAATTAGTGTATAATGTGTGTTTTTATAATAAAAGGAAACTATGTGCTCAGGAAAAGTCTAATGTCCTCAAAATGAAAATACTCATAGTAACAGTAATATATATATATATATAATGTGATTTATAATGATCACAAACATTAAATGTTGTTTGAATTGGCACTAGTAAATTCTGATTACCACCTATGACTTCTGACTTCTGTCTATTGATATAAGGACTAAAAGGATAGTTAATGTTATTATTAGTATTAATAAAAGTAATGTAAGTTTAGTATTAGTATAAGATTTCTAATCTATTCACCATAGACAATGAACCAAAGAGAAACTACTTTGTGCTACATTTTTATCTGTCTCAGGGCATAGGATCAATACAATTTCTAGTTTTGTAAAATGAAAGCACTGATACAGAAGACACCTATTTCATTTCCTCAGAATAATAGTATATAATATTATATGTTATATACTTTACACAAGAGTTAAAATAAAAATGAGGAAATATTTAAAATGATAGGCTCACTACTATATTTAATAGCATTAATCCTCAAAGGAAATATTTAATGTATTAATTTCTTAATATGTGTGCATTGTGAATACATGAGAAAAAGGAAAAAACTTCTTTAAATGAGTTCCTGCAATTAATATCATCTAATGATGTAAATTATAGTTTTAAAACAAAAAAGCCCTTAAAGCATGCTATGAATAAAGTAGGAAACAAATTAAATTTTAATCTTTATTATTATCAGAATAATATTTGCATTGTTCTTTTTCTACTTGAAGTTTCAGTGGTTTTCATTGATAGTCATAAACTGGAGAGAAACTTGTGCTCACCTATAATACTCCCGAGGCATAAGGCACCAAGGCTTACTGTCTTCCAGCATTGCTTCCATTTTATGTCTGGAGGAGATAAGATATGGGTGTAGATGTGAAAGAGAATTGGATATGCAGACTATTGCTTTCTCTTTCTCTCTGAATGATGGACACCCAAGCAGTTTTAAGGGAGGGCCTTTACTGGCTCTCATTTGCCTTGTTTTTATTAGGAGACAGCCTCTCTGGGTTGCAATAGGTTGCAAGTTATAAGATTCAAATGACTCTGGATGAGATGCTACCTTTCTTAACTTAATTTGAATTGTTCATATCAGGAGTCCTTTTTAAGGATCAGTCAATAGGGGAACAATAAGGCAGTGAGTCTATGAATCTTCAGCATGGGTTACAGCTGGAGGACATAAAAAAGGAGGTTGGAAGCGCTGGACACACTTGAAAAAAAAAAATCTTGTCTGGGTTGAAAAAATGCATTTTCTTTGTCTAAGTCACATAGTGTATTCCATATTTAGCTGTAGTGTTGAAATAGGAAAAACATTGTGTCTTGGCAGGTAGGCCCCTGCTCTGAGCTGGACCCAATGGTCACTTTTGTTTAACATTCAGAGGGCTGTCAAGATGAGGAAGTTCGTTTCATGTTTTTTCTACTATGAATTTGCTCTTCCTGGCCAAGTCCGCTCATGCCTGTGAAAATAATTCACCAGCATGCTGGAGAATGAGATACTAAACTAGGACAAGAGCCGCTGCTGGAAAGCTCATGGCTGATACCAACTGGAAACTAATTAAAATGACTCTTACAATAAACCAGTTCTCCACTCACTCAAAGTGACAGTGAAGTGAAGGAAATCATCCTTTGTGTTTCCTTTGTTTCATGCAATAGTTTGTGTGGTTAATTCATTATAGTCTTTGTTCTCAAGTGAAATACAGCAGTCAGGTGAAAGAAGAGTTTTCTTCCTTGACTTTAAAGTGGATTTCCTTTTATAACAGGTACAGCTCAGCTTTCAATTGTTTTTAGTTCTGAAGTTAATAGCAGTAGTTCTGGGCTTTTTTTTTTAATCAATGGCTTGTTAATTGTCATCCCAGTTATTTACATGGGAATATAGAGACTGCAGTCTCCCAGCTGCCAGGCCCCCAGGGCTTTGCCACTGGTATTATTTATAACACGACTAATTAAAATGAATTTGCTTGCAATAAGGTTCTGTGTGCTATTTGTGGGAGAGGAGTTATTAAAATATTCAGTACAGCAACAGTAAACTTGAATGCAAAGTAATAATAATCATACATTTTTAATTACATGTTTAATACCCATTTGGCTAATATAGAACTATTCTGAAAATTACTTGGGATCAGCACAATGCCTTTTTATGCTTAGTAGTATCCAAAGACATCCCTCTGAATGGGCTTAGCATATGCACTGTCATCGAGATACAGCTGTTTGATGACAGACACACAGTGTGTTCCTATGATACTTTGCACAAGATCAGCTATGACAAATACAAGTTTATTTTGCTTATTGCAGGCAAATAATGTCCTTTGCAGGAACTTGGATGGAGCTAGAGGCCATTATTCTAAGTGAAATAACTCAGGAGTGGAAAACCAAATACCATATGTTCTCACTTACAAGTGGGAGCTAAGCTATGAGTACACAAATGCATGTAGAGTAATGGACTCTGGAGACTCATGCTACATATTGGGTACAACGTACACTACTTGGGTGATGGGTGTACCAAAGTCTCGGAATTTGCCACTATATCATTCATCCATGTAACCAGAAACCATCTGTACCTCCAAAGTTATCAAACTACAAAATATATATTTTTTAAAATGATTCCTAGCTGGGCACAGTGGCTCACAACTGTAATCCCAGCACTTTGGGAGGCCGAGGCGGGCAGATCATGAGGTCAAGAGATTGAGACCATCCTGGCCAACATGGTGAAACCCCATCTCTACTAAAATACAAAAATTAGCTGGGTGTGGTGGCACATACCTGTAATCCAAGCTACTCGGGAGGCTGAGGCAGGAGAATTGCTTGAACCCAGGAGGCAGAGGTTGCAGTGAGCCAAGATCGTGCCATTGCACTCCAGCCTGGGAGACAGAGTGAGACTCTGTCTCAGAAAAAATAAATAAATAAATAAATAAATAAATAAATATATATGTGATTTCCATTTTCCACCAACTTCCTTTTGAAAAATTTCAAGCAAGACTCGTACAAAGGACATCCATATGCCCTCCACCCAAATTTATCAATTTCTTACATTTGCTCACTTGCTCACTCTCCCTCTATCCCCTTTCTCATTATATATGTTATATAATTAATATATAAATATAAATTATATAATAGGTTATATAATTAATGTATAATATATAAATATAAATTCTATAATAGATTATGTATAATTTTTATATAACTGACTGAGTCACTTGAAAGTTACTTGCAGGCGTCATGATACTTCTAAATGCTTCCTCATATGTCTTCTAAGGGCAAAATATCCTCTTACATAGTCACAACATAATTATCCCATCCAGGAAATGTATGGTACTGTTATCTAGAGTCCATATTCACATTCTTTACAGTTGTTCCTCACTCTCCACTTTGCTCCAGGATTTAATCAGGAACCATGCAATACATTCAGATGCATGTCCATTTGATCTTTAATCTAAAAAAAAGTTTTCAGCCTTTGTTGATATTTATATTCTTTGTGTTCTTCAAGGATTGCTCCCAGTTGTAAATAGTTTCTGATGTTTGTTTGTTTGCCTGTTTTCTAAGTCAACTCCTGAAGAAGCATGTATTTATACACAACTAATCATGAATAAAGAAAGGTCATTGTTAAGGACTTGATATTAGCAAACTATATTGTCAAGCTCTTTGCTAGTTTACCCATAACATTGCAAGACATTTTCTCCCACTCATTTGGAAAGTGTTTCCATTTGTATCTGGCAAGCTATTATCTTAGTTCTTTTTTTTTTTTTTTTTGAGACGGAGTTTCACTCTGTCGCCCAGGCTGGAGTGCAGTGGCGCAATCTGGGCTCACTGCAAGCTCCGCCTCCCGGGTTTACGCCATTCTCCTGCCTCAGCCTCCCCAGTAGCTGGGACTACAGGCGCCCGCCACCTCGCCCGGCTAGTTTTTTTGTATTTTTTAGTAGAGACGGGGTTTCACCGTATTAGCCAGGATGGTCTCGATCTCCTGACCTCGTGATCCGCCCGTCTCGGCCTCCCAAAGTGCTGGGATTACAGGCTTGAGCCACCGAGCCCAGCCTATCTTGGTTCTTAATAATACTGTTACTGAAGATCTTCTAGTAGGTAGAAAAGTATAAAGTGCTATTAGTATTCCAAAGGAAAGTATAATCTAAATGGTGAAAGGAAGTAGAAACATGGGGAAAATCAATACAGTGGAATAACGTTTAAAGATGCAGCATATGTTACAAGGCAGGTTAGCATTAATTGCTAACTAAGTGATATAGAAAGTAAGTCTATATTATCTGTAATTTACATAGCTGTTGATTTTCATAAGGAAAAGGCAATACCACTTGTCTAAAATGGAAAAGAGTTATGTTGATGTTAGTAATAATCATTTACATAAGTATACATGTGATTTCAAGGACAATAGCTAATGATGACTCATAAATATGCATATTTTTCGTTGATCAAAACTGTGCGGTAAACTTCTGGTGTCTGATCTTGTAATCTATTACACAACATTAAGGTAATTAAGAAGAGAATTGAGGCAAATAAGACTGCTTTTAAAACATACCTTCACATGGTTCTTCATCTTGAATTCGATAATTGCAAATGTGACAAATCTCTGTGCTAAGTTTATTTAGTTTAACAGTTGTAAATTAAAAAGAAAAAATTCCTCCATTATGTTTATCAGGTCTTCCAAGCTTTTGTTCACCATTTTTAAATTATGTATTTTTTTATTCACCATTTTAAAAAATTATATTTTTCTACTTCATGACCCCAGCCAAATAGCATACAATGTTTAACTATAATTCTTTACAAATTATACTTATTTCTTTATAGTATATTGACAATTTTTGTGATAGATCTTCTTTTAGAATTCAATAACCTAAAAATTAAAAACTATTTTAGAGTTAGTGATTCTAACTTCATGAATCTTCTGATTAATAAACTTCCTCAAATGCGTTTTAAGCAGAAAGAAAATTGCTGAATATAAACTAAAACTGCTCAGAGAAATGCTTTTTATTACGCACTTTCAAATGAAAGTGCATGCACAATGAGCCCAGTCCTCTCTTTAGTGTTAAGTACACAGCTCAGGGCTGTGTATTAGCCCGGTACCCTCTCCTTGCTAGCTATGCAATTAGTATTGATTGACTGATAGATCGCACACTTGATGTGGGTGGTCACTGAGGTACATACACCTCTGTACAAGGCCCGCCAGGCCATTGTGCGTGCCTGGTACCTTACCGAGGAATAACAAAACAACTGGTGATTTTTTAATCAACTGTACATAGAATACAAAATGTGGTCTGTCTTCCTGTGTCTAGCTACTTTTTACCTCGTGGTTTTATTTTCCCAGTGATGTGTACACTTTAGATTTTTTTCCCAGACATAAGAGAAAATTTATATTGTATTTCACTTTCTGTTTTAAGCTTTCTCTTAAAAAGTCTATACATTATATTTGTGTTAACATGCCCCCATATATAGCACTTAGTATGTTTAAAACACTGCATTTGATGCTTTATAAATTTAGTTAATTTGAAGGAAATCACGAGCAAAATCACGAGCACGTTTCTTTTGTGTATGAAATTTAATGGAGGATGTTTTGTCTACAGACCAGCTTGCAGGCCTTCTGCTCAGGCCTCATCATCTTTTATAGAATACATGAGGTCTAATGTGGCCTCCTTCCAATCTATCTGCTGGGACAGGAAAAGGAAGCTCTGGATATCTCAGCAGTAACTCCCCATTCCCTCATTGCCCCAGCCCCTAGAAACCACTAATCTGTTTTCTGTCTAGAACTTTGCCCATTCCATATATTTCATAGAAATGCAGTCATACAATATGTGACCTTTTGTGCCTGACTTCTTTCACATTGATGTTTTCAAGATTCAGCCACATTGTAGGAATTATTTTATCTATTTTTATTACTGCATACTATTCCATTATATTCCACATTTTATTTATCCTTTTACCAATTGATAGACATGTGGGTTGTTTCTGCTTTGGTGCTATTATGAATAATGCTGCTATGAAAATTCATGTACACGTTTTTGTATGGATATGTTTTCAATGTTCTTTGTTATATACCTACAAGTGGAATTGGTGAGTCATATTTTTCAGGGACTGCCAGTTTTTCTTTTTTTTTTTTTCTTTTTTTTTCTTTCTTTTTGAGATGGAGTCTCACTCTGTTGCCCAGGCTGGAGTGTAGTGGTGCAATCTCAGCTCACTGCAACTTCTGCCTCCTGGGTTCCAGTGATTCTCCTGCCTCAGGCTCCTGAGTAGCTGGGATTACAGGCATCCACCACCATGCCTGGCTACTTTTTTTTTTTTTTTTTTTTTTTTGAGATGAAGTCTTGGTCTGTCATCTAGACTGAAGTGCAGTGGCACAATCTCGACTCACTGCAACCTCCGCCTCCCGGGTTCAAGCGATTCTCCTTCTTCAGCCTCCTGAGTAACTGGAATTAGAGGCACGGGCCATCATGCCCAGCTAATTTTTGTATTTTTAGTAGAGATGGCATTTCACCATGTTGATCAGGCTGGTCCCGAACTCCTGACCTCATGATCCTCCTGCCTTGGCCTCCCAAAGTGCTGGGATTACAGACGTGAGCCACGGCACCTGGCTGCCAAACAGTTTTTCAAAGTGGCTGGACGTTTTACCTTCCCAATAAATATATTTTCATATTTCAACTAACTGATAACATTTAAACATACACAGTGAATAGGAATTTTTACTTCAAGTTACATCTGAAATGATTGGCTATATTTAAAAGTAGATATTCTCTTTTTAACAATAAAACATAATGTCTTGCTTTTCTATATGACTGACATTATTATGCTAGATGACAACTACATAATCATTGGCAAAGCACAATTTGTAGAATTACAGGAATAAAACTGATGGAAGCATGTAGCATTTCATTCTTCCAAAGTCCAGAATGAAACCAAATAGCAGATTTGTTGCAATATTGAGGTTGAAACTCAAGTTTGGTGCATGTCTGTTTCCTCCTCCTTTCTTCCATTCCCATATCAAAATAAAAGAAAACAAACAAAATGCTTTTTGTTATAACTTGTTTTTCAGTGTAAGGAAAAAATGGTACAATGTGAAAGCTAAAGTACATACTAGCTAAGAAAACCTGACATGAGACTCATTTTTTAAAGTATAAACCTGTATAGTAGGAAACATTTCCTGAATGCTCGCTATGTGCCAGACACAATCATAAGCTCTTTCAAGGATTAACACAAGGCTATGGGTTGGTATTATCGTTCTCCATATTGTACAGATGAAGAAATAAAGGCACATAGAGGCTTAGTGTCAGAGCTAATAGGTGACAGAGGTGGAATTCAAACCTAGGCAGGTTGGCTCCAGAATCTGTGCTTTAGCTGCCATTCTGTCCTGCTAAAGAGCATCTGTTACCACCATTATCTTACTAGCAACTTTAAATGCATTTATGTAATCATTGGAAACTTCACATAATATAGTAATTTTTATGCAGAATTTAACTAAGATGTCTCTAACATACAACTTCCAGATTCAAATTTGCAGATCTACCATTGTTATCTAAAGGGTGCTTTGATCCACTAACACACTATTGATTTGTATCTTATTTTGTGGGACAGCAGGATTCGGTGAGAATTTCCACAGGGTAGAATCAGTATTGAGTGCCCTATGGAAGTGTTAATTCCATTCCAATATCCTTAGTTTAAGCAAATTATCGTTTCCTGTGAATGTTCTTCAGGCTGTTACTGTAGGTGCCTGTCATGTCACTCCATGAAAAAATAATGCTGGCCTTGTGATTTCTACAGATTTTACTACTATGGGTGTCACCTCTGAGTTTGAAATATTTGAAGCAGGAGAATCTATAAGTTTTCAGAGATAAAATTGTGTCCAGAAAAATATGTCAACCTTTGATTGACGTGGGTGAGCCTGACTGTGTATCATAGATTATAGTATTCTGTTCACTCAGTTTCCTTTCAACAATGTCTCATATATTTCAAAGGAAAATGTTGCCATATCACTTTAGATTTAAAAGGTTGCAGTGAATGATGTTTTCTTAAATAAAAGGGAGGAAAAAGTAATTCTGTCATGTTTTGTAGATTTAAGCCCTGTCATTGCCAAAATATCTGCACATGAAATCAGAAGATACAATTTTTGGCAGGGCTTCTCTGTTGTCTGAATTCCCATTACTAGAAGGAAAGTATGAGAAAAATAAAGTGAGTGTCTCGTTTTTCACATGTGCTTTAGTAGTTTGGGGGTCACCGTTTGGAAAATCATAAGAAACTGTGATGGCTTGAATAAATAGTAGAGAGTCAATCACTTTAACCTGTGCTATTTATCTATTTTCTTCTACCATCAATTCCCACTATATCTTTAAGAGAAAAATGCAGCACAAAATTTCTGACAAAGACCATGTTGAAGTACCATTTTTCCCCATCCTTGAAAAGATATCTTAACTCTTCCTTTAAAAGTGTCAAGAACTAGGTGTAGTGGCTGTGTTAGTCTGTTCTCACACTGCAACTAAAGACATACCAGAGACTGGGTAATTTATAACGGAAAGAAGTTTAATTGACTCACAGTTCCACATGCCTGGGGAGGCCTCACAATCACGGCTGAAGGCAAGGAGGAGCAAGAGCACATCTTACATGGCAACAGGCAAGAGAGAGTATGTGCAGGGGAACTCCCCTTTATAAAACCATCAGATCTCATGAGACTTATTCACTATCACAAGAACAGCATGAGAGAGACCTGCCCCCATGATTCAGCTGCCTCCCACCAGGTCCCTCCACGACACAGGGGAATTATGGGAGCTACGATTCGAGATTTGGGTGGAGACACACTCAAACCATATTAGTGGTGCACACCTGTACTCAGGAGACTGAAGCGGGAGGATCCCTTGAGTCCAGGAGCTCCAGGCTGCAGTGAGCCCTGATTGCACCACTGCACTCCAGCCTGGGTGACATAGTGAGACCCCGTTTCTTAAAACAGAAAAGTCAAATAGATTCATTCTCAGTTATGATGAGATATTTATAATATGATAGAATCTGACCAGAGAGTATCTGTTCAGCCATATAGGGAGTATATTAGTGATAATAACACCATCAAAAATTATTTCTCGGTTTTCCTTTGTGTGTGCATCTGTAAATGTGTATTTTTGTGTGCGTGGCAAACTTTGCAGATGGCAAAGTCCTAGAAGTGTCCTTCCTCCCACCTTTTTTTTTTTTTTTTTTTTTTTTGGAGACGGAGTCTGGCTCTATCGCCCAGGCTGGAGTGCAGTGGTGTGATCTCGGCTCACTGCAAGCTCCGCCTCCCGGGTTCACGCCATTCTCCTGTCTCAGCCTCCCGAGTAGCTGGCTCGCCTGGCTAGTTTTTTTGTATTTTTTAGTAGAGACGGGGTTTCACCGTGTTAGCCAGGATGGTCTCGATCTCCTGACCTTGTGATCCGCCCATCTCGGCCTCCCAACTTCCCATCTTTTTATTTGAACTTCTGAGGGTCTGCGGTGAAAGCCAATAAAAGCCCTTAACTTCATTACTGTACTTTATACTAAATTCAAACAATATTGCTCTATTTATTTTAATTCACGTTTAGATTTGCATTGTATTTTGTACAAGATAGTGGGTAGAACCTAATTTCCAGTTTTCACTGGAGCAGAGGGTAGACAGGAATCAGCAGTAAAAGTGAGTCCTGATTAGCTTCCCCTCGTCTTGCTTTAGCCTTTGATAAGTAAGCACCTTCTACTTTCATTTCCAATAGCATTTACCATAGAAATAATACAGTGCTCTTCTCCATTTGCTGCAGAGCTCTGTGGTTCATTGTTATTATTTCCTCAGGAATTCCTTTAAAGGTTTCCTGCAATAATGGTATAATCTCAGAGTAGCTTTACCCCTTGCCACGTATATAATGATCATTTCTAGTTTAAAAAAAAAAGAAATCATGTGGAAGAGAGTTGATAATATTACAAGGAGAAAACAATTTTCCTGCTGAAAATGTGAGAGTTTGAAATAATAGATGTGGAGGGAAATATAAGTCAATATACAATTAACTCTTAACCTACAACTTCACTGAAATTCTGAGGAAATATTCCAAGGCTGCATAAAGTGAATGAAGAGTTTCCTACCAAATATTTCTCCCTCAGTACCTAAGTAATTATTTCTTTTCTGAGTCGCATAAATAGTAGAGATGGCACTAAAGATAAAGATGTTTTGACCTTGTTCTCACTACTTTTTTTCCTGTTGGTTTCCAGCAGTGCCATGGGCTTTCATTACTTATTCAAGAACTGGCTGTGCTGAACTTCCATTGCTACTCTGCTTGTACCCACATATTTCTGTAGCTTGGAAATTTGTCTTTGAGTTTATATAGCGAGGATCTTTTATCTGTCACTGTGCAGTAGCTTTAGCATAATTGCGTTTAGATTTAGAGATTAAGGCTTATAACTTAATTATGAATCCAACTACATAAGAAAGAGTTTAATTTAAATTTAATATTTTGATTCAGCACAGCTCAACTCATGTGTTCTTGTTAAATTGTCTCTCATTGAATTTATCCTTGTCATTACCTTGGACATCAGTGCTTTTCCAGAATTGCAGGCTATAGCAAAATGACAATGCAGACTTGACTTCTGTCTGAGCTAATCTTCAGAAAGGGCACAGGCTAATGGTGACGTAGACATCTTTACAGTTTGTAAATGTGTTGGGGGGGGTGTGTTCATGTGCATACACAGACACATACACATGAATGTGTCTTGCTGTGCTAAGGCCTGAACAAATAAAAATAATGTCAAATAAATATATTTCCAAAGCCTAACCTGAAATGATAAAGTAGATGAAATTTGAGAAGGAACATTTGTGGTCTCCCAGTTTTATACCCCATGCACATGTAACTCTATATACATATATAGAGGAAACGCTATTCACACAACATGCACAAATATGCATGTAACACTTATAACAATGTAGTTATATAAGTGTTCGGATGTGAGAACCTACTATTTATAGGAATCCTTCAGAAGTATCTTTCTTACTTCCTCTTCCTGCTCTTCCTCCTACTTCTCTTCCTCCTTCCTCTCTGCTACCCACCCCAACCCCTGCATAAAAAGGGAATGGTTTAGTCAGGCAAATAACTAAAAACTGTTATTTTTTAAATAGGTTTTATAAAGGTGATTTTATCCAAGAAAGAAGTGTACTTGCAGGGCTATGGGGGACTGATCTGTGCATATAAAGCTTTTCATTATCAATGGGAAATTTCCATTTGTAATTACGTCCATCACAACATCAGCAGCAAGAGCATATATAATGTTTCAAAGGTAAGTTAAGGAGTGTTTGTGCATTTTGTATATAATTAGACAAAGAAGTAATTAATAGTGAGAAACTTGAATAACTTCCTTGCATAAACAACATTAAAGCAACAATAACGAACACTTTAAAATATACACGAATATCATGCTAACGTGTCCATTGCCCTGCTTCTCCCTCTCCTTAGTTAAAATCCTCATTTAAATAAGATTTCAGTGAATATAATTTTTATACGTAAAAATTCCTCAGTATACGAAGAATTGTGTGTTATAAATTTCAATGTCAGAAACTTTAAACTAGAAATGCATTCCGGTCGAAATAGTGTAGTTAAACTTTCTCTACCAAGTACTAGTGAGGTGTTTGTGTCGGGAAGACACTGGCTGTGTTGAGGTCTGTCTGCAACCTAACGTTACACAGGGTAGCTTCATTTGGATGTATTTTTAAATTAGATCCCCGCTGATGGTTTCCTTTGACATAAAATGTTTCTTTTATTTTAAAATGTTTGAAAATCAACATTATAATTGATGGCTAAATTTCCACTTTAAGCATACTTTTCCTTGTTGTACTACACATGAAGTACTGTGCTTTGGCAATGAAAAATACTAGAAAATGTGCCGTAAAAGTAATTGAAACCTAAACAGATTTGCTGAGTGGGATTTTTGTTTCATTCCTTGAGCATGTTGCTCAAGGAAAGCAGATCTAATTAGGGAAAGACAGGAGGCAGATAAAGACTTTGGTGGGAATTGTGAGCAGAGAATTGGGGCATTTTCAAGGGCTATGAGCTTGAGAGAGTCATTATATCCGATTTCACTTTCCATTTCCTAGTTGTCACTTTTGCTATACCTACACTTATTAATCATCATTGGGGTTGTTTGGGAGCTTACAAGTGAGTTGAAGAGCTGGGTAGAGAATAGAAATTTCCCCTGGTTATTAGAGGAGCAAAGAAGGAAAGAAAAAAAGATGGGAGATGGGAGAATGGTGTGCTTTTGTGTGTTAATGTGCCTGGGGTTGAAGTAGTTACTTGTGAGAAGCAAAAGGGGACAACAGATCATATGCTATTGCTCATCCTTTTGTGGAAGAAACCCATCAGGTATCCATTCACTCACTATTTACTGAACAGAACACATTGTAAGAGCACAGCGTATTAGGCGAAGGGAGGTCACTGGTGAACAAGAGCTTCCTGGAGCTTTCAGTCTACTGGTATCAGAAGCATAGACCAAAGAAGCACATATCGTAAGTGCTAAAAGAGGTAGAGCACAGAATGAGACCTCATGATAAGGGCATCTATTATAATAGTCCTAGATCTGAGAGAACACTTCTCCGAGAAAATAATGTTTGAGCTGACACCTGAATGCTGAATGGGAGTTAATTTATGTACTGAGAGATGGGAACAGTTCCTGATAGAGGAATTAGCAAATATTAAGCTGAGGAGTCTGTGTTGTATTTTATAAATATAAATTAGGACCTACTGTTCCTTTTGTCTTATTAGTGTGATAAAATCAAAATCATCCTTCTCCTTACAAAGCCAAGGACTCTGACAATAATTTTTGGCCCTACTTTCTCTGCCACCTTGCACCCCCATTACCTTTACTCTAATAACATCCTTTTGCTCAATAAGTTTTTCTCTTTCTATCTCTAAATCTCTTCTCCTACACTCAACCCTCAATTTAATTCAGGTCTCAGCCATGTATTGCTGAACTCACAGCTTTCTCACTTCCACGAGAATCGACTTTCAGAAGTATCTGATCATGACATTTTCAGCATGAACCTATTCAGTGGCACAGCCCTGCCTATAGAATAAGATGCAGCACCTTTACATGTTCTCTTGATATAATCTGGACCCCTCATCTCCTACCACTTTCCTTGTATTCTTGCCACATGCAACTCCTTGTTCTCTTGAATACAGCAGGCACCCAGGGCCCTGAGTCTTTAAACATGCCAGCATGCCCTTCCTTCCCTAATCACCAATCACAATTTGTCTCCTCTAGCCTGTTGCTTTCCAGTTATCATACTTAGAATTAATTTTCCCTCCTCCCCTGTAGTAGTATTACTTTTACCTGTCTCTCCCCCTTTTCAGCATTTACTTTATAACTCTGTCCTATATTGTAATGTCATAAATCATTGCTCTAACTACAGTTTAAGTTCAGTGAGGTCCAAGAATTGGTCTTATTTATTTTCGTATATTATGCTTTTATCATTTTCCACAGTTGGAAATAAAAATTTATAGTCAGACTTTTAGCAGTTTCCTGGAACTGAGGCAATGGGGGCTGGGGCAGAGAAGAAAGTTAAAGGATACTTGGAGAAACCTGAAGAAAGTAATTTAGACTATTTTATGGTTTATAGTCTCTTTTTGATCAGCTGTGGGTACCCTCACAATATTGGTTGTTGAGAATGATTTGACAGAAGTTATCAAATTAAGAAGACTCAGACTTAGTCTATATGAGACCAAATACTCACATTTTAAACAATAGACATTTTTAGTAATGGCATTTAAGCTCCTAGATAGCTGGATACAGAGCCAATGTTATTGCATATAATTCACCCAATCAACAAATATCAATTGATGACTCACTGGGATCAGGTACAGTTAAAACTTGCTCTGCACTTTGGTCATGCTTGCTTTACTTCATTGCTAATTGAGTCTTAAGGCTCAAGCAGCAGGTCTTATAAATTCACTGGTCTCTATTGTTGAATCCTTCTCTAATTTTGGCAGTAATCACACATGTGAATCTTGCAATGAGGAGCTACCAGATTTTCAACCTTTACATTCAAGCTCTTGTTTCTTCCTGAACTGGCTCTTTGTACAAATAAAAACACACTGGCAAAATAATAAATGAGAATCCTTTTGGACTTTTCAGCCAACAATAAAATATTTTTGTAAAAATGGAAGTGCACAAAATGGCAGCCATCTGTTGTTGAAAAGCAACAGAGCTATACTTAAGTCAATTCTTGTGTAAGGTTTGTGTCTGAAAGCAAGGGCAGAATGGTTTATGTTCATCTCAATGGGAGAAGCTTTTGTGTTCTTCTTTGTCTTTGTCTATGTTAATGTGAGATTGGATAACTATTACTAACTGAACATAGTTAATCATATTTAATCATAGATGGGATTAATTGAAAAAATGCCATTTTTATTATTTATGAACTCACATGGACATGTCTAATTGGACAATTCTGATTTTCTCTCTTTATTTTGAGTAGCTTTAAATCCAGACATATTAGCCTAGCAAATCCATAAGGAATCTGTCATCTTGGAAATTGCTAACAGAGCCTGAACTTTTTCTCCTTTTCCCCCCACTCAAACTTTGAAACATATACAGTATAATAGAGATAACAATTAGAATAATGGTAAGAAGGTTTTTTTTAAATGAAGTACATCCTAATGAGAGTTAGGTTTTTGCTAAAAAGTATTTTTCTTGATATTCAATAAAATTGATATAAATAAATTATATTGTTAATTTTAATCTTCTTTTACTTGGTAAAAATGCTTTCTATGTAAATCATCTATATTATGCCAATTCTTGCCTCATTTTCAATGTTTATTAGAGGAATTTTATAAATTAATCTTGTAAATGGTTTTCATTTATACTATTGTATTTAATGAATGAAATATATAATATATATTCTTTGGAAGACATATCAGTATCACTATTGCAACAGGTATTTTTCCAGAGGTTAACAAGCTATGGCTCGCTTACACATTTCTCTTAATCTACATTGTAGTTTGAAAACACACAAATGTGAATACATTACCAATATTTTGCCAATATAAGAATCCACATTTCTATCTTCTTTTATAAAGTATATGAGGCAAACACAACATATCTAGACTTGGATGTAGACTGTAATTTCAAAATATCTAAAATAGGGGAATTCCAGGGGGAAAATATGTCATTTTTTAAAGATGGCTGTGTTCTCTGTGTTTATGGTTGAAACTATAAACCTATTTCTACCTGGATGAGGGATTTATAAGGCAACATTACAAATTTTGAGTCTCACCCTCTACAATGTTAGCTCCATGAGCGCAGGTATTGGGTACAACTCTATCCTCCAATCTACTGCAGGCCCTGCCTGGCACATAAGTGATCCACAAATATTTTGTTAAACGAATAAATGAGCACCCTGTCTCTTTTTCTTTCACCTAATCCTGGTATGTCTTTCCTACAATCCTCTGCCACCCAGGGTTACTATTTTATTAGCTGATGCCAGAAAACTCTCCAATGAGAATGTCTCATGTTCTTCACTGTCATACCTTTTTTAGACTTTTTGCTATCGTGCCTTAACTACCAACAGCAAAGAAGCCAAAAATTCAGACACTGAAATGTGGTTCGGCCAGAAATATTTACAAATGTAAAAGTGAGAATACTAAGCCAAATACATTTCTCATAATAAAATGTAGATGGTAGGATAATATTAAAACTTCAAATTGTACAGGAGAGATAATTTGGGGGAAAGAGTGTAGTACTAAGCCAGTGCTTCTCAAAGTTAAAGGTTCACATGAATCCCTTGGGGGTCTTGTTAAAATGCAAATTTGTATTTGGTAGATCTAGAATGGATCCTGAGAATTAGCATTTATAATAAGCTCTCAGATGATGCTGATGCTGCTGATCCATGGACCACGCTTTGAGTACCTCGATATTAAGCAGCTGTTAAACTATTTGTTTGAAAACAGCCATGATTTGAAGCTATACGTGATAAAATTGATGGACATTTATCAACCTGCTGGAAAAACTTAGATGTCTACAAATGTCCAAATGGGAGAGATACTTGGAGTAAGAACTTCATAGTGGTAGACTTGAAGGGACCTGAGATATCTGTTGCTTCAATTTACAAACTGGGATTCTGGACCCCAAAGATACTCAATGACTTACATAAGAACCCACAACTATGTTGATGCTGCCACCAATTGGAACCAATGTTTATTTATTCCCAGGCCCATGCTCTTTAAAAGAGATCATGCACATGGACACAAAGAAGGGAGCAATAAACATCAGGACCTATTTGAGAGGGGAGGGAGGAGAATGAGGATCAATAAACTGCCTATCGGCTACTATACATATTACCTGGGTGATGAAATAATCTGTACACCAGACTCCCGTGTGACACGCAATTTAACCACATAACAAACCTGCCCATGTACCCCCCGAACCTCAAATAAAAATTGGAATGAAAAAATAATAATTATAAAAACAGATCATGCTGCCTCTTGGCTATTGAAGTTATAGTAGAATTCCTTCCATGAAACACTTAGGAAGTTGTTATACTATAAAATACACTTAATTTCAATTAATATTGAGTGCTTCACTAAAGTCAGTCAAAATGAAAGGGAATAATGCATTCGTTTCACATGAGTTGCATTTCTTGTGGGCAACATATATTAATTTTATTATAATTTATCTTCATTAGCTATTGAAAATAATGCTGAAGACATTTAGAATGCCTTTTAGTGGGCATTACTGAATATTAGATGATGAACAGCTTTGTTGGAATAGTTTGTTTAGTTCCTAGGAAAAAGTTTGATTTGATGACTAAGTAAAAATTTAGGGGAAAAAAGCAACAAAAAAATATCCAATATCAATATCACTACGTTTGCTGACAAAGGGTGTATTTTTAGCTAAATCGATTTTTTAATTAAAAAAAAATCTACATAGATCCCCCTCAACTCCAGTGTCAAGTAAGCTCAACTGACATTATCGAAACCATCTTCCTTTTTATTATTATCAAAACCATCATCCTTTTTACTGTGCATGTGTGTATGTAAGTGCAAGTGTTACAAATTCTTAAAAGAAGGTAAAAGAATGATTTTCCTCATTATGGTGTAAAACAAAATTAAAAAGTGAAATTATCTAATCTGCATAAATTAGACACTTTACATTACATTGGCAGTTTTATCATATTTGAAACATTTTGTTGGTCTCGAGATTTAGTCAGATTATGTCATCAAACCAGAGACCACAAATATCCATCGGAGCTTCATAGAACTTTTTGGAGTTTCATGGGAAAAAAACAGTATTTTCATGAGGCGCAGAATTCATCATCAGCCTCTCACCTCCATTCTACCCTCACCCTTGTATTTCCCTGACCCACATTAGTGTTATGAGAGCAACAAATGGAAGTTTCTCCCAACACAGGTTGTAAGAAAGTGCTGCTATCATGTGAGGAGTATAAAGGGAAAATCAGGCAGCATAATAGCTGAGCTAATTAGGCTCAGACCATTAAAGATCTTATAACGGCTATATTATTGTTGTTGTTAATATCACCTGAATATTGCCTCACAGATTACAAAATTCCTCCTCATACATTATTTTATATCACAGATTATAAAATGCTAGCTTTATAAATAATAATCATATTAAAGAGTCTTATGTTAATATTACATGAGACCTTGATTTTCAGTGACGCCGTGTGTTTCCATAGTGACTATGATAATTAATTTCTATAAAATCACAAACAGTATTTCCTTTTGAGAGTTGACAACAGATGCTGGCATTTTAACAAAGAGTATATTAAATAATCCACAGCATGCCCAGAAAATTGAAATGATTACCATGAATTAAAAACCCACAAAACTCATAATAATGCTTGTTGATACCTAGAATATTCTGGTATCTATAAGTTTTTAAGAAGGCCACGCAGGCCTCTGTCACTGTTCTTTACCTGTCAATCACACCGATAACTTCTATGAGACATGATTTCTGTCTTTGAGCTAATCATCCTCTTTTTAATAGCATAAGCATTCCAACAGCCATGGAAACTATAATGCATTAAGCCATTTTATCTGCAATTCTCATTTGTTGTGATTTAATTTAATCTGTTTTCTTTGGTTCCAAGTATAAGCCAAAATCAAGACACAGAGAAGAGGCATCTTGTTAATAAGGAAAGAGGATGAAACAGCAGAAAAGTAGTGATTCCCCAGGTGCAAATAGGGGAATATCAAGATGTGTCAAGAAATGAATAGGCAGCCCAAAAGCCAGATTTCTGTGGAACCTTTTCTGCCTTTGTGCCTGAATAATAACCATAATTCCTAAATAAATCATATGACTACAGTTGAACAGTGGTAGCTTTTGTGTGTAGAATGCTGAACTTCTAAATTATTTTTATACTCCTCATCAAATGCACTTTAAAATTAAATAGTTGTTATAATACAGTATGCCAGCAAGTCCCAGATTGTCTTGCAGAGTGACTCAGAGCTCTTGAAAGGTCACTACTTTCGAACTTCAACATCCTTAAAATCACTTGAAAACTGCTGCTGGTGTATATGACTTGAAAATATATTTTGTTGAGAATATACAGTGTTTCCTGTTCTGTGTCAATTGGCTACCCGCATTCAAACATTTGGAGATCTCCCATAAGCATCCATTTTTCTTTTAAAAATCTGAAGATCTAGTGGCATTGGGTCCACGTTCTGTTCCAGCTAAATATCACTACCTCCTTTGGAAGGGATTTTCCCTTTCCAGTCTCCCAGGTCTTGGTAAACCTCTATCTTCCTTGAACACAATAGTTCTGGCACCTATTGGCATTCAGTGTAGAAGAAATGGCATTCCTATAATTTGATCAGTGCACTGATTGATTTGTTGATTGTTCATAAAAAACAAAAATTGTTTTATGAACAATCAACAAATGAATGAAATGAATGAAACATTTCAGTTTCATTGTTGATCTGTATCTATCTATCTATCTATCTATCTATCTATCTATCTATCTATCTATCTATCTATCTATCTATCAACCTACCTACCTACCTACCTATATAGGTAGGGGGAGAGAGAGAGACAGAATATAAATCATGGTGTAAGTTACACTTTTAAAAAATTGACCAATTTACCATTGTACAATTGTAAAGACTGCATTGAAGCCATTTTAAGGATAATTCAGATCATATTTTTCCAAGCTCTATGTCTTATGAGAGTAGAAAGAAATGAAGAAATATACATACATTTTGCATAACCTAGTGGCCCTTAATGTATAAATATTGCATGTTTAAGTGAAGAGTCATCCATCAAATCTAATCTATGCCAGAAGTATACAGTTCCTCTTTTCTATTTTGTACTAAAGATATAAATATAACATGTTCCCTAGTTCTCTATTCATTGCAGAGTGTGGGTAAAAATTTAAAATATAACCATAATTTAAATGGAAGGGGATGAAGGCTATAAGAGAGTCAGTTACATACATACTATATGGAAAAACTGGGCAGAGATAATTCTGCCTCAGATAGTCTGGGAAGATCGCATAGAAGTGGTCATTTAGCTGATTCTTGGAAAAATAAGTAGTAATTTATCTGGAAAAGAATATAGGAAAAAGGATTATAATGAGAGGAAATGGCATAAGCGAAGACCTTGACATGTGAAAGTTGATTTTATATCTATAAAGATCTCTGACTGAGGCATATTGTTGGAAATGGAGGATAGTGAAGGGAGATGTATGTGGAAGATAAAATGGGTTGATCGTGACATTTTAAAGAGCTTTCTTTTCAAAGAGCTTGGGCATTTTATTATAGACAGTAGGAAGTAGAAAGTGGTTTTAGGGGAGGCTATGAAATGATCCAAAAGGCAACTCTGGCTGTAGAGCAGAGTCCTGATTAGAGGAGGGAACAAGTGAAGTCAGGGAGTTTATTAGGAGGCTTTGGAAATTGGCCGGGGGAGGCACTGTGATTAAGAACGAAAGTGATTGGCAATGGGAAGGAATCAGAAGATAAATAACTGATAGATATTACTGATGAAGAAACTTTCCTGATTGGATGTGGGCACTCAGAGGATGAGATGAATTGGAGGTCTGTAGCCTGGGAAAAAGTGAAGCGATCATGCCAAAATCAAAATCATAATGTCTAGAAAGGGAAGTATTTTCTGCAGAATGGATAATAGTCCCTGGGTAATATATAAACTCTCTGTCATAAAATACTATCTCCTACAAATGTTAATTAAGTATTTGAACCAAAAGTTATCTGGCATTAATTGTGATCATTGCTATTATTGTTATTGTTGTTATTATAGAAGTAGTATTTAGAAAATATGAGCAATCTCGTGCTGTATATGCACACTAGGAATAATGCTAAAATAGAAACCAAACAAAAATAAGTAACAACAAAATTCTGATTTAATTCAAGAAACGCAGATTCATTTTTGCTTGGTTTTTCTTTGTTATTCTAAAGAATCATGAACCAATTTTTTTTTTTAAGTCCTAACTATTGCTATCCTGGAGAACACTTGAACTACTTAGAGTAACCATTTACAGAATACAATTGAAGTCTGCAACTGCTCTGGAGGATAAATGCCTATTTCTTTTCAATGTTGGCTGAGGCCCTCTCGAATTATATACCTCACATGTGCTGTGTTTATATCAGACCACCCCAAACACGCCTTCCAAATTGGGTTAAAATCTGTGTCACCATTTTCATGTAACATAGAAACTTAATTTTATTTATAGAGATTTTATTCATTTTATCACATAGTTACTATTTGCCTTCCTGGTTTATTATTCCAGTTTCTTTGCAATTTCACTTTTATGTGAGTAAGTACCCTATGTGTTTAATTCTACTAGATATCCCATCACTAAAATACAACCATAACTTGGGCTTATTCAGTTCTTTGGTACCCCACTATACCTCCCATTAGGTAAGTTTCTAATGCAAGATATTGACCATAGTATGATGCATTCTGAACTTGCCTTGGCTATTAATACACAGGTATATGTCTTATATTTGAAATGAAATAGCATTTTGTATGTTATAAGCATGCTAATTTGGGGGCCTATTTATTGTACGAGTAGCAAAAAATAAGATTGTATTTTTGAAGACTATATGTGGATATGTAGTATCATGAATGGCTGCTCTACTTCATCAAATTCAGAATTAAAATAAGATTTAAATAATTAAAAATAGAGGCCTTTTCCGTTTATGGATTTTCTTATTATCTTAAAAAACCATGATAGTGAGGTTTCCAGCTGAGAGGAATGGTTGGAAAAACATTTTGTTCCAGTTAGTTAATTCTTCCCTACATGTGCTATATTCATCGTATCCATTTTAAAAGCAAATGAACCATCTCTATCTCCTCTTGCATTTGTGGCAAACTCTTGCTGTGCCAATTTCAGATTACATGCATCTTAGGGAGAATAAGATGTTCTAATCTTGATTATAATTTGAAGTTAAAAGAATAAAATTAGTTCAATACTAAGACATTGATACGTTGCAGTAGTCAGACTGTCATTACCTCTTTTGACAAAATAGAAAAACATGTCTATACACAGGATAATAAGTTCCTGCATTAAAATGCATAATGCTATAAATGCTACTAGATTTCAACTCAATCAAGAAATCAGTTTATGGAAGCTGAAATTTGTTAATAAATATGCTGCTACTTGAGAGTTCAACCATTTTGCAAATAATTATAGCAACTTCCAACGAAATGATTTTCATTATGAATGGAGATACTTTCCAAGTGAGGATATAAGAATAGATAATAAACACATGAAAAGATACTCAGCACCATTCTTCATTGGGGAAATGTAAATTAAAACCACAATGAAACACTATTATACACGTGTTAGAATGGCTAAAATCTGAAAGACTGGTCCTACTAAGTGTTGTAAGGATATGGAGCAAATAGAACACATAAGCCTTGCTGTTGGAAGTGAAAAATAGCATAATCATGTTAGAAAATGCTTGATAGCTTTTTAATAAAGTTTTTTAAAAATATAGGTCATGGGCAAATAGATGTATGCTTTATAGATGCTTTATATATCTATTTACCCATAACCAACATTGTAATCCCAGGTATGTATTCCGGAGAAATAAAAATGTATGGCAACACAAAAGACTTGTTCGTGAATATTCATAGCAGCTATATTTATAATATTCCCCACCTGGAAACGAATAAAGTCTGCATTAATAGGTGAATGGATAGTGGTCCGACCATACAACGGAACACAATTTAGCAATAAAAAGCAACAAACTACAGATATACATAAGACTATGGATGAATTTCAAACCATTCTGTTGAACAAAAAGGCCAGACGTAAAAGTACATAGACATTACTATGAAGACCAAGCTCTGGTGATAGAAAACAGATCAGTCATCGTCTGCTCATGGGGGAATCTTCTGAGATAAGGGGAATATTTTATACCTTGTAGCTTAGAAGGAATGTTATAGAGCTCCAAACCTCAGCATGGAGAAGTTTAATTTTGGATTAAGAGACAGTCTAAGCATTCAGGCTTCAGAGATTTTTTTTTAAAAGTTCGCGGGGAGGCCACAGTGTGGGAACATTGGAAAGTTAGGACTAGAAGTCCCTTGTGAAAATAGAAACAGGAATGAATGGAAAAGCATTCATTCATACCATCAACAACCAAATAGTTTATTAGAGTACAAATGACGAGCCAGACTGTTCCAGGCATTGAGGATACAGACGAAGTACCTGGCCTCATCGAATGTACACTTACTTCAGTGGGCTGAGACATACAGTAAACAAATGTCAAATAAACATGATGAACACAGATCAGTAATACAAAGGAAATAAGAGCATCTAGGCAGGAAGGATGGCACAGATCCATTTTTAGAGAAACCCTGGGGATTTCTAAGGGTGTACCAGGTAGAAGAAAGAGTGAATGCAAAAGACAGAGGGTGACAGAGAGCTCACTTTGCTTCAGATTTGTATGGTGAGTGTGGAAAGCCTACAGAGGCCTGTTTCTGTTGGAGCTTGAAGGCTACCATATGGTGTTTGCATTTGAACCAAAATGAAATGGCAAGCTATTATGGAGTTTTAAGTTAGAGAGTTGCATTATTTATTTGTGCCTTAAAAAGATCTCTTGTTTAATGTGTGGATCGAGGGAGGGAGAGAGTAAGAAGAACTAGCAAATAAGCTCATAAAGTCTAATAAAAAGAAAGCAGGGAGACAGGTTAGGGAGTTATTGCAATGTGCTAGATAGCAAATCAGGGTATCTTGACTCATCAAGGTGGCGGTAGGGATAAAGGGAAGTAGACAATTTCAAAATACATTTTGGAGGTGGATGTGGAAGGACTCACTGACAAATAAGACATGGAGGAATGAGTGAAATGGACAAATCAAGGTGATCCATGGGTCTTGCCTGAGATTCTTGCCATTTACAGAGATGGCAAGGTCTGGGTGTATAAGGCAGGGATCAGGTGAAGAGAGACTGTTTACAAAGGTGCGGAAAGTGTATAAGGAGAACAGCAATGACAGTGATGTACTCCCAGGCAAGTACCAACAAGAGGTTATTACTATCCTTAGAAAATAAGTAGCAAGGAAAACGAACCATTAGGGTACTTGTACGGAGAAGCCTTCTCATAGGAGATGAGGTCTTCAGTAGAGGAACGCAGCAAACCCACAGAAACCTGGGAGAGGAACCTTTGTTCGTGTAGCGGGGGAACATTCTCATTGACCAAACCCAACCAGAACCTGGAGAGACAGGGTGAATGAGGGGTGGTGGGAAATGGAGGATGGGTGGTCTGGAGTACTCAGAGCAAATGAGAGTAAAACTAGAAGGCAAAGCAAGAGACCTGGCACAATGCCCATATTCTGAATTCTGTATAATTTAAAAGTGCAATAAACTTTTCCTAACAATCTAAATTACAGCCAACAACATAGAAATTTTGCAACAACATAGAAATTTTGCAACAGCATAGAAACTTTGGTTGCCAAGAAGGCTAATTTGGAAGGCTTTGCTAGTTCTATATTAGTAATGTGTTATTTTTTGAATACCTAATAGAGGAAGCCCGTCCCCTGAAAAGTGTCCTTGTAAGTAGTCATTATTTAGTTAAGAAGTAACCCCTCAGGAAAAAAGTAAAGAGAAATTATGAGCTGCACAAAACCTGAAGACAACTTTAGTGTTACAGAAAATCTTGAGAGTACTAGACAGATGGAAGGGGAGAATGCATCCGTTTCTTTACCATTAAGACCTTGCCTAGGTGTTTTTGACATTTTGAGCTGAGATAAGAAAGTCAGGTTTCATTCCATATGCTTGAAGTCTTTACTATGTTTGTCAGTATAACTTAATCTTTTTAGTTACCACAGGTAATTCTATTACTACATTTTGCTAGAATTGTCTAACAAAAACAGTATTCGTATATTTCATAATACAAGTGATTCAAGGGTCACATTGGCTAGTACAAACTGTTTAGAAAGTTTATTTTGCCAGAAGACACTATTGTCAAAGCACTGATTTCAATGTATTGTGAAACCCCCATTTGAAACAGATATTTAATGTTTGCCTGGTATTTGTTGCTCAATGATACTTTATTGTCTGTTGCCATGCACTGACTGATTACTGACAAATAAGTGCATTGGAAGAAACCATGATTTAAATTGTGTACGTGTGTATGTATGTGAATGTATAAATTTTTCAGTGAAGCAATAGAATCTGCATTTATTCAGAAATAAAGAACATTCATTGATGCCACAAAGATTTATTGAGTGACTACTATGTACCAGGCATTCTTTTAGGGACGTGTGCTATGTCAGTGAACAAAAGAGACCTAGATTCTTATGCTTGTACATATGATATTCTAGCAAGGAAACACAGACAACAAACAATACATATAATAAAAATAAATCATAGTATGTTAGAAGGTGATATATGCTAAGAAAAAAAATACAACATGCACAAAATGAAGCAGTATTCATCAAGGCAGTGAAGCAACATTATCTGCAGTCTAAACTGATCTCCCTGAATTCATAATGGAACCTTTTGCGGTTTTCATATACATCAATTCTTTTTTCCCTTTTATTTTTAGTTGACATGTGATAATTGTACACATGGATGGGGTACAGAGTGATATTTTGATACGCATATACGATGTGTAATGACCAAGTCAGTGTCATCCATCACCTTGAGTATTTATCACTTCTTTGTGTTATGAACATTCAAAATCTTCTCTTCTAGCTTTTTGAAAATATACATTCAATTATTTTTAATCATATTCACCCTACAGTGTTACAGAACAGTAGAATGTATTCTTACTATGTAGCTATAAATTTGTATTTGTTAATCAACCTCTACCTATTCATACATCAATTCTTAAATGGTCAAACCAAAATCTTTATCAGAAATCACTGGTACTTACATGGTTGGTATGTTAAAGTTTGGATCACTAAATAAATTTAGAGTAATAGGCTGATCCTAAAATTTCATTGATAAACTTGTCATAATTAACTTTTTTATGACAAAGAAAACAAAACAGAATAATTGAGATAATTTCATTTTATAATAAACTAGTTCAGGATATGTTTATCCTAGCTGTTTATTGGGGCATCATTTGTCTTACTACATTTGCATATGCTTAAGGCATTGAATCTGGAACACAAAGGAAATTAATGCTCATTGTTCGTTTTTTAAGAAATTCTTTTCACATGGGTTTTAATCCACTTAGATGCCTCTTTTTAGTCTTGAATGCAAAAAGAAATTATCTTTTGAGTGTGTGTGTTAGCTTTGAAAAAATATATTCACATGAGGTTTAATTCACCTTAAAGTTTCTTTTCTATTAAATCTCATGAGGAATTGCTGAAGGAAAGTTTCATGATGCCAAGTCACTAAGCAAAGTTCTCCAATATGACAATTGTTAGGAATGTGAACCCAGTGCAGTTGTCCCCTTAAGCTATGGGCAAAGTTCCCAGTTTTGAACCCTGAACTTGTTCAGCCAAAAAATCTATATTATGCTAGAGTCTATTACATGTGACTTCCTTTTGATCAGCTTTTTCTATGTTTAGACTCTCACTTGTATTCCAAAGTACACTGGAAAATAGAAAAAAATAGGATAAATCTGTTCTGGGTGATCAGTAACTTTGGAAGAATTCAATTTGTCTGTTTTTTTATTCTGGCAATAGTTGGAAGTAAAACAACTTTCTTTTCAACACATTGAAACAACCTATTTTCTCCAGAGCAATAGAGTTAGCATTTGTTATCAGATAAGTGATTCTTGTAATTTGTCTAGGCTTTCAACAGACTACTGAAAAAAAAATCTACTTTCATTTACTTTTCATCTTTCTTCATGAGTTTTTTGGTTTTTGTTTAAATCTCAAATTGTTCTTAGAGACTGGGGGATGACTATCTAGCCCATAATAAGAATCTAGCAGAAAATATACCATTAAGCATTTGAGCTTCTCAGATCAAAATCAATATTTAAGACCGAAATAATATTATGCAAGGTTTTCTGATCATAAAAAGAAAGATCGGTAGTCACTTCGGACAGAATGATTGTATCTTTAGTCATTGAATTAAAATTCATAAGTGTAATCCTCCTGATGAATTTTTCTCTGTCTGGTATTTTTCTATCAGGTTTATAACTCATGAGGCTAAAGCAAATTAGTGTCAACATTTTATGACCATATACTTGGTACCTTTCTGTTTCTTTACAAAAATAAGGTTGCTTTTTAATGTTTTGATAAATTTATATAATTTCTTTGGAAACATCACCACTAGGATTTACCATGAATTGCAGCAATATACTTAGTGCTGCTTAGAAAACATTTCATCCCTTTCCCTGTTTTTTGTGTAGGTTTATTTCCTTTTAATGTCTGTTTAATTCCCCTTATTTAAAGCCTAAGTCTCAAATATTCATGATTTTTATTACAAACTATAAAATATGTGCTTAATGCCATTATCCTTTTTAAAATCATCTTGAATCTTTATAGTTTAATCACACATCTTGCCTGTAACTAAATTTAAAACTCTCTGGTAAAACAAAATGCCTAAACATCTTGTATAATGACATGGCTTTTTAGCAATGGTTACACTTCTGACTTTATAAAACTATATTACTTAGCTTTTTAAGTTACATATGCCGATTATATGTATCTAATAAAACTAAACTGGATTTTAGATATTGAACATTTTTAAAGCCAACAACCTTGGTGCTATCCTTGGTTTTTCCTCTCCTGCCGCCTCTGATATCTAATCCATCAATTCCTATTAGTTTTATCTCAAAATTGACCCTGTATCTGTCCATAAGTCTTCTGTCATCCTCTTTATTGCAAGCTTCCCCACTGGTCTCTCATTCATTCTCCACACAGCAGCGAAAGCCACTACTTTACAGTAAATGGTGTGAATCATTCTTCTGCTTAAAACTGCTCAATTACTTCCTGGAATCAAGTCCAAACTCCTTATCATGGCCGCCTAAGGCTAGTCCATATAACTAGACCTTGCTTCTTTCTCTGATCTCATCTCCTGCCACTTCCCTTTCGGGTCGCATACCAAGCTCATTTTCATCTTGGGACCTTGACTCTTGGTCATCTCTGTCTACTCCAAAACTCTTTCTCTGCATCACGGTTTCTGCCTTCTCATCTCTAAGGTCTCAGATGCCACCTCCCTAAAGAAGCCTTCTAACCATCTTGCCCAAGGTATCCCCAAGTCAGTTTCTCTTCAATCTCTCTATGCTATTTATTTTATATCAGGGAGCACCATCTGAATTACTTGTTTATTTGTTTGTTTGCTTCTCCACCTCCCCCAACCCCATTACAAGTTTCAAAAGAGCTCTTATCCGACTCAGCACAATATCCAACATCCTAAGTCAGATCCTGGTGTATAATTCATGTTGTTTACAGATGTACTGAATGACAGTATATTAATATGTCAAAATTCATGGCAGGTATCAAAATATTAATTTGTTGAATCATTCAGTCTCATACATTTTCTTTTCTTTTCTTTTCTTTTCCTTTTTTTTTTTTTTTTCTGAGCTAGAGTTTCGCTCTTGTTGCCCAGGCTGGAGTGCAATGGCGTGATCTCGGCTCACTGCAAGCTCTACCTCAGTGTTCAAGCGATTCTCCTGCCTCAGCCTCCCCAGTAGCTGGGATTACAGGCATGAACCACCATGCCCGGCTAATTTTTTTGCATTTTTAGTAGAGACGGGGTTTCACCATGTTGGTCAGGCTGGTCTCAAACTCCTGACCTCAGGTGATCCACCCGCCTCGGCCTCCCAAAGTGCTGGGATTATAGGCATGAGCCACCCTGCCGGGGCTGCTGCTTTTTTTTTTTTTTTTGAGATGAATCTCACTCTGTCACCCAGGCTGGAGTGCAGTGTTGTGATCTGAGCTCACTGCAACCTCCACCTCCTGGGTTCAAGCGATTCTCCTGCCTCAGCCTCCCGAGTAGTTGGGACTACAGGCACGCGCCACCATGCCCAGCTAATTTTTGTATTTTTTTTTGTAGAGACTGGGTTTCACCATGTTGGCCAGGCTTGCCTGGAACTCCTGGCTCAAGTAATTCACCCTCCTCGGCCTTCGAAAGTGCTGACATTACAGGTGTGAGCCACCACGCCCAGCCATGTCTCAAACATTTTCGTCTTGTGAAGCTATTTAAGTTTCCTGAAAATCACCTCACTCTTCTTGTATTCCTCTTCCTTAAAACCAAGCCAATGGTCTCAGACTTTTCTGCTAATTCAAGTCACATTTCCTACCAGTAAACTTCATTTTCGTAAAATATTCAAGAGCTTGGGAGAGATACATAAATCATGCTTGAACTGCCTTGCAAATAGCAAAGGAACTGACGGGCCATGTGCTATGATTTCAAGGGTTTTGGGAAGCATCTACCTCCAACTACCGGTCCTCACTGAGTCTTGAAATCCCACATTTAGAGTTTTATTTTCTTTTTTTAAAATTAAGCAACAGAAATTTATTTTCTCACAATTATGGTGGTTGGAAGTTCAAGATCACAATGTTGGCAGGGTTGGTTTCTTCTGACTGGTGTCCTTATTAGAATTTTATTTCTTTAAGTTTTGACTCATGTTAAGATAGAAATACTCTTGGACTGATTAATGCTTTAAACTTGTCCAGCCACTTAGGTATAAGGTCTGAGGATCTCAAAAGGTATTTTGGGAAGGAAAAAAGAGCAAACGTCAGAATACCAGGAATCTAAAATACAGGCAGAAGCGAGCACCTAGAGGATGGGGGCCATTCAGAAATCCCAGTCTGCTTGTAAGGCCGGTGTTAGTGTAACCTATAGCATTCTAGTTCTTTTCTGGCTCGGCTACTAAATGTCACTTTAAACATACCACTTAATCTTTATTCCAAAAAAAAAAAAAAAAAATTAAGAAATTTAGCTGGGTGATCGCTAAACAAATTCCAGATCAGTGATTCTATACTCCATAATTTTATTCACAATCAACCCTTTCTACTACTCACAGACACTAGAAAATATTAGAAAGCAGATGTAATTAAGTGTTCTTGCCACAAAAATGAGAACTATGTGAGGTAATGCATTTAACTAGTTAGACTGACTCTTGCACAATGTATATATACTTCAAAACATCATGTTATAAACAATTGAAACATAATTTTGAAAAGCCAGTATGATTTCTACAAATACAATAACATGGGACCAAACAGCAACAGGCCTCCAATTCACTACACACACACACACACATATATATATATTTCATTTCACATATACTCACAGTGTTTCGTTTCACATCTATTCCCAAACTTGAATGCATGTGCGCATATGTACAAACAACATATACATCACCTACTTCACTGAGAAATTACAGCATTATTATTTATTCAAAGGCAGTAACTCTGAGAAGAGTGAAACAGAAGGTACTTCTGTCTTATATAGTGTCTATTTTCTGATTTCCTTTGCTATATTTCATTGTATTTATTAATATTAGGTTAAGCAAGAATGTACAAAGCCATAGCAGGTTGGGAAAGTTATCAAGAGACCATGTATCTTTTTCTTCAATTCAGTCTCTTTTCAGATTAATCATTCTTGGCTATTCTGTTTTTTAGATAATTTACTTTTTCTTTTCACTTACTCACCTAATTAATCTATTAACAGAGTGTCAACAATTGCTGTTCACTAAAACTAATAAAAGACAACTACTTCGGTGATAATGTTGTATTTTCGAACAGGTCATGATTGTACTTATCACATTATTACACTTACTACATTTATTACTTATCATATTTATTGCAATAGTCATGATCACAAAAATGATCCATTGATTCTGACTCTCAGGAGGCACTCAATAAATATGTAGTCAATGAGTGAATAAATGCAATATTGGAATTAAAATATACTCTCAACATTTTAACCAAACGCTTTATTACAAAGCATGGGGGAAGGAAGCATAAGGTTGGACTTTGTGCATTGAAACAGTTATATATTTTCTATAGCATGAAATGTTTTTCTCATTAAAATGCATATAATGTGTAGCTATTGCTTCAGGAGGACCTGCTGTGTCCTGTTAAAATTACCTTCACCAGTCTGTGGATTAGCTAGCAGTAGGGGAGGATATGGCTAATGTTTGTCTATGTGTGTGTATTTTGATGATTGAAGAAAAGAAGTAATGGGGATTAGCATTCTGCTTTTACAAGTATAATTATAAGTTTAACACAGGGACAACTTTATTTTTAGTGTAATACATCTGTGAATTATGATATGTTCAGGTCATGCTTTTTTGCATTCATTTTTTACTTTTATGGAGTTGGAGTAAACCAACCCAATCTATGAATGAAATTCAAAACTGTACTTGAAGATGAAGGAAAATGGCATGATTTTTGAAATATTGAGTATAAACAAATTATCATAACTTTGTTAAGAAAAGATACTTTAAAAATATACTTAACTTAGTCTATTACTTCTCCAAATAGATGTTTTAAATGTTTTAAGCATCTGCTGTAAAAATTAACCGAGGCCAATTTGGATATTCAGCAATTATCACATTATTAGAGCAAAGTTTGGTAGAATTCTACAGTTAGAGACAGGTGGATGATTCACAGCAACCTTTTCTCCATAATCTTGCTACCAGGTGGCATGCTAAAATTAAAGCAAGTCTGAGATTAAATAGACCAAGCTCTGTCAAATGTACCAACATTTAGTCACAAATAGGGCACAGAAGCAGTTATTGAACTTAAGCCTTTAAGTTCTCAGTCTCAAGCTATAGGAACTTCCACAAATACCCTTACAAGAGAGGTTCATTATGAGGAGATCAGCCAGCCTTCTACGTCACATCAGGGACAGAATCTTCCATTAAATCGAATAGAGGGTAGACCAAAGGGAGTTTAGACCTAGACCTAATGCACTTACCTAACGGTATTAGACTTCCAGCCTTGACGAGTCTTAGCCTCATTCATGATAAGGCTCATAAAATCTATATAGCAAGTGAACATTTTGAACACCACTCATTTCATCAACAAATAATTATTTCAAGCATGCCTTTTGTGAATTAATGAAACCTCTGTGTAGATTTTGATAATGATGCTTGAAATTCTTAGGTGGCATTTTTAGAGTATAAATTCTGGATTAGAGAACATAAAATTCTAACCACCTTAGAAGTAGGAATCAAAGTTAATATACAGATACATAACTTATAGTGAAGTGTTTTAAAGTAAATTAGCACATCTACAGCACAATAGCTTTTCAGATAGGTTTGAACTATAATGTTATATCTACATTAGAGAAATATTAATTGAAATAAGTAATACTTCATAGATATCCTATACATGTTATATAATATATCTATATCTAAATAATCTATAACTATCTATTACATATTTATCACCTATTTACCTATCTCTATATACATATCGTTGTAGGAGTAGAAATCACAGAAAATGAGATCATTTGAACCAATGGCGTGATTTGTGTCATTTAAATAATCTTAAATTTCAACCGTATAAGCTCTTAGATACTCAAATAATGCAAATTCTACAGGTATCTGGAGTAATCTCTTCCAACATTCTTTGTTTTTGAGACAGGGTCTCACTCTGTCACCCAGGCTGGAGTGTAGTGGCACAATCTCGGCTCACTGTAGCCTCAACCTCCTGGGCTCAAGTGATCCTCCCACCTCAGCCTCCTGAGTAACTGAGACTACAGGCACTTGCCTCCACACCCAGCTAATTTTTGTATTTTTAGTAGAGGTGGGGTTGTGCTGTGTTGCCCAGGCCAGTCTCGAACTCCTGGACTCAAGCGATCCACCTGCCTCAGCCTCCCAAAGTGCTGGGATTATAGGCATGAGCCGCTTGGGCTGGCCTCTTTCAACTTTTAACTCTATCGATTGCATATAAGTTTTTCGTATTTAAGAAATGTGTTGGTTGTTGAAGAAGACCAAGTCTGAACTCAAACTGGGTTCTTAGAAAGCTTTGAAAGGAAAACAGGGACAAATTAAATGTCTGCCTCTGTCCAAAGGGAAAGTCCCTAAAAGAGAAAAGTTTAAAGACATCAAACAAGGCCTTGGAGAATAGTTCTGGTGCTTGCCTAAAAGTTAGGTCGAGAAGTAGAGTCATAAGTAAAGTTTCCTGGAAACTTTTCAATCCAACTAGAGAGATACATTATGACCACTGATAATGGGGTGCTTTCTACCTCTCAGTTTACCCTTTGTAAATAACTCAAATGGTTTGCTTTGAATTGGTATATTTATTTATTTATTTTCCTTCTGGGAAACCACCTCTCCTCATATTCCTGAATAAACTGTTTTCCTATCATCAGCTATGTATAAAGGCTTTAGATATCAACAGAACTTTCCATAATATCTCTTTTAAGGTGAAAGGTTCAGAATAAATCTACCTAACATTGAATGCTCCTTAGGTGGAACCAATGAGCCTCATGCTACCTCCATGCCTATGAGAAACAAATTTTTATTTCATACGCATACTCTGCAGAACATTGACTTATATATCCAAATACCTACTAGAAATCTACTCCTGAAAATCCAGCAGACAATTCAACCACAACATTGAAAGCAAAAATAGTGGTTTCTTGCCCAGCCCATTCTTCCCCATCTCAATTAATGTTTGTAACACACCCACTGTTACTCAAGCCAAATACCTAAGAGTCATTCTCTCTTTCTCTCCAACCCTTATACCCAACAGCCAATCTATCATCATTTCTTGTGAGTTCTACCTCTGCAGCTATTCTTCCAGTGCAAACTTCCATCAACTCTGACCTAGAATGTTGTATTTGTTATATTTTAGGCCTCCTTTCTTCTACTTCAGCTGTTTCTTTGGTCAACACAGCAAATGAATGATAATTAAAAGAAAACGAAAGGATCATATCACTTCCTTGTTTAAAACTCTCTTATAGCTTCTGTTTAAGCATGGAAGGATCAAAATCCCTACCAATGCCCTACAAATCCCGCATCTCCAATCTCAGTTTCTCACATCCCACTAATTTTCTGTTCACTCTGGCCACATAGTCTTTCCTCTTGTTTCAAATGGAAAATTGACATAGCCCAGGCTTAGGAGCTTTGCACTCACTGTTGCCTCTGCCTGGAAAGCTCTGGCCTCTGATAGTCACCGGCATGGTTCCTTGATATCCAGGTCTCAGCTCAACTTTTACACTATGGTGAGAACTTCCTTACCACCTTTTCTTAAGTAGCTCAGCAATGCCCCCAGGCAGGCACTCTCTGCATCCTTACCAACCTTCTGTTTTCCAAGGGATTTTTACTAAGTAAAAGTTTCTTGTTTATTTAGTTGTTTGGTTATTGTCCTTCTACTCTAATTATAATGTAAATTCCCTGAAGTCAAAGATTTTGCCTCTCTTCTGTTGTACTCTACTTGCCTTGGCACATGGCAGGAGCCCAATGCGTTTCATAAGGAAATTAAGATTCCTACCTGGTAAGGTTATTCTTTAAAGAAAAGGAGAATCAAAGTGACCTTTTTCCAAAGTGGTTGAGGTCCTTGGTATCTTGCTGACTTGGCAGAACTGTTCTGAGAGCCTCAGAAATTGAACCACGCTATTTAAATTCAACTCTGAATTTAGAGAGTCACCAAGGGACCACTAGGATGAATCCCAGCATCTCTCATTTCCTCAGGCCCCCTCATCCTTCTGTTCGTTAAATCAATGCTGGAGGAAGATGGGTGGCATCACATTCAATGACAAGGATGCCCTGTGATAATTTGCATCGTTTCCAAAGAGGATTAAAAGGGGCTGGGTCCAGTGGCTCACACCTATAATCCCAGCACTTTGGGAGGCCAAGGTGGGCAGATCACTTGAGGTCAGGAGTTCGAGACTACCCTGGCCAACATGGTGAAGCCCTGTCTGTACTAAAAATCCAAAAATTGTCCAGTCATGGTGTCACGCACCTGTAATCCCAGCTACTTGGGAGTCTAAGGCAGGAGAATCACTGGAACCTGGGAGGTGGAGGTTGTGGAGAACTGAAATCGTGCCACTGCACTCCAGCCTGGGCAATAGAGCGAGATTCCATCTCAAAAATAAAACAAAACAAAAACCAAAGAGGATTGAAAGGGACTTATTCAATCTCAGAGCCCTAAGGCAGTGGTTCTCAAAGTGTGGTCCCTGGGCTAGGAGCATCAACACAACTAAAGAACTTTGTTAGAGATACAAATTATCGGGGCTCGGCCCTGACTTGGAGAATCAGAAACTTTAAACCTGTTTGAACAAGCTCTTGCTAAACTATGAGAACTACTATGCTAAGACAACAGTGCCAACCTTGATTGCACTTTACGATTACCTGCCAAGCTTTTAAAATTTCTCAGGCCTGAGCCCCTCTGCTACAGGTTCTTAGTTGGTCTGCCATGAATGAGATCTCTGTGTTATTTAATTTCTACTAAGTGATGCTGATGGATCGCCAAAGTTTAGAATCATTGCCCCAGTGTGGGAGCAGGGTAACTTCAGGTATATCCAGGTACTTTGTAGATTTTCATCCTGAAAAGAAATATAATTTGGAATTCAAACATTACTTGCCTCTCGGTTTTACAGTAGGGGAGAAGGGAAATGACTTGGCCTAAAACACAGCATATGGTTGTAAATGCTAGTGTTGTATAGCCTCATCCAAAGCACCAATTTATAGAGAAGTACATTAAAGCAGTGTAATGTTCAAAACCAAGTTCCATAGTAAGCATCTGCTATAATAGAATGACTTATTCCAGAAGACAAGTTTCATTTCAAGAGAGCTTATCATGATATCAAATATGTTTTGAGTTAATGAAAACACAGGAAGCACCAAGTTAATAGGGCAATTTTAAACCATAAAACCTAATTTAACTGCACTAAGAATGATAATATAATGCTCTGCACCAAAGGAGGTTTCACGACCTGATTGATCAAATGGAGAATTACTGGGATGCTGCGTCGCATCTTCCTTGAAGAAGCTAAGTTGAATGGAGAGGCAGACTTCCTGAGAATGCGGTTATTTACTTCTTAATTAAACAAAGAATGATTAAAAAGAGATTTCACTTTATAAGGCCACAGAACAGCTTGTTTGATAAAATTGTTATAAGCTTCCAGACTTTCATTTCTACTTTAATATTGACTCCTTATATTCATTTTCAGAAATATTTAAGTAGAAGTTATTCAGGTTCTTGTTTATATATTTGCTTTTTTAGTTGTTAGATGTAAGATAAAGTTGAAATGTCAGGAAGGAGAATATTTTCACAATAAAAAGCTTACTTTGTGTAATATGGAAACTATCCATTCTGATATAAGATAGCGTTTTATTTTGGCTGCTTAATTTCGAATTGAATTATTTAATGGAACAATTAAAAGTCAATACAAATGAAACAAAGCTACTTGTTTTTCTCAGTTTATGGATGTTTTATAAGGGGTAAAAACAGCTGTTTCATTATACTTTTCTTGAATTGAATAGCCGTAGGGCTTTCTTGAAATCATATTTGATCAATAGCTCTTTCTTTTATAACTTCTTCTATATAATTTACTTCTAAGTAACATTTCCTTTACATATAAAAATTGATTATTACTGTCTTGTGTTAAGAACTTTTCCTAGGTCTCCTTAATTCATCAGAATGCCCATATTATGATTAGCAAAACCAATTAGGCCATTTATCACAGAGAATATTGGAAACATGCTATATGCAAAGCACTGTGTTATAAGTAGTTCGACATTCTAATTCTGAAATTAGACTAAGAGCATAATACATTTAGAAAATGTGGATAATGTAGTTAAGTTTAAATTTAAGTTAATAAAAATTCAATAATATTACAGTTTTACTTCCTCAGTCACACTAGGCACATTTCTTAGACTCAATAGCTGCGTGTGGCTAGTGGATACCATACTGGACAGTGAAGATACAAAACATGTCTATCATCACAGAAAGTTTTGTTGGACAGGCAGTGCTGTATAGACTAGTTAGTGAGGAAATACATTTTTAAAAAGCATGGTTCCCTGGGGCATTACAGGATAAATTTAAGAATTCTGTTTCATAAGGAAATACTATGCCACACATGGCGTATTTCTTAAAATAATTGACCCTCGAGAAGAGGAGGCCTAAGTGTACAACCTGTTCATTTCCTATCAGAGTTGGTTGCCTGGAAATGTTGTACATCCCAGTTTCGTAACAAGGTCATAAATGTTTTGAAGGCCGTATCCTCTGTTCTATCTACTATCCCCACAGCACAAAGAAATAATTATGTGCATAGAGTGGACACTCAATGAATCTTTACTAAAAGCACCAAAGTAATATGAGACAAGGAGATACTACACAAATTTCAACCTTTGAACTTGAACAGTAGTTTGTAACTCCTGGCCCAATCTAGCACTAGATTGTAGGCTCCTGATGAACAACTGTAGGCCATGATCTCCCTCCGTTTCAGGTGTCTTGTGGTAAAATCACATGAGCACTGAACCCCCTACCACTCCCTGAACTAGATGCTACCTACACCAACACAGAGCCCCTTTCCCCATAATTCCTTCCTTATGCCTGGTCCAGGACCAGCCAGCCTGAACATAGACTGATAAGCTTCTCATGATTCAATTATCTAACTTAAGTTACCATATGACTTCCTTCAACAAAAGTTACCCATTTTGAAATCTCTGTTTCTTTCTGTATTATAGGAGACTCATGTCCCAAATACACACACACACACACACATATACAGAAAAGCAATGATAAAATCCCTCCTGCCAAATTAGCAATATAGTTTTGTTTCAAAATATTTATGTATAAATTTCATAAGGTATTCTGACCTTTAAATTGAAATTTAATTCAATAAAGATTACATAATTCAGAAAAAACTCATCTTTGGCCAGGCACGGTCGCTCACGCCTGTAATCCCAGCACTTTGGGAGGCCGAGGAGGGCTGATCACCTAACGTCAGGAGTTCGAGACCAGCCTGACCAACATAGAGAAACCCCGTCTCTGCTAAAAATACAAAAAAAAAAAAAATTAGCCAGGCATGGTGGCGCATGCCTGTAATCCCAGATACTCGGGAGGCTGAGGCAGGAGAATTGCTTGAACCTGGGAGGCAGAGGTTGCGGTGAGCCGAGATCGTGTCATTGCACTCCAACACTCCAGCCTGGGCACCAACAGTGAAACTCCGTGTAAAAAAAAAAAAGAAAAGAAAAGAAAAGAAAGAGAGAGAGAGAGAGAAAGAAAACTCATCTTTGAATATTAGCTTATAATTTAAAGGCACAAAAACAGCTTCGTTTCTAGATTCAAGCAAGGCATGTATTTCCCAAATATCTCTTCATGATTGCCCCAAATACTGGATCTCCTTTCCTATTGGACTGTATGTATCTGAAATGTACAGAGATTATTGGAAAAGAAGTTAGGGTAGGGAGTATTGACACAATTTTGTTCTGAAAATCTTCCCTTAATACATCACAAGGGTTTTGGGGGCAGATGTTTGGAGGGCATGATTTTTAGGGCAGAACCAGCACAAGTTGAAAGCGATGCCTGGACACCTGTTAAGCCCTTCTGTGCCATCTGCTTACAGGAATGTATACATGACCTTAAAAATCGTTGCTGCTTTTGGAGGTCATTTTACTAGGATTGAGACTACACCCCCCACAACCCATAAGACTTAAAAAGAGATTTTTCTCAGAAGGGCGTTGTCTCTAAGCATGATCTTCATTTTTATGAGCTGAGCTTGAAGTTCCTGACATTTAGAAACGATAATGTGTTGATGTGATACTCTTTCGAATAATCCTTCTAAGTTTTATCAGCTTTGCAAAATGTTACTAAGTGCTAGCATTTAGTTTATGAAACGTTTTAACTATTGAGAAGGTGATGTTGGTCAGTCCTTAACTAAGATCAATCAAAGTTAGTTTAGTAGGTGACTGACTGTTTTACAAGTGGCATGGTCGTGGTGTTCCTCAAAGGTTTTGGAGAGATATAAAAGGGCTCGCTAGTGTGGTTTTAAGTGATATACTCAATTTTATATCCTGTTAAAGTTTTTATACCATAACATATTTTAAAATTGCTATTTGGAATTATAGGAAATATTTAATTCACAAACCATTTATAGTTACAGAAATACAATTCTATTATTGATATAATGAATTGAATGACTTTTTAATTTAATTTAATTAAAATCATGATTTTAAATCCTTAAATATTCACGAGTAATATTTGGGAATTTTAAGAATAACATCCAAAAGGTCTGCGTGTTCATGTATATGTCTATGTTTGATTTGGTGGGGGCCATTGGCCAAAGTTTGATCCCAAGCATTTGAACAGCTTGCTCAGTATGTGCATCACTGGGGAAAAAGGTAGGCATGGGAGTGTTTAGTAGCTAGCCTCTAGTAGAATTATCAGAGGAAAACTGTGATAGCGAAACCAAGAATGTGAAAAGCCAGATCAATGTTGTCCAAGCTTGATTTTTAGATGAGAAAGTAAAAGAGTATTTTGATTTAACATTTGAAATTATAATATTAGTAGCAATAAAATATACCAGTGCTTCTGAAATTATATGAGGTGGCAGACCAGGTTTTTAAAAATTTTGTTTTGCTTTAATTTTCAATCTCTCAAGGACCAATACTTTGGCAAAATACCATAAATATCCATAACTGGAAACAACAATTTTACCAAAAAACGGGTACAAAAATACAAGCCAGGGTTTTTAATATTGTTTTCATTTAACAGATATTATCACATTGCTATGAAATGTACTAAATGTTCACTGTCAATTTCTGTACTTTTATTGTAGAACAGCAAAAAGAATTTGTTAACTGGCTGTTCTCTGTAGGCTTTTTAAGTAGAATTGCTCTATGTCGCTGTGCATTAAATTTTGTGTTTGGATGTATCCTAAGCAAGCTATGAGGTCTCTGAGGAAAAACTATTTTATATACACACACACACACACATATGTGCATGAATTTTGTGTTTTTATTTTGATTATAACTTTTAAAAAGTCATAGAAGTGTATTCTGCATCACTGGGCTGACCAAAATGTGCAGTTGCATAACGTAAGTGCTCAAATTTGTATTTATGTTTACAATGAAGTCAGCAACAAGTAGCATTCCTTTAAATGTCAGGGTCTGATAAATAAAGAATATGAGACTTTGAACAATCATCTCTATTAAATGGGAAAATTGGGCTTTAGATCTGAGTGTTTTAATTTCTACTTTAATATGCTTTATTATAGTTTTAAGATGACTGCATACCAGAAATGAATTGATTTATATAAATCTTTCATTTTGAAGCAGATTTTATCATTTTATAATGTGTGAGAAAAGAATAAAACCAGACCCTTGATTGACACTGTTCTTTCAATCACAATTTATGTAACATTTTCCCCTGTGTCTACCGCTTTTATTTGCATAATTAAACATTTTAATGCTAAATCAGAAACCAAAAACGGAAAGTACATAAAATCCCCTTGAACTGAGTTTGGAGAGTTGGCATTTTTTCTGGCTTGATCTGCTGTAGGCTTACTGTTACTTAGGGCCCGGAGAGGTGGGTCAGGGAAAACATTAAATGTATTCAGGGTATGATCCATATTCTATTTTTAAATTTTATTCTGTTTATTTTGAGGGAAGAGAGACTGATATGATTTGGCTGTATCCCCACCCAGATCTCACCTTGAATTGTAGTAATCCTCACATGTCAAGGGTGGGGCCAGGTGGAGATAATTGAATCATGGGGACAGTTTCCTCCATTCTGTTTTTGTGGTAGTGAATAAGTCTCTTGAAATCTGATGATTTTATAAATGGGAGTTCTCCTGCACAAGTTCTCTTGCTTGCTGCCCTGTAAGATATACCTTTGCTCTTTTTCTGCCTTCCACCATGATTGTGAGGCCTCCTCAGTCATGTGGAACTGTGAGTCCATTAAACCTCTTTCCTTTATAAATTACCCAGTCTTGGGTCTTTATTAGCAGCATGAGAACAGACTAATACAGATGCAAACGTGTAAAGTGCAGAATAAGATCCTATATGTCAATGGGCCAACTTGTGTGTTTTGTAATTAAATATACTAGTTTAGAGAAAAGGAAGCTCAAGCTCAACACGGACTGGGTTCATCAGTGGTGGTCTCACCAAGGAACGTGATCAAACTTCAGTATAAATTGTGTTTACGTCTCTTCTTAAAAAATAATTAAATACATGTTATTATTGTTTGAAAAGTTATTTAATACTGAGCATCTACACATTAATCATGATGGAAAAAAAAATATTAAACTTTTGTATGTCCTGCTAGCTTAGGAAGAATGACTCTGACAATTAATTATTTCCCTTAACCATTGTGGTAAACCAAGTACGAGTTAATAGCAGATATTTTATTTGTAGATTTCAGTTTTTTTCACTATTTCTACTTTTCATACAATATCATTCTTCAAATGACAAAATAGTACTTAGTGAAGGATTTGGGAACATGTTAAAGTTATTTTGCATTCATTGCAGCATTGCACATGTACTTCTATTTGTGATTTATCACTCATCATTTCACTCAGATAAAGGAAATATTAAACATTTTATCAGATGGAGAATTCCTGGGGTCACATTGTAGCAGATGAGCTGGGATTGGTATACCTTCTCCAAGCTTCCTATTAAAATAGTTACACACACATACACGCACGCACACATGCACACACACGCGCGCGCGCACACACACACACACACACGCACACACACACTCCAGTTTGAAATCTGTCTAGCCAAGACCACAGTGCAAGATGTTAAAAACACTCCACTTACTCTGGGCATATGCCAGGCCTGAATGAATCTCTTACCATTGGAAAAACGATCTATATTTAAATTTTTCTAGATACTATCTATTACAATTATTCTATATTACCAAAGAATGGAAATATTTTCCTGAAAGTTCAGAGTAGCAATATATTCCTTATGCATGTTTCCACTTCAAAAGATAAAAAGTTTAGAAGACATCTCCATGTCCTCAAAAAGAAGTAAGAAAACATTATAATTATTGATTAAAAGCTGGGAGCCCTAGAAAGAAATGTTGGAGATGAATGACAATGATACAAAAGTATTTGTTAAAATGAGAAAAGAAGACAAGGAAACCCAAGTACAACTAGCGATCTAAAAGCTGCATGTAAATCTATTATAGTTTGATATAACAGAGAAAGCTGAAGAAAATTGTATATAAGTAAGGAAGAAATGTTTATAGAGTGAAAAATTATATATATATATATATA